>NC_059341.1:30935000-31245500 GCF_018350155.1 Leopardus geoffroyi | reverse complement strand
TCTGTGCTTGTTGCCTAGGAAACTACTATTGGGTAGAATTTTGTTTGCTTGGTTGTCAACGCTGTCAGAGTTATGGGTAAAGTTCTTGGCTGTATATTTGTAAAAGTGGAATAACTATTAGAAGTCTTTTATCTATATTAAAGTGCTTTATATCCTCAATTAAAAAGCAGCCAAGCAATTGTTTGGTTTTCTTAAAATAATAAGTAGAGGATTTTTCCCCTTGATTATTATTGGAATTTTCTGTTTTGTGTATGCATTTGCAGTAGGATTTGAATTGTCACAGTGAGTTAGTTCCAAATATAGCATTTCAATAAAAAATTCTCATGTAAATATTTATTTACTTCTTTGGGGAGTCATGGACATATATCATGATTCCTAAAATGTGCAAACATAAACATGAAAATATTACATTAAAAATCCAATGAGATCTTAGAAAATATATATTATTTGCTCTATGTCTGATAAGTTGAAAAATTATTCTCTGTATATAACATTGAAGTTAAAAAGAAGTTAAAATTAAAAAGAAGCAGTAGAATTGCCTCAGATCTTATTCTTTTTTAGTGATTAAAAATTAATAAAATGGAGAGTGTAAAATTAGTGATTAATTGTATTTTTATGTAGCTAAATTCAGTGTCCTACAGAATTGTTTAATACTTGAAAAAATTCAGAGATATTTGTGTTTTTACACTGTGGTAGCCACTAACCCCATGTAGTGGCTGAATCCTTGAAATGAGGCAGCAATAACTGAGGGACTGAATTTAACCAGTGTGGTTCATGGCCCCTGTATTGGATGTCACAGATAGGGGCTTTGCTACTCCAAAGCATCATCTGGGAACTTGATGGAATGCGGAATCTTGGGCCACACCCTGGATCTGCTGAATCAAAAATCTATATTTTTAACAAGCTGTCTTAGGATTGATATGCAGTGCTTTTCTAGTCTAGCTAGAGCAATGGTTCCCATTCTTGGCTATGTGTCACAATTGCCTAGAGAGCTTGTAAAAGTCCCTGGGCCTTATCCTTGATCTAATTATCAGTATTGTGGGCGGTGGGGGGAGGGGGGCGTGATCTGGAAACCAGCATCATTCCCAGATTCTTTTAATGACCAGTGCAGATTTATTTTTTTTTTTTATTTAAAAAAAAAATTTTTTTTTTCAACGTTTATTTATTTTTGGGACAGAGAGAGACAGAGTATGAACGGGGGAGGGGCAGAGAGAGAGGGAGACACAGAATCAGAAACAGGCTCCAGGCTCTGAGCCATCAGCCCAGAGCCTGACGCGGGGCTCGAACTCACGGACCGCGAGATCGTGACCTGGCTGAAGTTGGACGCTTAACCGACTGCGCCACCCAGGCGCCCCAACCAGTGCAGATTTAGAACCATTGATATAACTCAAAGAGCATATGCATAATGTGAGGTGAAGAAGGGGAGATCTTTTATTTTTTAATATTTTAATTTTTTTTTTTTTTTTTTTTTTTTTTTTTATTGTGTGAGAGAGAGACAGAATGTGAGCAGCAGAGGGACAGAGAGAGAAGGAGACACAGAATCTGAACCAGGCTCCAGGCTCTGAGCTGTCAGCACAGAGCCTGACACAGGGCTTGAACCCATGAACCGTGAGGTTATGACCTGAGCCAAAGTCAGATGCTTAACTGACTGAGCCACCCAGGTGCCCCATGGGGAGATCTTTTAGTACTGACCCGTTTTCTGAACTTTTGTTGTAGTCAAATATAGGAGGGGTATAGATAGGAAAGAGCTCTTAAATGAAAGTCTTAGTGAAAGGGAACTTGTCTCATTCTTAAATTCATTTATGACCTTTATTTTCACCTGTGGAGAACAATTGCCAAGACCCCAGCATTTGATGAGTCATTGGCTACTACTTGCCAGTGACTCTCCTCTCAGCTCTGAGGTTCAGTGTGAGTGAGTTCAGTTCATACGCATTTACTGCTGGCCCAAGGTGAGATGACCACGAAGGTAGATACTGGTGAGAAAATTGGAGGTAAGTCAGAGTCCTTGTCTTTAAGTTTTTGGTGTTCTAGGATTTCACGCTTATTGGAGAAGAGTGTGTTCTCTGTGGCCCAACTATTGAGTAGGCTTGGATTTTGTCTCTACCACTTATTGATAGGTTAACTTTAGCCAGGATATCTTAACCCCTGCAACACCAATTTCCATACCAAAAAAATGGGAATAATAATATAACTCATTTTGTAGCCTTGTTCTGAGGCATGATCAATTAATATGTTAAGTTTTTTAGCACATGCATGACCCCTAGTAAATGCTTAATATATGTTAGTAGTTATGAACTTAATTGGTTTATTATAAATGATCAGGATGTATTTATTTTTATATTAGTCTTTCCTTAAGGACAAGAATGAATGGATTAGATTAGCTATGAAAGATCTCTGCACTTTGAAGGTAATAGAAACAGACATGTAGCCATATGTTCCAGAACCATGAAGTCTTATTGCCGCCTTGGAGCAACCAGTTGGTGCCAAATGGCTTTATTAATAGCCAGTATGTACAAGGCTCTGTGGTAAGGAATTAATTTGAAACTGGAACAGTCAAGACAGAAAAGTGGATAATGATCTATTTGAATGCTTTTGAAGTGCTTCTGTCATACTCCCCAGTATCAAATAGCATTTCTTCAACTTCTAGCAGCTGCTGATCCTTTGCTCAGTTTCATTTGTCTTCATAATGCTGATCACCTTGTGACGTCATCTGTACTTGTTTAACCATTGCTGTTCTGTTACCACTAAATGTCAAATCCTTGAGGAGTTATTTGGTGCCAGAAACAAAGGAAACTACATGTCTAGCACTTAGTGGGTGCTCAAGAGATAGTTGTCTTGAATGAATGACTTTTGGTCTATACGTATACAGTTTTTAATACCATCAAGATTCAAGTTCAAGATTAAAAGCCTATCTATGACCAAAATAAAGTTTAGAGACTCTGAGAGTTAAGTAAAGGATTGCCTTTGTGAAGTAGTTGGTGATGGTCGATGTGCTAGTGAAATAAGTATAAAAATGTAGTAAAGTAAGGGGACTTTGAAAGTAGATCCTTCCGTAACACAAAATAGGCTAATGAAATTATTGAATCTCCAGTTCCTTGTGGGGGGAAAATATGACACTTTTATATAGTATTATGGGATAAAGGTTATAATAATAAAGGAAAGGGAGAATAATGCTTATCAAAAGTTAACTTGACAGCTTTTGAGGTACTTGAGTCCTTAATAAAATAACAGAAGACAAATGTCCAAGGAGAAGGGCATTTAGAGATGATCTTCAATGCAATCAATAATCAACATCCATTTTTGAAAGATGAATTACTTGTCAGATGTAGTTGATAATTTCAAAATTTAATTACATGATTGTTGAGCTGGATTGGTAAAATGAAAGGGCTGTGAGGGATTTGATATAGTTATACATATAAAATTATATGTGAAGAACTAATTTAGATTTGCTTGTACTTGCATATTCTTATATGGGAATAAATGCTCATGAAGGATAATAGTGCAAAGTTAATAGTAAAAAAAAAAAAAAAAAAAAAAAAGAAAAGCAAAATGTTGTTGGGATTCTAGCTACAGAGTTTTTAACCATAATGTGAAAGAGCAATTCTTTGAACTTTTTGAGCAAAAACTCATTTTTTTTTTTTAATTTGGTCTTCTCTGGCCATCTGGTATTTGTTTCTTCTTTGCTAAAAAGATTGCCCCTGTAATACTTAAGACAATCAAAGTGAAAAGGATAGAGATACAATAACACTTCAACAAAGATTTCCTAAGTGCCTTTTGCTGGACTGGGAAATATGGGTGGAATCTCTAAAATTAATGAGGAAGACAGGTAAGAAAGTACTAGTTATCAATGAAATTAACATAAAGCCTGACATCACTTATGCTGTAGGATTTTTTGGATTTTAGAGAAGGAGGTGCCTTCAAGGCTGACCTTGGAGGGTGCAGAGGGGTGGAGTGGGTGTAGAGGAGGCCCTGGAGAAGTCTGTGGCCTTCTCGTTAGTCACCGCCTTGCAGCTGGATCTGCGTGTGAGGCTTGAGAGGTGTTGCTCAGATCAGGGGTAAATGCCAGGACTGACTCCAATGGTACTGTGACCCCACCAGACCAGTAATTCCAAGTCATGACATTTGGTTTGTGCTTAGGAAAGGTGTGATGGGTGTTTTCTAGAGGACAAACTGGAGAGGCACCAGCAAGACTGGAGGGAAAGAATAAATCAAACTGATAAATTATGTGAACCCATGGTTTATGAAGTCCAGATTTTCTTAGCACAGCTAAAGAAACGTTTTGCATAGCATAGCCCTGCTCCTTAGATTCTTAAAGTGTGCAGTCAAACCAGCAGCATGGATGTCACTGGGACATCAGAAATGCAGAATTTGAAGTCTTCCATGAGCTAAGACCTACAGATCATCTTCACAACATCCCCTGTTTTGTTGTATGCACGTTAAAGTTGAAGAGTCTCTGGGGCGCCTGGGTGGCGCAGTCGGTTGGGCGTCCGACTTCAGCCAGGTCACGATCTCGCGGTCCGTGAGTTCGAGCCCCGCGTCAGGCTCTGGGCTGATGGCTCGGAGCCTGGAGCCTGTTTCCGATTCTGTGTCTCTCTCTCTCTCTCTCTCTCTGCCCCTCCCCCGTTCATGCTCTGTCTCTCTCTGTCCCAAAAATAAATAAACGTTGAAAAAAAAAAAATTTAAAGTTGAAGAGTCTCTGACTTACAGGTCCCTATGCTGGTGCCTTTAGGGGTACCTCCCTTGCTTTATCTTTCCCATGTCACATCTTTAACTCTGTATTTCAGCTGTGCTGCATTTTTTGCAGTCCTTTTAATTCTCTACAATTTAGGTGTCTGGCCTTCGCCTCTGCAGGCTTTGACTATGTGTCTTCTTTTTTCCTCTTTATCCCACTTGCCAAACACCCCCATCACCGCTCCCAAACCACTCCAAAACTAGACAAACCCAAAACTTCAGTTTTGATGTCTTAGTCATTCATTTCTTTGTTGAGTCAGCAAATGTGTGTTAAGGGATTGTGACGGTGAAAGTGCAATATTGTTCTCTAGGAGCTGTGTGCTAGTGGGGATGCAGACCCTAAAACTTACGATGACAGCATGGCAAATGCAATGACAGGAACAGGCAGCCCATAAGAGGAGTGCCTCAGTCGTGAAGAATCGGTCAGAGGCTTTCCAAGAGAGGAGGCACAAAGAGAGTTTAAAAGGACAGTAAGGAAAATGTATCTGTCCCTTCTCTCCTGATGTTCTTCAAAAAGGTGCCCCTCTGAGGTGTTTTGGTAGTGTTCTATTCTTCTCCTGAAGCACCCACCATCCCACTCTAAAGGGCCAGATAATTTGCCTTCCCCACGGCACTGCAGACTCTAAAGGGCAGAGACCAGGTCCCTGCTGCTCACCAGGAGCCCCCCTGGAGAGGCGGTGCGCAAAAATCTCTATTAACAAAGACAAGGTTTATGGTGTTCTATGTCAAAAGCTATTTTAGTGGACGGGTGGGGAGGAAGCTAAATAACAGTGGGTTAAAGAAAAAGGGAGCGATGAAGCAGCCTTATCTTATCAAGATCCTTCATGGATCTTACCCTCTAGTTGGGGCCATTGGATATATGGAAATAGACAGATGACATATGTACCACTGGCCACATCGTGTGAGGGAGAACATTATCTATAACCATAACGTAGTAACCTCCCACCTGTGTTCTTTATCATCTCTAGATATTTTGTTCATGTTTGAAGGAACATAGCTTAGCTAGCTCTTGCCTGCTTGCGTGCTCCTGGGTCCATGCCCTTGCTCTCTGTCTTTCTTTTTCTTTCTCTCATTGTTTCTTTTTAGTTCATTCTGATGGTCTCAACTCCAGTCCCCTCATTGCTCATTGAGGTATTTTTCTGAAAGTACAAAAACAAGCCAAAAATTTCTCCCAAAGAAAGGTGCCAGTTGTTCAAACAGTTTGCTCCCCACCTGTGGTTATTTTCATCAGGGCACCTTGTTGTATGTATCACTCTTCTTCCCTTTACTTTCTTCCTCTTACTAGTGGGTTTTTATCACTGGGCAGGGGGTGGTCTGTTAGACTGTTTGTTCCCTTTTGAATGTTCAGAGAGTAGGATTCACTTGGAATGATTTTTCCACAATAAATGACTTTCAAAAAACCCTTGGCTCTATAGTCATTAGTTTTTAAAATCTCTAGAATAGTAGTGTCTAACAAATGTTCACACATGTTTGTTGATTGAAGTAAGCCAGACATTTACCTGCCATAGCAAAACAAAAAAGGGACACCAAAATTAGATAAAAGGGAATAGACCACCTTTGTGGAGTTTTGCTTTCGCTGCTCTTTGGGCTGGCCTGAACACTCCCTGATGGGCTCTTGGCAGGTGCACAGGATTCTGGCAGAACTATTTTCCCTGAGATGTCACTGTCTTAGGAAAGGATTTGGGGACACTGAGTTTTTATATACAGGATCAGTAGCCAGTGCATATTTTTGTAAGCAGCTGGTTATTTACATAACACCCTCCAGCCAGGCCCTTCTCTCTCCTCCAGGATACAGAAAGATAAAAGTGAAAGGTTTTGTGTTTGTTTTTTTTTTTTAACCTCTGAAGCCTGTTTTTCTCACATACCATCACCACTCTTTTCCACCCTCAGAGACAAGTAAGGAACCCCTGAATTGCATCTTTAACAATTGGGAAATTTTTTATTCCTGACTGATATATGTTAACCAACTTTAAAACATTTTTAGTTTCTACTTTGTGTGTGTGTGTGTGTGTGTGTGTGTGTGTGCGCGCGCGCTCATGTGTACATTGGGGGGCAGGGAGGGTGGGAGAGTGGGCAGTTACCATGAATGGGGTGAATACTTGTCCTCTGAGTTAATGGCTGGCTGACACGATAGGAGTGGAAACAAACTGCGGTGGGAGAAAGGGGCATAGGAACTAGTAGAATCCCGAGCTACATAGTCTTTGTGTTCCTTAGGTCCACTTTGCCTCATGCGGTAGGGACCAGCCTCTCTAGTAGCAGTCAGACTCTGTGCTTTCCCGTTCGTGCTTGGGTTGGTGGGGGCCAGGGGCAGATGCACCAGCCAGGCACTGATGGAGCGTAGGAAGGATGGATGGGCCTCACTCCTTCCCTGCTTGGCTGTGGTTTGCTGGGAGCTGTGTCCACCCTTGCAGTGAAAGCCACATCTCCCCTGCCTTGGTGTGGTAAAAGTGTAATGGATACTTCATCTCTTGCTGTTTTTACTTAATTCTGCCATATATTTGTAAACAGTTCTTCCTTAGAATTTTCTCAATCACCCCTTTCTGAATCAGCCAACTGTTTGCTGCTGGGATACCAACACTGGATCTGATGGATTTGAGGAGTTAGGACACTGTACAGTGGGCCATGTGGGTGGATGGAGGGCAGTTGCTGGCCAGTGTAAGTTATTGGAGCCGGTGAGGCATGGAGTTATTGCACTGTGGAGTGTGTTGGAGGAGACATCAGTGTGGAGGGTCGACAGGGTACATGTGATGTGTATGGCAGCTGAGTAGTGGGTCCTGAGAAGAGTATTATGGGAAATAGTGTTGGAAAGATTCCTTAAGTCCTGATTAATGTGGGCCTTGACATTGAGACATCTCACCTGGGATTTTCTGCTTAACTCTTGGGAAGGCTTTTTTATTTTATGATTATTTTTTAAATTGGGGTAATTGCAGAATCCCATGCAGTTGTAAAAAGTAATACAGAGAGATTCTTTTGGTGTTTCCCTCAATGGCAAGATTTTGAAAAACTGTAGTATTATATCATACCAATATTAACATTAATACAACCCACCTGTCTTATTCACATCTCCCCACTTGTACTCATGTGAGTATTTGGAGAGTTTTGGTCAGGGTGTTTATATCCTCAGTTTCTGAATGAGAATTCCAAAATTACAAATTTAACATGCTTCAGAAACATTCTTGGTTTTTCTTTGAGAATGTTTATATGACATTGACTTTCTTTTCCCTTCTTTTATGTGTCCTATGATTCAGTGGAACCATTGCAAATATCCCGTTATCTATGAGAAATGTGTTTTAAACTGAACCTTTCCCCAAAATCACCTGTTCTCTCTAGTGAAGTAGAAGCATATTGTGGATTTGATATGCCTCAGTTCTCCCAGGAGAGCAGTGTGGTCCTGTCCAGATTGCACAGAGCAGGGAGTCAATTAACAAGTATTCTAGGTACAGCTGGGTCACTGAGGAGCAGGGTAGCCTTTGACCCAGCCCTTAAACTACCTCTCTGGGCCTCAGTGAACTCATCTGTGAATGTGATGTTTCAGTTTATTTCTAGGGCACCTTCCAACTCGAATATTCTTTATTTATTTTATATATATATATATATATATATATATATATATATATATATATATATATAAAGTTATTCACTGTTATTCTGAGTTATTCACTGTTTTTTAGAGCTTATTTTGTGCCTTGCACTCCACACATTTCTTCAAGGATTTTTCCTCAGTTGCTGAAACATGAGAAGCACCTTTATAAAAAGGGCAGCATATATTGGAAGGTCAATTTTGCAATATTGATGATGGGTTTTTTATCCCCATGGCATGTGTTAATAACGTGGTACTTCTCACTGTGAGATGTGTTTTTAGAAAATGTGTAATTGCCCTGAAGATTGGGGAGATGGTCTTCATTTCACATGAAGAGTAATTATGCTGTTTGCATCATAAATTCTAATAGAACATATGTAACTGCATATTATTTTTAGATTTGATTAACTACCTCAATGGCTTATTCCTGTCTTCTTGGAAAAGGTTTATTCACTGCTTTGAGTGGTTAAAGAATTTAGAAATCACTGGGAGAATGAAAGAAGAGAAGGAAGAGAAAGTTGATTAGAAGTAGGGGCTTTATAGTTAACAGTTAAAAATGTATATGTCTGCCCTTTTAGTATTTGCTCTAACTCATTATTAGATTTGCCAGTTTCCACTTATTTAAAAGGCACCTTACGTAGAAAGGCAGATCAATATTTACAGTACATTAGTGACACAGAGAATTTGAAATCTTGTGATGATAGTTGATTGCTGTTTTAGCCACTCTTCAAAGGAATGCACACATCAAACAGCCTCCACGATCGTCCTGGACCCAGTGACATCGCACCAGTCCCTGTGTGCTCCCTCCAGCAGCTTAATTATTGAAGATCCTCATCTTTGAATTTTCTTTTTAATATTTCAGAGGATATACTTAGAAAATCTATATATTAAATAAATCAGAAGATTATGGGAAGAGAAAGTTTATTATCATGTTTTTAAATGCATTGATTTTCCTAAAATTGAGGATGAGGAATTGTAATAATAATGACCAAATTACCTTAAACAAGAAGCTTCTATTATTTCTAATTACTGTAAAGAACAGAAATTGCTGAGATAGGCCATGGGCAAACCATAGAGGAAAAGGCTGTATTCATATTCTGTTCCTCTGAGACCATGACAAAATTGCATTCTTTGTATAATATGTTTTTTCAGAACCATGAAAGATGGGAAGCCTGTCAGATGAACCAGGTAGTTGTGTTTTGTGAGTCATTTTGTTGATAAGGCCAAATGTTTATAGTGATCTTTATTTTTTAAATTTATTTTTTTTTTATGTTTATTTTGAGAGAGAGAGAGAGAAAGCATGCACATGTGCACACGAGTAGGAGAGGGGCAGAGAGAGAATCCCAACCAGGCTCTACGCTCAGCGCAGAGTCCAACGCGGGGCTCGATCTCACGACCGTGATATTGTGACCTGAGCCACCCAGGCGCCCCTCTAGTGATCTCCTTTGTAATCAGGTTCAACTTGGCAAAAGACCACATGCCATTTGTGGCTACTTCTACCCCATTACCTACAATTCATGTATTTTCATTCTCCTCTGTTGCTTGTAATACTTTAACCCATTTAGAGACACTTGATAATGGCTATAGATACTGCTTTGGAAAAGTTTTATCTTTTTTCTAGTTCATTTTTTATAAATTGTTATAAGTTCTATTAGGATGAGATTTGGTAGGTGATCACTAGTGTAGTATATGAACATATTTGGAATGACATCTTCTTTTGTCATTAAAAAATTTCTTATCCCATTAGTGCAAGCTCTGGTTGTAAAGGTTAGGAGACTGAGGCCTGCACAAGGGACCGACATGCCCAATGGCTACCAGTCTAGGCCAGCGGTCCTTAATGTGAGGTCTGTGCATCCTTGGGAGCCACTAAGATCATTTCTACGAGGTTGTTAGGGCAAGACTATTTTTCATAGTATTACCAAAATATATTTTGTGTTTTTCACTGGGTTGATAGTCTGCACCATGGTGCTCAGGCACTGATGGGTAAAATGCAGGATGGTGGCACCAAATGTATTCTCCACCCAATATGCTCACACTTTAAGAAACAAAGCGAGGGGCGCCTGGGTGGCGCAGTCGGTTAAGCGTCCGACTTCAGCCAGGTCACGATCTCGCGGTCCGTGAGTTCGAGCCCCGTGTCAGGCTCTGGGCTGATGGCTCAGAGCCTGGAGCCTGTTTCCGATTCTGTGTCTCCCTCTCTCTCTGCCCCTCCCCCGTTCATGCTCTGTCTCTCTCTGTCCCAAAAAAAAATAAATGTTGAAAAAAAAAAAAAAAGAAACAAAGCGATTTCCATCTGCTGCCCTTAAGCAGCAAAAATGATTGTTCTGATTAAATAATGACTTTTGAGTACACAATTTAATATGTTGTTAAAGTGGTAGGTAGGCATAAAGTACGTCTATGCATTGAAGATTAGTGGTTATGTTGAGAAAAACTTGTATGTGATGGTTTGCACTTATAAGCTGAGGTAACCATTTTTTTAATGAAACACCACTTGTCTGTCTTTTTTTTCTTTTGCTTTTTTGTTTTGTTTTGTTTTAAAAGAAAAAGACGGGGGCGCCTGGGTGGCTCAGTCAGTTGAGCGGCTGACTTCGGCTCAGGTCGTGATCTCGCGGTCCGTGAGTTCGAGCCCCGCGTCGGGCTCTGTGCTGACAGCTTGGAGCCTGGAGCCTGTTTCGGATTCTGTGTCTCCCTCTCTCTCTCACCCTCCCCCATTCATGCTTTGTCTCTGTCTCAAAAATAAATAAACGTTTAAAAAAAAAAAGACGGAAAACTGGTTCTTAGACTTTGGTATCTGGCAGTTTCTAGAAAATGAATGAAGTGAGCCTCCATTACATGGCAAATAACGAACAGTATTTATTGCCAAAGAAAACATGTAAGCCTTCTACTGAAAATTAGATATTGGAAAACATATATTTTGCCACGAATATGATAGCTTCCCAACACTTAATGACTTTTCTCATGAATTGGTAGTAATATTCACATACGTGATTTTCTGATATGCAGAAATATATCAACATTTCTAAGAGTGGTATAAGCCAATAATACATTCCAAATAGCTAATGTTACAGAATTTTCTCATCAGTAAAAGATCCATTCAAAGTATAAGACAAGTAGATTTCACTGTGCAAAGAATAAGAAGTTTACATTCCATATTGCAGCTAACCTTTGAGAAATGTCATTTGTCAAGTTTTGGTGTGGTATCAAAGAAGAGTATCTATAGTTCTGGAAAGATTATTAAAATAGTATTCCAGCTAAATATTTGTGGTATTCTTTTTTTCTTCATATACTTGACATGTTGCAGCACATTGAAATCAGAAGCAAGGATGAGAATCCAGATGTCATCTCTCAAGCAAAATGTAAAACAATGCTACTCTCCCACTAAATATGCTTTGTTTTCTAAAATAGAATTTTCTAAAATTCTGTTGTTAATGTTAACACATAATGGGTTTATTATTAAGTTAAAAATGAACTAAGGAATAAATATTTAAATTGTTTTCATTTCCATTTCTAATATGGTAAACATCCCTAGCTATAACCCACACAAACAAAAGCTCTTTGGGGTCCTCAGTAATTTTTCAAGTCAAAGTGTCCTGAGATCAAAATTTGGAGAGCATTGGTCTAGGCTGGTCTCCTTTGGGGCATACTTAAACATCTTACACATTGGGGGTGCCTGGGTGGCTCAGTTGGTTAAGCATCTGACTTCACCTCAGGTCATGATCTCACGGTTCGTGAGTTCAAGCCCCGTGTCGGGCTCTGTGCTGGAAGCTCAGAGACTGCTTCAGATTCTGTGTCTCTGTCTGCCCCTCCCCAGCTTGGTGTCTCTGTCTCTCTCAGAAATAACCACCTAAAAAAAATTTAAAAGCATCTTACCATTATACTACTTCTACTTAACCAGTAAGCTTTTCTTTCTTTAACATGTCTGAAATTGGGATGGCTGCTGTTTCAATCTCTATGTATAACTAACGTAGTATTTCTTTAACTTTCTGAAATCAAATGATGGTATTAGGTAAAATCAGTGTATGACTTCTCAATGTATATAATTCTACTTAGAAAACAACAAAACCTCCCTTTTACTAAATTGAAACTAACATGTATCTCTAAGTAGCTGGAAATGGAATTTGTTTTCCAGTGAATTGCTGATTAATAGAACTAATTTCGTGATTTGGACGGTGATTCAGCACTGACCAGGGCGCCTGAAGGTCTGGCCAGGAAATAGTTCCTGAGCTCCTCATGTCGTCTTGCTGAGCCTCAGCTTACTCATCTGTAAAGTGAGTCACATGTTTCTCCATTGTGACTAATGTAGAAACTTATTAAAAAAAAAATTCGCATCGTTGCAAATTAAGTCAGTGGTTCTAATATAAGGTTACTTAAGTAAAGTGTGTGTGTGTGTGTGTGTGTGTGTGTGTATAAACTGTATAAAAATGCCCATAATTTTCACGCAACCATAAAACCAAGAAGAAATTATAAACTAATGCAAATACAAGCTTACCACATCAGTGTGAGAGACAGCGGTGTGTTGCTGAGTCTAATCACAGGCAGCATGAGTGTAGACCACCACTGTGTGCATGTGGTCTTTGCGTTTGGACCTAGTGATGCTGCTGGCATGCACTATGATGGTTCTGTTCTTTCAACACATCGAACTGCAGGAAAACCTTGATTTCAAGATGATCAGGATACTACTTGGCATTTTTTTTTATTACGTACACATTGTTTACTTTTTAAATTGAGTTCTGTTCTTTTCTCATTAGCCCAGTACTCAAGCCTAGGACACCTTCCTGACTGTGACAGTGGACAGAAATGAAAACATGGAGCCTTGAAATTGCATAAGGGTACTTGGTTACTAGGTAGTACAAGTGAAAGACCCATACTATCCTATCTATTATTTCCTTTTATGGATATCACTAAAATGAAGATAAAGTTTAATGTGCAAAGAACTGACAGGAAGGGCTGCTTAATAGTGCATCTCCTGGGTCGTCCCTCACCCTGCAATTATATAAATGCTGCCCTGGTCCAGTGCCCTGGCATCTACCCAGAAGGGACAGCCCATAGGGTCTGCAGTCCCCACTGTCACCTACCTCCTCTCTAGTTTCCCTTTCCCCCCACATCTACAATTTCAAGAGTTGTAGATACCAGAGGTAAAAGGTTAATTATTTTTACCTGTTTCAGACTAACAGATTAACACAGTGATCATGTCCCATCAGAAGATGATGGTCCTCTTTATTTTATCTGCATCCTATATGCAATTTATTTTTTTTCTGGGAAATATTTTGAAAAGCAGGTATAGTAAGCTGTTTTATTTTGTCTAAGCAAATTCAGAGACACTATATAGTTCTTGAATTTATTTTGGGGTTGAAATACACTTTTATGTGATTGTTTTATTGTGGATAGAACTTTTGATTGTTACTTCTGTACTGTTTTTTAAAGACCATCTCTTGTGAGTAGTGCTTCCTTTAGACTTACACACACAATGCACACATGCATGCATACACACACATAGAAATTGAGGTGTGCAGAGTTCCTTAACAGCTAAATTAATAACACCCCTGTAATTGGAATGCAACAGAACTCAAATCCAAGAAGCAGTATTATTTTCCAGAGCTCTTTTTTTCTTCCCCTCCTTATTTTGCTTTTCTGCTTACATTTTTGATTTGATGGGAACAATTTTGTTATTTGGGAGGGAAGTTTTTTTTTATAGTAAAAACATTGTAGTGTTAACACATAGATTGTTAGATGTATATTTTTGTGAACCTGTTTTGAAAATGACTATATAGTTCTTAGTGTGTTTTATTTTTGGGTGCATTGTAAGTAGTTAAGGGCTGTCACATGCTTTTACTTACACTTAAAAATTAGAAATTATTTTTCTCTAATAATTTTCATGTGTTACTCCCAGCAAATTAAGATAACAATTAACAATGTTAAATGTTCAGCATATTTTTTTCTGGTGATGTTCCTCAGGCTCTATTATTATCAAATCCTCATGATGTAGAAGCATATGTTAAAAGCAGTGTTAAACGATTGATATGATTCTGTTTTCTCTGATCATTTCTAATTTGCTTTAATATATTTGAGACTATTGGATTGACGGTGGTTTAAATATCACCTTCAATGTGTATAAATAGTCTGTGTTTAGTTGAGTATTGTCTAGGATCTATGTATCCACACCATTGATCAATGCCTCCGTGTTCCCAAAATGGTTTTCATAGAGTAAATGCTGAGTTTACACCACCATTAAAGCTGTTTCATTAGAGACTTTCTATAAATATTTACCTTGCATTCTAGTTTTTGAAAACAGATGATCTCTCACATAATTAAGCTGAATTTTTTGTCTTATATTTATTATGTTTTTGAGTGATTTTGCTCAGTTGATGAGTGGTTTTTGATTCTCATTCCCAGTGTTACAGACTTGTTCCTTCTCTGCTGTACCAGTGATTGTATCTGCTAAGATGTGCTCAGTGCTACTGATACAAACATTAGCCTGAGCTTGTTAATGATTGTGTTATAACAGTTGCAAACAGACTTCTCTTTTATGTGAATACAATTGCTAAAACACTGTCTTTCATGTAATTGTGTATGCGAGTATATTGCAGACACTACCTGTGTATTAGCAATTGCTTTCAAGACTTCCATTTAAGGATAAGGAATATGTTTATGTTCTATATTTTCTGATAGTACTCCCTTGAAGAAAATAATTATCTTACTTAACAGAATTCTTTAATGGACAAGCCAAACAGTTTAGGTTGTGTATCTTCAATCCAGATATGATTAAAAGTGAGATGAAATTTGTTCCACGGATACATTGTTATTTATCTTTTAGAATATGATATTTTACTTAAAAATATTTGGTACTGTTTTAAGCACTTTATCTCATTTAGACCTCAAGACACCCTCAAAGTTTCTATTCTATGGCCATTCACATAAGAAGGGACTAGAGGCAGACAGTAGTCAGGCAACTTGCACAGAACCACAACTTGGTGAAGTGCAATTAGGAGCCTGGGCAGTCTTACTCCAGAGCAGGTTATCTCGTACGTAGTCCTTTTCTTTGGCTGAAAAGTGCTTTAAAGGAGCTAATGGAGTCTCTATTTAGAATGCTGACCCACTGTCACCTTAAAAGTGTTACTCTATTCTTTAATTTTTTGGATTTCCCTACCTTTATCCTAACATGCAGTTTTCAGACGTTAGTTATCTTTTTAAAAAATATAATGCTTTTTTGTATTTATAGATATGCCTCTTCATGTCCGACGAAGCAGTGACCCAGCTTTAATTGGCCTTTCAACTTCCATTAGTGATAATAATTTTTCTTCTGAAGAGCCTTCGCGGAAAAACCCCACACGCTGGTCAACAACAGCTGGCTTCCTTAAGCAAAACACAGCTGCTAGCCCTAAAACCTGTGACAGGAAGGTAACCATTTCTATTTTGTATTAGTATCAATGATGAATGTCAACTGTTGACTGGATCCTTTGCTTCTAGCACATCTTCACTATGGCCCTTTGTGTGTGTACTTATCAACTTCTCTGTCAAAGTCGAGATAACTTCCTGTTTTATGTTGCCTTTGCAGTTTCTGAGAAATTTCATGCTATTTATACATTTATGTATGTATCCGTTTTTTTGAATAGATAATATATTTATGATTAAAAATGAAAACTTCTGACATGCAATGTGTTTGTCCTTTGTGTTTTTTGAAGAAAAACTAGTCATCCTGTTTTTCTTCAGGGGCAGTCCTCTTACCATTGCCTTTTTGCATGTCCTTACTAAGATATTTTACACATGTATAAGCAGATATTCGTATTGATTTATGTGGTGCATTAAAGAAATTATAACATTATGGACTTTTAAGGATGAAAGTGGACTCCACAGTCATTTATTCTAACTACTCCATTGATAATTTTATCTTCCTACAGAATGGAAGTGTACTGTCTGGTCTTAATAACATTTTCTTCTTTGACCTAATTTATTTCAGTCTGTGATCTAATTTATTTAGTCTAAAAAATAAACTTTATTTTAGTTTATTCTGTTTTTTTCAATTTGTTTCTTAATGCTCTTCGTCATATATTCCTATAGAACTCTTAACATCCTATTCTGTTTTACCTCTAACTTTTTACTCGATGAGCTTTAAGCACTGTTTGTCATTTTCACTCCTGAAACTGTTGAGTGTCAGTAAATATCTGTTGAATGAATGAATGAATATTTTTTTCAATGCAGACAGCAATTGAGCATCATGTATATTGAGAAATGTAGAACTATACTAATTACATATTAATGTTAAAATGCATATAGCTTATGATTTGCTTGATTTATCCTTTGCATCTATGTGAAAATACCTGTTTTAAATTTTTTTTAACTTGGTCTTGCATTTTTACAAACTCTTCTTTGTAGTAGTTCATTTAGAGGGAAAAATACTTAGAGTACCTAGAGTACCTTAACTGAGAAGAATCTACCAGGAAAACACAGTGTACTGTGGTCGCTAATGTTTTGGAATAGGCATTTAACTGTTAGGCTCACTCTTCTGAAATATTTTATTATGTATTTGATGAGGAATCAAATTGGAGTATCTTGCCATTGAGATTAGCTTGAAATTTTAGAATGCTTTATCATGAAGTAGACTATCTGAAGAAGCAGAATCCAATTTATGAAAATGCCTCATGTAATTTAATTTGTGTTCAAAATAGACTTAATTTACATGGATATTTACAAGTATATAAACAAGTCAAGTTGGCAATTAAAAAAAATTCATTACTTATTAAAAAGGTTTTCCCATTGTTTAAGGCTAGTGGGTCAGGCATGCCTGGGTGCCTCAGTTGGTTAAGCATCAGACTTTGGTTTAGGTCATGATCTCCCGGTTTGTGAGTTTGAGCCCCGCATCAGGCTATGTGCTGACAGCTCAGACCCTGGATCCTGCTTCAAATTCTGTGTCCCCCTCTTTCTCTGTCCCTCTCCCACTCACTCTGTCTCTCTCTCAAAAATAAATAAGCATTAAAAAAAAAAAAAGATAGTGGGTCAAAAGGGTTTTCTTTTTAACTCCTTCAGCATGTTAGATATGTGAGTCAGCTTCACTTGCGGAAAACAGAACCACAGTAGCTATTTTATTTTATTTATTTTTTATTATTTTTTTTAATGTTTATTTATTTTTGAGAGACAGAGAGAGACAGCATGAGTGCGGGAGGGGCAGAGAGAGAAGACATAGAATCCGAAGCAGGCTCCAGGCTCCGAGCTGTCAGCACAGAGCCCGACGCGGGGCTCGAACTCACGAGCTGTGAGATCATGACCTGAGCCAAAGTCAGATGCTCAACCAACTGAGCCACCCAGGCGCCCCCCACAGTAGCTATTTTAACATGAGAGGACTTAATACTGAGAAGTGCTTTCTCAGAAAATCATTGAGGACCATCTGAACGATGCAGTACGGTGCATCTGCCCAGGAAAGAAGCAGAGGCTGCGGGGCAGGAACCTGGGATCCTGCCCCCTGCATCTGCCTGTAGATGCTAGCACCCTGCCTCTGGGTGTGCTCACCCTGTCTCTTGTCACTTGTGAAGCTTGGAAGTGAACCCAGAAATGCCTCAGAAAACTCCATCATCTATCTCGATACCCAGGCTTGCCACCAGCAGCAGCCCAGGAAAATTCAGCCTGTTTCATAAGCATCATTAACATTTCAGGCTGTTGTTTCCAAATGTGCAGAATGCTGTCTGTGTCCAATCCTTATCTGCAGGGGAGGTTTAAGAAATGGACCTTAGCCTTCTGGTCCCGGCGGCGTGCTGTGAGAGGATTGTGATGCGCACTGCCAATTAGTCACCTAACTGACTTTTTGTTTTAAATAACATATATCTATCATTGTCAAACATTTGGAACTCTAGTACAATAGAACAAATTCAGCAACAACCAGTATGAAGATATTAATGAATACACACCATATGCACGTACACATACCCTCACACACATATATATACCCCCACAGAGTTGGAGTCATACTATGTCTACATATTTGCATTCGTATTATTTATATATTTTTTCATATCATAGTGATTTTCCCTGGTGTGAATTTTATTGGAAAATATTTTTAATTTTAATTCCAATATTTTATTGGAAAATATTTTTAATGCCTGCAGTATATCTCACTCTAGAATATACTATAATTTATAATTCTCTTACTGTTAGATATTTATACTATTTCCATTTTTTTCACATTATAAATATAAGTGTTGTGAGACAAACTTGAATGTACTTTTGTTTTAAAAATGGTTATTTACTCAACAAGCTTTTTTTTTCTTTTTTTAAGTTTATTTATTTTGAGAAAGAGAGCATGAACAGGGGAAGGGCAGTGAAAGAGGATCCCAAGCAGGCTCTGCACTGTCAGCGTGGAGCCCGATGTGGGGCTCAAACTCATGAACTGTGAGAGTATGACTTGAGCCAAAATCAAGAGTGAGACACTTAGCTGACTGAGCCACCCAGGTGCCCTTCAACAAGTTTTTTTCTGTATGGGGCAGCATTTAATGTAGCTAATGCCCACAGTTTCTGATAGGAAAGACCTTGATTTACATACGTAAGTTTATTTATTTTGAGAGAGAGAGAGAATATGCAAGCAGAGAAGGGGCAGAGAGAGAGGGGAGAAAGAGAATCCCAAGCAGGCTCCATGCTGTCAGCGCAGGGTATGATGCAGGGCTTGAACTCATGAACTGGGAGATCATGACCTGACCCAAAATCAAGAGTCAGACCGGGTGCCCCTACATACGTATCTTTAGAGGAAATAATATTCACATTCAACACACATAAAGGATAATGTGTAATGAATTTGTCCTTTGAATTATCATTCGTTTTACTTTTCAAGCACCCATTTTCTAAGCTTGCTGTCAATTTTGAGCTATTTGAATTATAATCTGAGAGATTTTCTTTCTTTCTTTCTTTCTTTCTTTCTTTCTTTCTTTCTTTCTTTCTTTCTTTCTTTCTTTCTTTCTTTCTTTCTTGTATGTGTACATCGGACTAAATGCTATCTTCTTTTCGGTTATAAAATGACTTTCTGTATTTTCAGTATTCAAAAAGGATACTTGGAAGAATGCATACTTGCTGATAAGTATTAACTTGATTTCTTTCTCTTGAGGCCATGAGAGCTCACCTATTGCTGGGCAATTTCAAGATATGATAAATCTTTACGAGTATGTGGTAGTTAGGTTTTCTGTGTAAATGCATGGAAGTAAAGGAGTTGACGATTCATAGTCTTGTGATCCATTGATCTCTAATGGCTAAAATAAGTTGATATACTTGTATAACTCATCTACAGAGCTAAGTGGCTTCTATTCTTCCAAGTTGGTAAGTAAAACAAACAATTTTACAATAATGTCACCAATCAGTTGAAATCTCTTATTTCTGAAGTAGGCAGTTTCATTCTGGTATGTTAGAATGATGCTGAACTCGCTCCTATGGATTCAAAACCAAGATGGGAGGTGAAGTCTTCCCAGTTAAAGTAGTCATTCCACTATAAAGTTTAGAGGCCAGTGAAGACAGATTTTGGTGTTGTAGAGACCTCAACCAGGTGAGAGCTTGGAGAGGACAAAGATTCTATGGGCTTTTAGATCTCTTAAAATCCCTCATACTTTGATTTGGAAGTAAGATATAAAAGAAAAGAGAGTCTTGGCTTGTAAAAAAGTTCTTGGGAACATTGTCTCATTCCTGTTTCCCAACATTTTGTGGCTGACTGCCTTTTTCAACTCTTAGAGAACATTTTACTCATAATTAATATGGAAAGTATATTGCTACAAGATGTATTTTCATTTGAGATTTTACACGTGCTTAATATTTCATCTTGGGAAAGAGTATTTCAATCAGTGTGAATACTTAAATCACTTTGCCACCTCTTTGGTCACCCTTAGTAAGTCATTGTCCCTGCAAATAAAGTCTAACTAGTATGTGGAGAGCATTTGATTCATGCCATCAAGAACAATGTAATGAGGCACTTATCAGAATCAGCCTACCATGAAGTTCAAGGATAAAGTCTATGCATTATTTCATTGTGTATTGGTTTTAAGCAATTATTCCTTTGCCCCAAATACTGAGAGCTGTTACTTTTCTAAGTGATCTGCTCCTTCCCCCCACCTGCAACCAAATAAAGTTTGTATAAGTAGATAAAAACAAAGGTAGCATAAAAAAGCATATCTTGGCTAGTTCCATGAGATGTTCTTACCTATTAGGGCAAGGGGAAGAAAGTGATAAGAGAACACATTATATTAGCATCAGTATCTTTTAAATTTGTATTATTTTTAAGAGTTCTCTTTAAAAGAGACCTTGGAATGCTTCTGACACCCTGGGTTTATTTGTTTGATTTAGTTGCTTGGCATGTTTGTTATGTTTCCCATCCTCCTGATATGTACAAACTCTTGGAAGAGTTGCTGTCTTAATTATGTCTTTGTCACCTCCCTTTCTGTTCCATGAGAAGAGTTATAGGATCTTCTTTCCTCTAGCTTTAGAAAAATATTTACATAAACATTTTTGTAGTATATTTTAAGATTCCCAAAACAGTGTTTTTCTTATAATACTACTACTTTCTCTTTGCATTTATAAAGTAATGAAAAATATAAAGAAGCAAGTAAGTAATTTGGAATTGTGTAGATGAGTAATATTGACAGTTCAGTGTATTAACTTGGAACTCTGGAGCATAGCTCCATATAGCTGGTGGCTGTCCTTATTACCAGTGGGGAATCATCCAATGAGTATAGTTTAATTTCCTGCCTTTTCCCCTAATTCTTCTTATATTGAGAGCATTTTCCCATGTCTCATAAATATAGATAGCTTGCATAATGTTCTTTTATATACTGATTTTTTTTCTTGTAGTTGGTGTTTATTCATTTTCTTTGGTGATTTTCCTATTGCTTGACTTTTATAGTTTGCCAGGTTTTTTTGTTTGTTTGTTTGTTTGCTCTAATAAGTAGCCTTTAGAAGTACCCTTCAGAAAAGATCCTTATATATTAATTTATGTTAACATCTCTGATGATTTTCTTAGAACAGATTCCTGAAGTAGGCTTATTTGACCAAGGAAATGAGTATTTTTTTTTTTTAATTTTTTTTTTTTTTCAACGTTTATTTATTTTGGGACAGAGAGAGACAGAGCATGAATGGGGGAGGGGCAGAGAGAGAGGGAGACACAGAATTGGAAACAGGCTCCAGGCTCTGAGCCATCAGCCCAGAGCCCGACGCGGGGCTCGAACTCACGGACCGCGAGATCGTGACCTGGCTGAAGTCGGACGCTTAACCGACTGCGCCACCCAGGCGCCCCTGAAATGAGTATTTTTAAAGCTACTGATATTCATTTCTCATTAGTTCATGACTAGTAAAGTGTCAAGTACTTGTGTTTTATAAAGCACTGTGAGAAGTCCTAGATGGGATGAGCTATGGAATGAGGGAGAATATAAAAACAAAGAAGCAAGGGGGTACTGTTCCTGAGCTCTGGAACTTACTGTCTTAGTGTATAGCTTAATAATTCCCATTTGGCTGCGCATCATAATCACCTGTGAACTTTAGAAGGCAAAACACACTTATAGCCATGGGTGCCTTTGTCCATGTCAGGAGATTTGTGTGTTTATTTAAAGCTGCTTTGCTGGTTTTAGGGCACAGTCTTTTTCTTTTTCTTTTTTTTTTTTTTTTTTTTTTTTTTAGAACTTGAGTCTAGCTGAAAAGGAAAAGTGTGTTTATTTGCCTGTTAAGATAGGGTAAATAAGAGTATTATGGTTTTTGAGATGTCTTCTTTTTAGGTTCATTTTTCTATCATGGCAGAATAGAATCTCACACTTAGATTGCTCAGATTTATCATTTTCAAATGAAAATCAATTAAAATGAGTTTTGTTGAGTTTTAAATAAAAGTATTACAAGAACCTATTGAGATAGTGGATCCTGTCCTGTCATTGGCAAACTAGAATAGGAAATATTTTTTCTAAATAGAAGCTATGGTACCAATAATGTACCTGTCTATTGTTCCTTGGTATAATGTCCCCCTACTCCCAATCTTAGTAAAGTGCATTTGAATACATAGAGCCAGGACACCAAATTCCCAGTATTGTGTGAAGTCACCAATGCTAATTCAGTCACAAGGAATCTTCAGAAAATGCCTACTCCTTGTTTTATTCAGTCAGAAAACTTTGGTAATTGCCAGGCTGACAGTATATTAGCAATTAACATTGACTCCTACTTCATGGTAGTCTACCATAGCTGCTTCCCGGTCGTTCATTCATTCATTCTTTATAGAGTCATAGTCTACATTACCTATTTGTGTGCTTTCTCATCCCCTTTTCAACCATTCAGCTTCTTGGTCTCTGCCTCTCCTTTATTCTTTCTAATGGGTAAGGCCAATCACATTGGTAAATTCGAATATACTATTTTATTTTCAGGCTAGTACACTTGACCTGTTGGCTATTGAAAAACGTTATCTATCTTTTGGTATTTATGAGCCAACCATAGATGGTAGCTAGTTATAATAATCATCTAAAAACCTGAAAGGATGAGCTGAAATCATTCCTTGAAACCACACGTTTCCTCTGTGAGCGACCTATAGCTGTGTTTAATTTTCTGGGGCATTAGCTTCAAGGGAGATCCAGCTGAGACTTAGTTGTTAGGCTATTTTGCTGCAACATTTGTATTTCCTGTTAAAGGCCTCTGAAACTATATATTTCACCTTTCTGTTTTGCAAATTAAAAGATCTTCATCTGACTACAGTACAGTTGTGTGCTTTTAGTAAGTGATGATTATAATCATTTCTACAGTAGGCCAGCTTTAACTGCCAAGCTCCCCTAGTCGGAGTTGTTAATAACCTAGTCTCATCTATTTCTGTGTCACATTTAGGGATATAATCTGTCTTCACTTGCTTTGTAAATTATAATTTGTATTCAAAGTTATACAAATCTAAGGTGCCACTGAGAAAAATTTTGAGCCTGACTGTGGTATTTTTAGAGTTCACAAACCACTCCAGAAATATAAACCAAAGTAATGTCCCCATCCTTATTAAACACCCTCAAAGTTACATAGAGTAGAGAGGGAAATGAGTATATTACTCTTGTTTTTCTTGAGTTGGGGGAGAGGACTAGGAAATTGCATTTTATATTGAACAAAAATTTGCATGACTTTTATATACTTAAAAGTTTTTTGGCCTTATTTCATCCTTCTAATAATTTTTTTAAATGTTTATTTTTGAGAGAGAGAAGGAGACAGCGAGCAGGGGAGGGGCAGAGAAAGGGTGACAGAGACAGATGATCCAAAGTGGGCTCCAAACAGATAGCAGAGAGCATGATGTGGGGCTTGAACTCACCAACCCTGAGATCATGACCTGAGTCAAAGTCAGGCATTTAACTGACTGAGCCACCCAGACGCCTCTACCTTATTCATCTTTTTAACTTGGTTTCATTTCTTAATTTTTGATACTTCAGCTAACAAACCTAGTTCCTTCAAGTCACAAAGTTGGATGCAGTCACTTCATGTCCTGTTGTTAACAAGAAAAGCGTAAGATTGGAGTGCCCAGGACTGGGCACCCGCTGCTTGCCTTCTAGCTGCTTCAGCAACTTTGGCTTTAATTTGCATGTGTTCTTGGGGCATGCGTTCTGGCCTTCCTTTGGAGAAATGCATTTCAGGCAAAGGTTTTCACAGTGTGGAGGTAGAAGTGGTTTCCATCTCTCCCATCTCTAACCTGTATCTATTTTTGAGGTTTTTGATCTTTACACATAATGATGGCCAAGGTATTTTGAGTACTTGCTTCTTGCCAGACATTGTGCTTGATGGGTCACATTATATCCCATTACCCTCCCCCTCTAACATGTAAGTGTTATTGGTGTTCCCATTTTACTGATGAAGAGATAAAACCTTTAAGAGTTTAATTTTTTTTTTTAACATTTATTTATTTTTGAGACAGAAAGAGACAGAGCATGAGCAGGGGAGGGTCAGAGAGAGAGGGAGACACAGAATCCGAAATAGGCTCCAGGCTCCGAGCTGTCAGCACAGAGCCCGACGCGAGGCTCGAACTCACGGACCGTGAGATCATGACCTGAGCTGAAGTCAGACACCCAACTGACTGAGCCACCCAGGCACCCCAAAACCTTTAAGAGTTTAAATAACTCACCTAATAGTTAAACCAACTGTTCAGTGATAAAGTTGTGATACGAACCTAGATTTTCCAGTTTCAAATCCCATGATTTTGACAAGTATGCCACCCACATCCCAACATATTTACAGATTTTATACATTCCCCAATGTTCATTTAGCTGAGTATTTTAAACTGTAAAATATTTCTTAATAACCTTTTCATTTTTATCTCCTCTAGATCTATTATGCAATGCATACATGAATATAAGAATAATGAGCATGTGTTTCTTATTATGGCTGGCATAATTTTTTAAAACCTATAAGTTTACATTATATCTTAACATCTTCGTCTTAAGTAAAAATATGCTAGCTTCATTAATATCTCTACTGATAATCTGATTCTATTAACTGATCTCCATTTGTGTCACTTTTTTTGAGGAATTTTTTGTGTTTATTTTCTGTAATCCTTATGATTGATATTACTATTGTTGTTGTTACTGAGAATTTATATATGCAGCCCTCTTCTTGATATTTTATTGTGCATTGCTCAAAACAGCTAAATGACAGAAAAGTAAATAATGATATAGTTGGATTATAATACAGAGACCAAAATAAATATACATAAGACTATACTGATACTAATACATGATTAAATGAAAAGTAAATGGGACAAAAGGGACAAAGTTTCTTACAGAAGAATTCTAAATAATATGTGTAATACTCTCTCTCCAGAAAGCTTAACTCCCCTGCTCATTTAAAAAAATTTTTTTTAGGGGCGCCTGGGTGGCTCAGTCGGTTAGGCGGCCGACTTCGGCTCAGGTCATGATCTCGCGGTCCGTGAGTTCGAGCCCCACGTGGGGCTCTGTGCTGACAGCTCAGAGCCTGGAGCCTGTTTCAGATTCTGTGTCTCCCTCTCTCTCTGACCCTCCCCCGTTCATGCTCTGTCTCTCTCTGTCTCAAAAATAAATAAACGTTAAAAAAAATTAAAAAAAATTTTTTTAATGTTTATTTTTGAGAGAGAGAGAGAGAAAGAGAGAGAGAAAGAGAAAGAGAAAATGTGAGTTGGGAAGGGCAGAGAGAGAAGGAGACACAGAATCTGAAGCAGGCTCCAGGCTCTGAGCTGTCAGCACAGAGCCTGACATGGGGTTCAAACCCATGAACTGTGAGATCATGACCTGAGCTGAAGTCAGATGTTCAACCAAGTGAGCCAACCAGGCGCCCCTTAACTCCTCTGCTGTGGAGGATAATATTTGTTTCCAAAGAAGAGGGGATTGAATATGTGGAAAATACTAACTCTAGAGTGCAGAAGTGGCAGATTCATCTTAACCAAGTGATCAAGGTGAACATCACTAATGATAAGTCATGATGATACCATAAACCCTTGAAATGATATGATGGGATGGGCACATCATCTCAGTGGAGTTTTCCCCAAAACTTGTAACTCCACTGTAATCCTAAGAAATCTTCAGACAAACAAAAACTGAGGAATATTCTATGAGGTACCTGACCAGTATTTTTCAAGAATATTGTGGTCATAAATAACTAGGGAAGACTGAAATACTGTCTCAGATTAGAGGAGGTTAAGGAGATATGAGGATTTTTAATATACTTTGGGATCCTGGCAGGAAATAAGGACATTAGTGACAAAAAAAATGGATGGATTGCAGATATATCTATAGTTTAGTTAATATTATTGTATCAATGTTGATTTCTTAGTTTGGACAACTATATCAAGGTTATGTAAGTTGTTAACATTGGTGGAAGTTGCATGAAGAGTACATAGGAACTGTGTGTACTTTTTTTTGCAACTTTTCAGTAAATCTAAATTTTTTCCAAGTTTTTTAAAACCCAGCTTTACACGGTGAATTGCATCACCCACAGTTTCTGCTGCAAATCATAGATGAAATTTAATTCGCAGGTGATTGCAATGTGCAGAACTAGGATTCAGCCACAGGTTTCCATGAGCCCTCAGGCACACCTGGTCATTCCCTGAAATGTATTTTTCCTCTTTGGAAATGAGTTATAATAAAAATTTATCAATTGATTTTATTAAGTACTGATTGATGGTTGGTACCCTTCCCCATGACAACTCTGAATTTGAGAAGCATTTACCAGTTTTAAACATGCTGCATTCTCATGGCTGGATACTCCCACTTTGTCCTTAAAGTTTTATTGAGACATCCTAGTGCAGCCACTGTTTTGTTGTCACGTTATTGAGATTGTTAAGGTTTTTGGGGGAGGCAAAGGAGGGGAGTTTCAACAGGAATTACTCTAAAATTTCACAGAATCACATTTTCTTTTTTTTTGATTTTTTTTTTTTTTTTTTAATGTCCATCGGGTTTTGAGAGAGAGACAGACAGACAGACAGACTGATAGACCGACAAAGCACGAGCGGGGGTGGGGGGGGGTGGGCAGAGAGAAAGGGAGACACAGAATCTGAAGCAGGCTCCAGGCTCTGAGCTGTCCACACAGAACCCAACATGGGCTTGAACCCACAAACCACAAGATCATGACCTGAGCCAAAGTTGGACACTTAACCAACTGAGCCACCCAGGTGCCCCTCACATTTTCTAAAGTTATGATTTGCAGTTATACTTTGGAGACAAAAATAGTTTGATTGACAATTAATATCTGGCTTAGAGAACATGCTTTTTCCACTGATGGAGTTGGACAAAAGGACTTAATTGTTTAGAAGTTTGAGCTATCAATTTCTTTACGCTAAATGCTTTTCATGAGGAGATGATTCTCCAGAAAAGTCATTATTATTGTAAGAGAAGCCTAAGTAGGATGGGATTATGATAAGTGAAACTAGTTTTTCTACATTTTCAAAAATGTCTCTGTGGAGATGATTTACCTGAGGAGACAATTTCACAATTAAGGGAAAACTTTAAGAAAGTCAGATTGTCGACTATACCTAGGGACTTGCACAGAAATTTACTCACTTGTTCTGCTAACCTACCCAGTTCATTGAAGTTATGATAATATAAGAAGTACTAATATTTACATTGGTAGACTAGTTATATATGGTGCAAGTATCTCGATTTTCAAATTTTAGTCATTTCTTTGAAATTAAGGTGAAAATCATTTAGGTAAATATAAAAGATTTACATCACACATTTAGATAATGTGTAATACTGTAGATATTTTAGAATTGGGCAACTACTGTAAGTATTTTACTTTCTCTCCTTCATCCCCTGGCATCTGCTTCCTTCTTCTCTTAGTATCGTACAAATTGATCCTGATGCAAAATGCTATTGTTATTTATAATTTTAGTTTGGCGATATAAGTGTTTAAAGTTACATGTCTTTGAAAGAAAATGAAATCTGAATAGGTATTTTTTGCTGTCAAAATAAAAAAATATGTAGCACTTCCTAAAATGTTTTAAAATTGTTTTGGATTTAAATTTGTTTTTCAGAGTCAAGCAGCATTAGTCAACTGTTGCTCTTCATTTTTATTGTAGATTTGGAAAATGAGCCAGGCTCTTCAAAATGTTACCTGATCTGTAATATTTATATTTTATTTTGTTCTCATCCACTTGCCTTTGTTGAAAGAACAGTGTAAAAAATGGTGCTCTTGTTTTCTCTATTCCTTATACTTGCTGATTGTGGAATGCTTGTGGCTGTATGGCAATTAGGTGGCTGTGTTGGTTTTTAGGAAGTGTTGTGCACGAAATGAAATAGGAACTCCTGTTATTACTGCTTCCCTTTTCAGTTCTGTTCTTTAATTCCTCAGAATTCATATGGAGATAATGTTTTCATATTTGAAAAAAGTTAAACTATCCTCTTAGGCTACCTTCTCCTTGTGCTTTTACAGATGTTTTCATCATATAAAGGAGATAATCCCAGTTATACCTGGAAAGAGATCATTTTAATTTAAAACCATTTTAAAGCAAACATTTTACTCTTGATTATTCCTAAGACTATGCAGTATTTATCAATGAGTCGACCATCTCTCATGTAAATATAAGTTGTGATTCAAGATTATATAATGGTTTTGCCCCTAGTTTATATACAAGAACTCAGTAGATGCTTTTCTGTTTGGATGGGATCCTTGTGTAGGAATGGCTAGATATCAGAAGTTACCATCATTACCCAGGCAAACTACAGTACCCGGTTAGATCAAGAATGAGGGTTGGAAGTCTCATTACTCAGAAATTGGGCAGCCAAGTGGGTAGGTATAACCATGGAAACTGGTTAGTTCTCCTCATCTCCACCAAGCATTTGTTGTAACTCCTCTTAACTTCTGTCTGCTTTTACTAGATAGTAAGAGGTTAAGCTGGATCTTCTCTGCGTTTTCCTTCCAGGTTTCAGATTCTGTATCTAAAGTTTTTCATAGCATTCTGAACTGTGGAAATAGATTAAAATGAAAACAATTGAAGAAGTTGGTTCGAATAAACAGGCTGTAAGAGGCTGAGTTTTGCTGATCTTTTTCCTCTTAGATTTCCTTGTCGGCTTCATGAACAGATCTGGTGGCTTAAGAGCAATCTGTGCTCTCATGGTCACCCCTGGAGACATCATGGCCGTTGTAAAACCTGCATCTCTTTGACATATTTGGCCAACCCATTTTCATACCAGATCCATAGCCTAATGCAGATACATGTTCTGGGGGCTATTTTTCTTATCTGATATTAAGACTGTTAATAAGGCACTGGCCATTTGCAGGTTGTGAAATAAAACTAAAACGTCATACCTGTGGTCTTGTCAACCTATCAACCTGAAGGATTTACTATGTGACAGGAAACTTATTTGCAAATTAATTGTAATTTTCAAATGTGTGTTTTCTATATTGAGTTCCAAACATAAATTTTTTTCCCTAGCATATTGAGGATTTTTGAGTGTCCCACTGATCTAAATGTAATGCTATGATCTGGAAGCTATGTGTCAGAAATCCTGAAAAAGATATAAATTATAGTTCAGATTTTTCAGGTCAGAATGAGTTTTAAGATGTACCTTTAACATTTCAAAGAAAAAAAACTAATAAAATTTGATGTGTATTATAGGAAATTTGATTTTGTACATTAATAAAAAGAAAATCTGCTTGGATAAATTATTTTCAATTTTTGTTACTAATTCCTGTTCAAAATTTAACTCAGCTTAGAAAGAAAATTAGAGATTTAAGATAAAAGATATATTACTTAATGAAATTGGAGACACAGAGATGCTCTAATAAATGTTTTGGCATTCAAAATCTCTACATTTTGATCTTTTCATTTTTAAATTTTTAAAAGTTGTAGTATAATCCAATGTTTCTTGTCACACATTGTACCACACTTTTGTAAATTAGTGTCAGTAATGATACTATCAGTAACGATACGTAGTCTACTAATAGAATTTTATTTTGACAAAAAATGTATGGATGTTTGAATTTCTTCTTTGTCTTATCATAGTTTTGTTTGGAATAGGAGCAAGTTTATAAACACTCTTTTTTTTTTTTGGTCTCTTCCACTGCTCTCATTAATGATTATGAATGTGGAAGTAAGCAATTATCCAAAAGGGAAGTAGGATGTATCTTTGTACCAGTATTTATGCTTATTTATATATACAGGAATTAGAGGTAATATGGGTTTAGCTAATAGGGGATGAATTGCTTGACTTCAGTTCAACTACATTGGGGCATTCCGTGTAGGATATTGGTCACCATGGATTTCAAATAATGCCTTTTCAGTTCATTACACTTCAAAATAGCCATGTGTCTAGGGTAAGTGGTGATAATACTGTGTTTGGAATAAAATCTTATGTTCTTTATTTAAAAAATTTTTTTTCCACAGGCATGTAGTTGGTTTAAATTGATAGGGACTGCCAAATTTTCTGCCTTCATCTACAGGTTGGTTATTGAATCTGTAAATTTTTGTGTGAGTCAATTTATTCCCAACCCCACATCTCTCTGTCTCTTTTCTCTCTTTCTCATTTATTATCTAGAGAATGATTTGAAGGTCAGAAAAGTACATTGAGAAAATCCTATTTATAGACCATTTTATGGTTGTTATCTTCTGCTATGCTTTAGCCTTGGCATTGCTTCCAAGGTTATGCTCTGGTGTAGCCATCAGGAGGCACACAAGGTAAACTCTCCCCAGAGACTGAGAATGGGTCTGCCACATTGAATCAACAATATGATTACTGATGATTTTAGCAAGCTTCATGTAATTAAAAAATCCTGTCATAATTACTAATTTCACTTGTCTCATAATTTCAGTTTAGACATCCTGAAAATGGTTTCTTTTGTGTGTGTGTGTGTGTGTGTGTATCATTTCTTGGGAAAATGATAAAGCAGAAAATGGAATTCTCTTTGACGAGAATTACAGATTTGAAAAATAATTGTAAATTTAAAATCTGAAAACTGCATGGGACTGTTTGAATCCATAGGATGCATAGAAGGTACAAAAAAGAAATTTATATGCATTGAGTGTTTGGTATGTCAATATATGACACAATTCCTAATGATTTTTAAAAAGGTATTTGGAGTTTTTTCATTGAAACAAAGTGGAACTGTAGTTGGGTTTCTTTTGCTAACATAGAAATATCTGTTACTTCTATAATGTTTATGAAATATTCCCATATTTCTGCAACATGGGATGTAGGCTTGCCAAGGAATCTGACCATCAGCTAAGTGGCTGTTTCTGAGAGATAAAGCCTTGGAGTTGGAGCTTAGTATGCCAGGAATAAGCTTCTACCCCCAAGGCATTGGGTGGGTTCTGTGTGGTTTCTCTTTATTGAATTGTAATTGGCTTGGGGAGGGGTGCTGGGGGAGAGAGGACAGTTACTTTCTCTGCCCTGGAAGAGATTTACTGCATAACCAGGGTACTGCTACCAGGGAGTAGCAAATTAATATGCATTTCTCAGCCTGGGTGGCTTTTTGACACCTGATGATATGGCAGTACATTTAGATGATAAGGAAAATCCCTGATCACAGTAGGAACATCTGTTTTTTTCTGGCAAGAGGGAAAGCAAAACTGAGAGGCTGTTTGGGACAGCCTCATAAGTGGAGGATTAAAATTGTAATTAAAAGGGAGAGTAATTCCTTATGGTATTTTTCTTGTAAAAATTTTTAGATAAGGTAGTAGTGGCTTTACTATAATAGGTTATTTCTTGTCATTAGCAAATTTAATAATCGTTAGGATTTTGTATGTTGGTCCTACTGATAGATTTTTGTAAGTCTGAAGAGAAGGATTTCTGTTTTTTGCTTTGAAGTTCACCAATGTATGGAATGGAGGCATTAATTTTTTTTTTTTTTTTTGAGGCACTAATTTGATCATAGAATGAAATAGATTTAAAGTCACATTCTCCAAGTTTTTATAAATACAGCTCTAACTTGTTGCAAAAATATTAATGGCAAAAATTTTGTTGGTTTGGTTTTCCCTTTAGGTTGGGAAATGTAGATTTTACAAATACACTTAACTTGAAAATGTTGACTTTTTTGTAGCTGACTAGAGTCTGATCCATGAAGCATATAGATAATCTTGCATAGACATAGTTCAGGCTACCAGGTTTTTAAAATCATTTACACTGAAATAAATGTTTTTAAGCTGAAAATAGTATGCACTGTGTACATTTCAATGGAAATCATGAATATCCAAGCATATATCGTTAAAGAGAAATTATATTGTGTGTTATGATGTTTACTAGTGCAATCACATTGTAAATACAGAATCACAACTTTGTAGGACTATAATCTTTGTATGAACCTGATCCAAAGTTCTGGATTGTGAGGAGAACATGTGTGAAATGCTAGTAGTACCTGCATGATACTATCAACAAAGTAAAATATATATTACATAGTGATTAATATATTTTAAAAACTCTTCAGTTTCTTGATCATGACTAAGGTTACTTCAACTGGACTTTTTCATACATTATAAATTAATGTCTGAATTCATTATTGACATTACCATAACAATATTGAATTAGAGAAACTTTTTTATTATGAGAGGTTAGTATCAAATTTGTTTTTCTTATCCATTAACTACTCAAAGTTGATTTTATGAATATAAAACTGTGGAATTTTTCGGATGGAGTTCAAAAGGACAGATTTTTTTTTTTTAATCTTTAGCCCTTATCTCCCTTAATAAGATTACCTTGTGTTGGCCTGCTATATGAATTACATGTCATAATTGATGTAAAAGGAGAAATTTCACACTGCTTTTTAGATGCAATTGGAAGTAATCATATTATCCACAGATATTGTATATTGTAGGTGTGACATTAAATTGAAATAGACCTATAACAGTGGTATATATCTTGTAGTGTAAACCTAAAAGTACAATTATTATATTTCAGTGAAAATGATGCCTTTTGAAAGCATGCCCTTATCAGTTTCTAAAACAACTTGTAGACATGTTCTTTGAAAAGTCTGGGATTCTGAACCATGTGAAAATAGGACATACAACAAATATCCAAGAAAAAGCCTTCCATGTTGGTACAGGCTACTGAGCTAAGTGCTTGAGTTTAAAGGTGAATGGTGATCTTCTGTTTAGGTTTCACTGTAATAGTGGAAATAACAATCCTAAAAATTAACTAAATTATAAGTTAGAACTATAATTAGAAGTAAAATTAGAATGTAGTGGTAACAAAAAGCATGACATTATGAGTTCTATTGAGAGAGAGTCAGGGAATGCTTCTTAGAGAAAGTAGCAGTTGCATTGGGTGTTAAACACTGATAATTTCACAGAAGAAATGTTATGGGAAGCTAGGTTCAGAAAGATCATAAGTGAAGGTGAGAAAGCCTGTGGCACAGCAAGTGTGATTGTGTGAAAGTTCCTCTGGTCTACCTGTAGTGTCTGTCCGTGTGTGATGTGTTGCAACACACATTTTAGAAAAATCCTCTGTGGAAAGTGTAGAGAACATTGTTGGAGAGGCTAAGGCTGGGACCAGCCTCCAGTTACAAGGCTGCTGTACTCATTTCAGATGAGAGACAAATTGAAAGTGGTGAAGAGCATGATGAATATTTTTCAGAAGAGTGCCAGAATCGAGAGAGGAAGCGAGTTTCATTTTGGATCTATTGATTTGGAGGCATCTTTGGGATGGTCTAATGGAAATTTAGATCATGAATTCAGGAAAAAGTTGTGTTGGTGACCCATGCCTAGAAGTTGTCGGGAGGGACGTTTAGAAAGTAGACACTTTTTGAGCTGGGCTAAGGAGGGAGTAGTGAGCAGACCATAGGTAGAGTCAATAAGGGCCATTTCAGTAAAGAAGAATAATGATGCAGATTCAAAAGGAATCAAAAGGAAGTTCCCAGTCACACACAGGCTTCTGGACACCAAAAAAGTGAGGATTTTGCATCATCCAGTTTCTTCATTTTAAAGATCTATTTTTCCCTTTGCAAGTGGTATTTTGTCACTGTGCAGACTTGCAGCTCACTATCAACTCTTCACCTAACAGGTTTTAGCATCCATTGATTAATAACTTATTTCATTAGGGGCTGAATGCGGTGATTTTTCTAATTGTATTCATTATTCGGTTTCCATTATTTGGCATTCTTCTGAAATGACAAGCTTCCCCTCATCGACTGGCACTGTTGCTTTCTCCAAAATATAGTTCCTACTGAAAAGGCAGAATAGATTTTTAACGCTTTCTATTTAATTATTCATTTTCAAAGTAAAGGGTTGGTGTAATAATCATCTCTAATGGTGGAAAATGAATAGAGAAGCCAGGTCTTTAGTCCATGATAGCAGCCCCAAGATCCTTGATATCAAAATTTTATTTGTGTTTCTCCAGACTCTTAATCCTTCTTCACTTTGCGGACATCTACGATTCTGTCATTGGTAAATTTACCCTCTCTGACTTACTTGAATTTCTTATAAGTCAGATAATTTTGCTTTGTTCTGAAACTATCATGCCCAAGTTTTAAGGCAGGGATCTTAGTATTTGGAGATACAGTGAGCTCTGGTTTCTTTAGTTGCTTTTTTCTTTTCTTTAGATTTTGTCTATGTCCTCCACTTATTTTACCATTTCCATGTTCCTGTAAATAGGGTGAGTCCCTAATTCCTGGCGGCGGAGCAAGATCCTAATCTTGCAGCATTCTGTGTGTGTGTGTGTGTGTGTGTGTGTGTGTGTGCACGCGCGCGCGTTTGCTTGCAGTTCTATGCTCCATTACCAGTTTCTTGAACTGCCGTAACCAGACCTGTACAGTTTTTCTAGTAAAAATTAGTTGCCCTTAATGTTCAATGCTATCAAGTTTTTAGTTTATTTTTTGTAGGTTAATTAATAAGAAAGACTTATAAAGTTTCATACTGAAGTTTATACTAGTTAATATTTATAGGTTTAAAAAGATTTTTCGTATGCCGTAGTATTGGCATAGGTCCAGCACCATCAATTCATTTTTAAGCTTTGTTCTCTGATGGAATTTATGAAGGAGCAGAGAACACCGTCTTGGTCTCTGGCTAAGGTCTATACAATGCCAACCTATTGTATTACACTTCTTTGTTTCTATGGATTCGCTGCTCATAGGGCTTAAGTAATGAAGGATAAGAATCAGTCATGTGTATAATGTATACAGCCATATTACCCTTAGCAAAGTTATTAAGGAAGATATTTTGGTACTTCTCGTAAAGTGGGATACTGCTGTAAGTAGGTCAAAGGGAGGTTAAGATTTAAATTTGTTCTTGTAGGAGATATTTAGATTTAATCGTTGAACTAAAAGTTTGACTTCTCTGACTTATCCTCACCTTCTCATTTCTTTTTAGAACATTGAAATTAAGTTTTGTAGTCCAAAAGCCAAAGCAAATTGCTATAAGTTATTGTTTCAAAGAACAAAAATTAAATAGCATTTGGTTGCTTTGGGACTATTAAATATTTATCAACTAACTAGGTTTTTATGTAAGGGCCTCACTTGCCATATGCATGTTAGGGTAAACTATTATGTATCTATTATGTACCATGTATTGAGATAAATTTTTTTCTTTATATTTAAATTAATGCTTACAACTAGCTTGTGAAGTAGGTAACAGAACAGTCTAGAGAATCTTAAGTCTTGTGCCCAAAGTCACACAACTACAACGATCTAAATAAGGAGCAAATTCATTAGTCTTTCTTATTTTAAACATTTTTGGTGAATTATAGATAGTATCTCCCAATATTATTGTAAGATTAGAAAGAAGACAAAAGGAAAATTCCATGATTGAGAGATCATAAGAATCTTGGAGAGAAATACTTTTCATTTTCTGGTGCATGTAATTGGTTGGCCTGGGGAGATTGATTTGGGAGGGAGTACAAGGTCTATTGTTTCGTTTATTGTGTGCATATGTGTGTGGCTTCCTTCCCTGCTATAGTCATTAGACTCCCTCATCCTAGACATATGACTATATTCATGAGGTCTAATCTGAGTGAAATGTCCTCAGTCAACTATTTTGTATAGACTCAGAAAAAATATTTTAAACATGCAGAATCAGTTTTCTGCTACTTTTGAAAAACCCAAGTACATCATTAATTTGCAAGGTCTGGTTTTTTACAAGACATCTTTTTGTCTCTTTTTGAATAGAAAGATGAAAACTACAGAAGCCTTCCACGGGATACTAGTAACTGGTCGCACCAATTTCAGAGAGACAATGCTCGGTCATCTCTGAGTGCCAGTCACCCAATGGTGGACAAGTGGCTGGAGAAGCAAGAACAGGTAACATAAATTAATCCTTCTATGTGTGTCATAGACCTAACTTCCTGGCCCATACTCCAAAAGATGTTTCCCTGCATCACAATGATGATTAAAGGTAAATTATTCTAATAAACTTTAGTTAAATTCCAGGCTGTATGTCAGAGTTTGTGTAACATAATTGTAGACTATTTCTGTGGTGGTCCCCAGTCAAAGATTTCTCATAAGTGGTTACAAATATTTGCCATAGATTCTGGAGTATCCTGATTTCAGAGTTTGTTATGTTGTTAAGACACAGACATTTGGCAGTGAACAGTACAGTTTATGAGTTGACTTTCAAGACCACTTATAGGTTCTTCTGTTTATTTGATAGGCAATAATCAAAGGATCTGAGGAGGCAAATTGAAATGTTCTGTTTTACCTGACTTCACTTTAGAAGAGAAGTACGCTATAGTGGCATTTCAGAATTTAGATTGTTTTGTAAGGTTCAGGGACTTGACCCTTTCATAAATATCAATAAACTATTTTAGGTTTGTAAGGTTTTAGAGTTGCTCAGTTTACTCCACAGTATAGCCATCTATAGTTCCTGAAATCAGAATTGTTTATCACTCAATATAATAACTGGTTCTTATCCTGGCAATAAACAATCACTGTTAAGACACTTCATATGAAGACTGAGAATTTATCCGGTAAGTTTGAAGTATAAAACATAAATTTTATAGTGTTGTTGTATAAAGTCTTAATTCTTTATTGTTAGTCATAGTGTTTTCTTGGAAATCCTAGTGTTTTCCTTGTAGTTTTAATAATTTTTTATGTTAAGAACACACTAACTGTGGTGCCTGGGTGTCTCAGTTGGTTAAGCATTAGACTCTTGATCAGCTCAGGTCTTGGTCTCAGGGTCACGAATTCAAGCCCCACATTGGGCTCCGTGCTAGGTGTGGAAGCTACTTGAAAAATAACAACAACAAAACAAAAACATACTTATTTCGTTACTTTGTCACTTATTTTCTCTAAAAAGTTCATATAGATGGAAGACTAGGTGAGTGCTCAGAGAATGTTTTGTTTCAATAATTTCTAAAATTGTTAATAATTCTGTTGCCTAGATACTGGAATAGCTGTTTTTCAATTTAGATTAATGATGACATTGGAAAGAAATCTGAAATGTTTTACTTAATTCATCTTAGTGTATGTTTTAAGCCTCCTAAAATAATTTTGTGTGTGGGGGGGTGTGTTTGAATATGAAATAGTACAAAAGTCCAGTTTGCCTATGAAACAATGGATGGTATCACAAACGTGCTGATTTTTATCATACCGTAAATGTTAGAATATAAGCATTGTGTGATGGAAATAATTTTAAATAATTAAAAAACCACGGAAGCTCTACTTAGGAAAAACATTCTTTTCTTAAACAGATTTTAAACTTATTGTTGTCATTATTACATTTTCTCTTTGAAGTAAATATTTTAAAGAATTAGATAGTTTAGCCTGGGCCTGGAGTCAGACTCGCTGGTTACCAGTTATTTACCATAAATGACCTGGTATACTCATTTATTGAATGGGTTTAATCCTAGAACCTGCTATATCCACTGATGTTATACCTGCCAAGGGGTTAGAATCATACCTGCTTGGTAGCCATAAACACTGGGTGTTAATACACTTGTTAGAGAAAAAAATTGGCTGCCAAGAACAGAAAGTCTCGATTGTATAAGAAGATACTCATTTTTCATTTAATAAGAAATCTGGAGGAAAGGCCAGTTGGGGATTCAGGGGAACCTCATTGGGGATCCAGATTCTCCATTTTCTGGGAGCACTACACAGTGCCTCCTTGGCTGTGTGCTCCAGTGTGTCCTTTCCTGTAGAGCCTCAGCCATCACATGCTTGCACGGAAGAAGAGGAACAGTTCCTTTTTATTCTGCATGGCTCTTTTTGAAAGCAAATACACCTTTCCCACAAGCCCCTCCCCCCACCCAAACAGATACCTTTCATGTTTTGTTGTCTAGCCTTGTATGAATTGCTTGTCTATTTCTAAATTGAAGGGAGCTGTTGGTTTAGACTAGGTGAGCTTGATCTGGAGCTGGGGGGTGTGGGAATGGTGGTTTGTCTTCCTGAAACGCAGTTGCTGATCACTGAATATAGTCAGGGTCCCATTAAAGCAAGAAAGGACATATAGTTAGCTAAATGTGCTAAATATGACTATTTTTATTACAGGATTAGGAGAAAAAAATGGCAGCCAGAGTTTCTAAAGTATGATATATTTAATTATATTCTAATAATGTAACTTTTACCATTGTGGTTGTAGACCTGTTTTTAAGGAAGTAGTATAGCTTTTCTTTGTAATTTTGGTATAAAATAGTTTCTTTTTACGCAAAATAGTTGCATTGAGAAGCCACAGAGTTTTTTTCTCAAAAGACCAAGGCTTGATTTTCTTCTGTTGAAGTTATTTGAAGCAGTTTTTCCACAATAAGCAGGTTTTTTAAAAATTGAGTACTTCCTTAGTCTATGTAGTTTAATGTACATGGTATTAGCTAATTGATGCCTGAGCCTGAAAACATCATCTTCCTTGGCTTACATTTAAAAAATGATGATCCATTCACTAAATTTGGCCATTTCACATCAGCAGGAAAATTAATTAGACTGAAATCTATTTTAACTGGATAAGAACAGCAAAGACAACACAAAATACATATTAAAAGTTTTCTTAAAAGTAAGTACAATTGTGTGGGCAGGAGAGGACTAATAGGTTATGCTGGACACACTGTAAATCTAGTCCAGATAGTCTCATTTAATTGTGAATTTATTTTTTTAACAGTTCCACATGAGTCATCTGACTTTAATGGCCTGATGTCTCTTCTGTGGCTTGTTTTCTCCTTAGTTTTTGCCATTAAAAATATAATAACAGACAAGCATTACATAGATAAAAGAATGTTTTATATGGTAAAACACACAAATCAACCCCCTGCCTTTACAGTTTGGGATCACCGGGGTGGAAATATCTACTATGAATTATGCCATCTGGACTGAGAGGTGAACAGAGTTCTAGATTTTATATGCCTTCAGTGGTTTTGTTTTTGCTCTATTTCCTCCTAGATTGCTCATCTCTCATTATCTCTGCTTTTTGAAGGCAATTATGACCACGTCCGTTTTGCCATTGGGAATAAACTGTAGACATGAAAAGCACAAAGGAGTGTTTTAAAATGCTGAGCTAGTAGGCACCTCTGGAAGCTGTGTCTTTCTTTTTGTGAGATTGAGCCTATATAAAGGGATATTGAATCTTTCACTCTCTTAGAGTATTTGTAAGTTACACTCATATAATCAAAGGTAGGGTGTGCATCTTATTAGAACTCTGCACCAGGAAGCACCTGGAGTCAAGCTTAGCATGATTTCCAGAAACAGAAGTCCTGCTTTTCAGTGACTAATTGAGAATAGCCTGTACTTGAATCAGGTTCCTCTCAGAAGGTGTATCTCAGACTGTGTATCTTTCAAAGAGCATCATTTTCTTATAGAATCTTGGGACTTACTTTTTCTGAAATCTCAGAAGAGGCACAAAAGATTTCAACACTAAATGGGTTGTTGTATTGCCTTGAAAAAAGTTTTCATGCTTCTGAAATTTTGACTCTGAGACCCAAGGAACAACAACAAAAAAATCAACAAAAGCCTTAGTTTTGATGTTTGGCCATGCTTGAAGAATCTGAATTCCTTTTAATCATTACCATTTCCTTGACTCTTTGTAACTATATTTTAATATTGGCAGATAATAGATCATAAGCTGACTTTGTTCTTCTATCCCTACAGTTTATTGCAACTAATAAATTCCACAAAAGAGGAGGCAGGAACTTTACAATACGTTATTGGAAGAATTTAAGGCCTGAAAGTAGAGGGACCTAAGGGAAATTTAACCTAATTGGGAGCCTGCCATTTTCACTGCCCTGACTTGGTGAACAGGCCTGAAGCCAATTAACAGAAATAGCAAGGAGGTGCAAGGCACATTCCAGCCGCCACTTAAGCTCTGTTGTAAGGGAATGGCTGCCCTGACCTTTAGAGAAAAGTCCGTGTTTTAGGGTTTTTTCCATCAAGCAAAAACTTTGTCTAATTGGCATATTATACCAGAGGAGGCAAACTGTGAGGAAAACTACCTTAAATGCTTGGTGATGACATAGTTCACGTGTGACAATGACTATGCTCCACCTTCTCCTTTGTACCCTGGTCTCCCTGTCCCCATCCTTCCGTGTTGTCTCAGAATCTCAAAGCCATCAGTTTAAGGAAAACTGACAGTGCCTTTTCTTCTCATATTATGCACTTTTGTCACCATCTACAGCCATGATGCTTTCATTTCAGATTTTTTCATGAGGAACAGAACATCCCTGACTTTTGATATTTATTCCTTCTGACACGAAGGTGACTCATGTAGGGATGGTGTCTGTTTTTACATTGGTCTGAGTTGAGTCCTAGATATGAGAAATAGAAAATATCTGAATGTTAAATAGAAAACATATTTTTTCCTATTTTTAAATTTTATTTATTTTTTTAATTGAGTAAGTTTGGTATCCAATGTAGGGCATGAACTCATGACCCTGAGGTCAAGAGTCACATGTTCTACTGAGCCAGCCTGGCACTTCTAAATAGAAAACATATTTAAATAAAATAATGCTTGAGAAGAAATTCCTTTTGTCTTATTTTTAAAAAAGAATAGTTCAGCATTGCTTATTCTGATACTTTTTAAACTTTTGAAAAAATTTGCTCTTTATGACTATTCACATGATACAGAATGAATACATTCACAAGTCATGGAAAAGGTAAGTTTCTAGGAACGTGTTTCATTTTTGCTTTTTATTATAATTTATGATTAAGGCCAAATTTTTGAAGATCTAGGGCAATAATAAATTTTAAAACTTCGAGCCTATTTTGCATGTGAGTGGACATACAGTAGTGAAGAAACATTTTAAGCTTATCCAGATTTTACACAAGAGTGGGTGGTTTAAAAAAAAATGAGTAAGCTTGTCAATAAGTAATTGTGGTACTAGGTGTTGTTTATGTTACCCTGGAGTGATAAGATGATGGGTGTCTGGGATGATCAGGTTGTGGGTCCTGCTTCCATACCTCTCATCGAAGTTGGTTTTTCCTCTGATCTGCCTGCATAAGGGAAGATCCTTTTCCAAGTGCTTAATAGCCTTTTCTAAATGGAAACAAACAAACAAACTCATTTCACTGACACCTTAGAACCATCCAGATGACATAAGTAGTCAGTTTCCAAACGTGAAATGATCATCCTTTTTTTTTTTTTTTTTTTTTTTTTTTTTTTTTTTTTTTTACAAAATTAGGAGATGGCTTCCTTTGAAATCTGATTACAACAGCCGCAAACCAGTCAGTGAACTGGCCACGGGGTCATCTTTTTAAAACATGGAAGAGCTCTAGAAATTCTAATGGGGGCACGTGCAGAGTCTCCTGGCATCTGCCTCCTCATGGGACCTAAGGTTAGGTTCTGGTGCTGCCTAGAACCCAGGTCCTGGAGTGTGTGTGTGTGTGTGTGTGTGTGTGTGTGTGTTTAATTCTTTAGCCCATAAACACTGAGAAACCAAGTGACTGCTAGGGTTATCTGGATAAAGATAATCAAAGCCCTCTGCCTCCAAATTCTAAAATTCTATAGTTCTCTATTAAAAGGAAGGGAATTTATTTATATTATTTCCTAATTGACAAACTTCTGCAGAACTTGGGCAGAAGCAAACATAATTGTGTTTACCTCAACAACAGCAAATGTAGAAACTAAAAACATCAAGATTGCTTTATTTTTTTTTTTTTCAACGTTTATTTATTTTTTTGGGACAGAGAGAGACAGAGCATGAACGGGGGAGGGGCAGAGAGAGAGGGAGACACAGAATCGGAAACAGGCTCCAGGCTCTGAGCCATCAGCCCAGAGCCCGACGCGGGGCTCGAACTCACGGACCGCGAGATCGTGACCTGGCTGAAGTCGGACGCTTAACCGACTGCGCCACCCAGGCGCCCCATCAAGATTGCTTTAAAGTTAAATTTAAGTTTCATTATAAAATGCCAGAGGTTTTCCTTATAGCAGAAACCTGTCATATTCACAATAATGTTAAAAATAAAACCAAAACAACCTTGGAAAAAAGTTTTCATGTCACCTGGCTATATTAGTGCCAAAAGATTTTGTTGTGCTTTAATAATAAGCTGATTATTATAATACATATCTTAAAATTATTTGTGTTTTAAAACATGATGGAAGCATCCTGCATGTATGTGATGTTTTATTTTCTATCAGCCCTTCATAATGTCCAGCTTTATTATCAAAGAACTGTGAATAGGAATTATCGAGTAGAAGAACAGGACTAGAGCACAGGGACCCTGATAGACGTTCTTCTGAGAAGGACACATTAATTTCCTGAGGAGCCTTGTCACCCATAATCAGGACCACTTTGGATGCTCTTTTCTTGTCCAAGTGATAAGTAGCATTTTACCTTTAGATATATTTAGTGGCAAAAAGACACCATGAGCTTGCAGAGCATGTATTCAGGACAGGAAACCTGCCTCTCCCGTGAGTGGGTCCTCTTGTCTGACCCACAACTCACCAGTGGTGTGGCCTTAGGTTGTATGATCTCAGCAAACTTCATTTTCAATGTGTGCAAAATGGAGAAAATGGTACCCATTTGGCAGATAACTGGCTCTGTGTATGAAGACTAAGTGACATGGAACATGTAAAATGGAGATCCAGTTTCTGGTGTATCGTAGGCACTTGTTAGATGTTACTTTCCCCCCATCTTTATTTTAGGTAAGAATAGACTTACTAGTTACACCTCAATAATTCTCTCTAGTATGGAGTGACCATTTTTTCCTTGCATTTTCTCCTTGCATATTGGAAGTGCCCTTTGGTATGGTGGGCTGGTTCATTTTCATCCCTCGTGTATTTCTAATGCTCCCATCAGCCTTTTAGAACTGGATTCTTGCTTCTATGGCATCTTATCAGAATTAAAATAAAATTTAATCTTTTTAAATCATCTCTGGTTCTTTTCTGAAGAACATAATCTGACACAAAAATGACATTAGCGCTAATCTCTGTGTCTGTGTCCATTTTTTATATTCTCTTTTGCTTTTGGCAAGCACGTATTGTTTAAATACAATTAAATCTAAGAATACCATTTAAGAATGCTAAGTGTCTTACAAGGGCTTCTGCTTGGCCACTTGCTAAGCATCTCCGTCCCTCTGTCATGTGAATGGAGTCAGGAAGGCACTGTTTGACTCACTGGCTTTTGGAATGTGTTGTGCAGTTTAGAGGGTCCTCATCAATTCGTCTGTCCCTTTATGCCTGGCCCTATTTACTGCTTGTTTGGCCTATGGAGCTAAAAGCCTGCAAGCAGCAGGGAAGTGAGACAGAAATTCTACCCAGTGAAACATCTTTGGTGGTAGGTGGATTAACCTTCATGGGGAATCTGTTGGTAGCTGATGATTTTCTTGCCTGTGAATACAGCTGCCAGGACCAGATGTTTAGAGCATGCACTCTGGATAAAGATACATTTTCATTTTTAGCTATGACACTCAGGTGCCTTTTCATATTTTCGTCACAGGTGGTCTGAAAGAATTTTGTTGTGAGCTATGCGATTCAGTATGACGATGGAAAGAATGCACGCTTTATACTCTGATGCGCTTTATTCCCACAAATCTGTATGTCATTTGCTTTTGAAAATTTGGTCTTTATTTCTGTGTTCAGTGAATAGTGGAACTGCTATTCTTTCAAAAATACTGGTTAAGAAATTACGTTAACATTTTCAGTTTACAGTATGTTGTTTTCACTACCTGTTTGCTAAAGCCTGCCTATACAAATGGCATCAGCCGTGTTGAATTATGGACTATTATGATCTAGGTAGGGATTTTTTTTTTCTTTAATCAGTCCTTCAGAATGGTTCTGAGATGGTCCTGAAAAATTGCTATTTTAAGTGCTAAACCATTTTGCCCAATGGTTTTATGTTCTTAGTCCCCCCACTGAGGTCTGGTAATATGTGCCCCATAGTATTTTCATTGGGTCTGTGTACCTGTGATCCATTTTTTCCTCTGCTTTGTGGCTGAAAGAAGACTGTTGTGAGTTTTCTTTAATATCCAACAAATTCTAAGGAAATTAAAGCACTGAAAAGAAACACGTTTCACAACATACCCCTGATGTATGGGAGGGGGGTTTAGGGTGGCCTTTTGGGTTTCATCACAGTAAAAACATACAGCTTTTGAAATATTTTTATTTTTGATAAATCAAACTTCATAAGATTGGAAAACTGAGGAATTTTTCTTTTTGTACAAATACCATAGTTCTAGATTGTAAGATAAAATTGCAAAGTCAATATCAATTGGAATCAAGTTAAACCCTTTGCAGAAACATAATGTCTCATCCTACCTTTGGTCATCTCTTTAATTCTCTGAAGTAATTCATTAACTGGCCCTCCTATGATTTAGTGTCACATGCCCCTGGGAAAATAGAAGCAATATTACTCACATCCCCACTACCTTTTACAAATCTCCCTCCTCGTGCCGGGGAGGAGGTTCCCAGGCCTCTCAAAGGCTGCCCATTTTCACCTGTCCTCTGTCTGTTGTCTCTTCTCAGTCTTAGGACTTTGCTATTTTATTCAACTCCTCTTCATGCAGTCATGACTGTGCTTCATCTTTCCCATTAGCAAATATATGCTCAGTTCACACACCTCTTCCCCACAGGCCTCTGGCTTGCTGTCACCTCTGGCTTGCTGGCCCTCCCAATTCACAGATTTGGCTCCTTCTCATCTTTCATGTGTCAGATCACCCTAGTCCCCATCTTTGAAAGAGAGTGACATGCCTGCTGCCTTCATTACTGTTTTCTCTCTCACTATTCTTTAGAATGTTTATGACTGTTTCCATGCACCAAAATGGCACAGGCATTGTCTTGTTTACTTTTGTTTGGAGCTCTTGGTAAGCCTTGATGCACATTTGGGTGAATAAGTGTTGCAATAAATTGCAAATAAAAAGTTTATAATGGCCTCACCTTTTCTGATACCCTGTATTATGGATAGATTCATTGTTAGGTGGTCTAGGTTTTATAATGTCATTTGATACAGTATTGTGATTTTCATTAATTATGAGCTAAAAATTGCAGATTATAAGTAAATTGAAGAAAACCTGCTAAATATTAAGACATATACATATGTAAACCTTATAAGAACAGTCAGACTTTTGAGTCGTTGTTTGATTCCATCATTGCTTGTCACTTAGCATCAACACATGGCAAAAAGACTAGAAAATTCTTTCAGACTGAAGGACCAAGAAATGGGGGGGAAAAATTCGAAGCTCAGTCAAGCAATGTTCCTACTTCAGAGAACTTGATAATATGATGGAGAGCACAGCCTTCCTTATCCCCAATTTATTTAATCACTTCTGATCTTTCTCTGAGAATGTCTTGTAATTGAACATGGATTTAAGTGGTAAAAGGTGAGCACTATCAGGCTGTTACCAACAGGCTGTCTGTGTCTTAATGATTTCTGCTGAATTAGATTTGAGTACAGCAGCCCTGGGTAGACACCTGAGTGTCTTAAGGCTCTCTAGATGAGGTGGTGGTAGTAGAGGGTAAGAGCCACCGTGACTTCAGTGAGCCTTAGTGAGACACAGGAAAGAAAAGGCCTCCCAGAATGCTGTTATGGGCCTGACATAGCCGTCAATTCTATTAGTTCCAAAAATATTGAATTATCAGAAAATATTAAATTACTCTTTGTGTTCATAACTGAAGTGACAAATTTTCCACTTAATTAGGAAAGCAATATTTGAACAAACCATTTGATTATATTTAATAGTTTATAAGCAGTTGAGTTGAAAGTAATAAGTTAATACTCTCTTCTGAATGTGTTTATTTCATTTGTTTGAGAGCTGGTTTTTTTTGCTCTTTAAAATTTTTTTTTAGAGAGGTCGAGGTTTTTCATTTTCATTAGAATGAATGTGAGTTATACCATTATTCTAGGACCCCTACCTGGCAAAATTTAATTTTCTTTTAGAGATAAATTTACTTATTCTAGGAAAAATGGAGTTTTTTTCTCACATGTGTATAAAGTATGGATATGATAAATTCTGATCTACCATTAGCCTCTTGTACCTAGTCTGTAGCTTTTTGATATTATTTTTCTCATTCGCTTCTCATACTAAAACTTCTCTTTTAATGAACATTGGATAGAATTAGATATTTGAAATGAAATTGAATTTTAGAAATTAGTTTCAAAGACAGAAGAAATATCCTTTGTTTCTGATGGAATTACACAAAAAGTTTTTTAGTGGGCCTGATAGGAAGACAACCCTACACAGGCTTGTAGAGAATTTAATTGGTTTTAAGTTGATGGTGATAGCTGTCCTTGCTCATTCCTATCCTCAGGGCTCATTAGACATCTAAATGAGATGAGCATTTAGAATTAGAGGGTCTTCCCTGTTACTTTGGAAGACAGTGTAACTCAATGGACTGTATGGGGATGAATTTGGTAACATGATTTTTTTTCCTTTTTCCTTTTTAGAAAATGTTATTTATTTGATTTTTGCAAAAGTCATATATTCATAGTTCTAGATTCAGACGTTTCCTGTGGATACACAAAATAGTGCTTTCCAGTCCCTAGTGCTCCTCTGCGGTGTAACCACTGTTAGTAGTTTCTCATGGATCCTTTCAAGTAGTACCATTCTTTTGTCAGAAAATGTGAAAATTTATTCTCCTTTCACATATTTATATAAACACTATCTACCACATTCTGTGCTTTAGTTTTTTAAAGTTTATTTATTTTGAGAGAGACAGAGACAGCATAAGTTGGGGAGGGGCAGAGAGAGAGAGGGAGAGAGAGAACCCCAAGCAGGCTTTGCGCTGTCGGCACAGAGCCAGATGCAGGACTCAAACCTATAAAGCCATGAGATCGTGACCTGATTTGAAACCAAGAGTCATATGCTTAGCCTACTGAGCTACCCAGGTGCTCTGTGCTTTGATCTTTTTTGCTTAATATGGGTTGGCAGTCTTTCCATACTAGAACATTAAAAGTGTCTATATTTGAAACAGTTTAATAATCTTCCTTTGTATAGATGGGCCATTGCTGATGAGCATGTAGATTGTTCACTGTCTTTGCTGTTACAAACAATACTGTAGTGAAAAATCTTTGTATATAAGCCATTTTTCATTGAGTATCACTTGGATAGATGCCAAAGATGAAATAGCACATTTGTGCATTTATACAAGAGTATATGCGTTTGTAATTTTGATGGCTATTTCCAAACTGACCTCAGTAGATGTTGGGCCAAGTTACACTCCCACCAGTAAGGAATGCCCAAGAGATCCCTGTTCATTCTGTCACTTCACATTGCAACATGATGTTCTGTGATATCTCTTTTTTTTTTTTTTTCAACGTTTATTTATTTTTGGGACAGAGAGAGAGCATGAACGGGGGAGGGGCAGAGAGAGAGGGAGACACAGAATCGGAAACAGGCTCCAGGCTCTGAGCCAGCAGCCCAGAGCCCGACGCGGGGCTCGAACTCACGGACCGCGAGATCGTGACCTGGCTGAAGTCGGACGCCCAACCGACTGCGCCACCCAGGCGCCCCCTGTGATATCTCTTAAAGTGACTAGACATGCTTTTAAATAGTTCCCTTAACACATTCTCTAAAGCAGAAGGCTGTTGACATGGTTGGCCAGCATAGAGCTGAAAAAGGGCTTCCTCTCCTGTCAGGGAGCCAGTCCATTCAATTCTCTCTCTTCTCCAATGAAAAGGAAAAGTTTGGGAGTGGATGGAATTCTGGTTGCTCTTTTAGAGAATTGAGTCCACACATTTACAATTTGCTCAGAAGTAAATTAACCAGCAATGTCTCAGCTGCTCTCTTCTTTCTGGTCAATGTTTACTTCCTTACTTAACTTTAATTTCTATAACTTTTTTCTCCCCCTAACATTCCCCCTCCCCCAGTTTTTTGGGGGTTGAATGAGTACTCTCAGACTTTGGATATAGGGAAATGTTCAAAACCTACAAAAATACATTTTAAGTGATAAATGTTTATTAAAATTATTTGTCATTGTTGTATATGTATTTGTAATTACATTGTTGTATATGTATTTGTAATTACATTGTTGTATATGTATTTGTAATATGTTGAGTATAACATATTAATAAATTTGCTGCAATAATCTTATAGGAAAATTAATAACTAAATTTTAAAATGTTTTTCTTCAGTTCTCTCAGAAGCTTCTAAATAACATTTTTGTTAATGTTAAATCATAAGATTCATATAAATTAGATTTTCTGAAGGATTTTGTCACTGTTGACATAACTTGTACATTCTTTTCATATCTTATTTTTTTAAATGAAGTTTTTTAAAAATGTTTATTTATTTTGAGAGAGAGAGAGAGAGAGTGAGCGAGCACGAGTGCTCATGAGCACAGGGAAGGGACAGAGACAGAGGGAGAGAGAATCCCAAGCAGCCTCCATGCTGTCAGCCCAGAGCCTGATGTGGGGCTTCATCTCACGAACTGTGAGATCATGACCTGAGCCAAAATCAAGAATCAGACACTTAACCAACTGAGCCACCCAGGCGCCCCTCTTTTCATATTTTAGATCTTAGATATTTAATATATACTTTTCTATTATGAATTAGTTTTACCATATACTCTCCCCTCAGTATCTCCCCATGTTTACTTCCTCTCCCCTCTCTTCTCTTATTTAAGAACTACTCTATAATTGTTCTTATTTGTGTAATTTGCTAGAATGCAAATGAGTTCATTGATGGGACAGGAAAGGACAAGTATTTTTTAAATGGGTGGCTCACTAAATGCTTCTTGAAAGGTGCAAGTTTTATGATCGATTCCGAATACTAACTTGTACACACAAATTCTGTAAGATTGGAATCAATAGTGTTTTCTCCCTTTAACGTACCCCAAGGTGAAGTGCTGTTGTAACTTTTTTCTATGTTAACATTTTTTCCATTATGCCTTACACTATGTATATTAAGATAAAACTCTGTTTTAAAAGATTTCAGCTCCTTCCCAAACTTAATATGCTGTGTTGTCCTTGATTGCTGGAATTCACTGAAGGCTCATCTTCTTGAGATAAAAGATTTATTTTGGCAGAATTGGTCTGTGTGAGGGCTTGAGAATTTTGGCCAACAGATATAGTGTGTCATTTATATCCTTTCTCGTTACATGAAAGATTATTGACAATTTAAATCCTTATTCTTTTGTCACTTGTTAGGACCAGGCATCCTTTCTCTCTTTCATCGTTCCACCATTTAAGGGCTTAGATGAGTGTTCATGAAGTCCTGGTTGATCAGAACTATCTCTGGATGTACTGATTAGTTTACTCTGCAAAGCAACTGGTTTAGATTATTCTTGTTGTTTCCAAATTTCTCTCTCCTTGGTATTCAGAAAGTTAAGATAGTAAGGTGTTGACATCTGAAGTTGCAAGTGAAAGCATCAGAGATAGCTATAAATGCAGTGATTTCCGTCTTAAATTTTTTATTCATAGCATCAATATGTAGGCTAGAAATGGGTGTACACACACACAGTAAAAATAAATATTATATGGGGCGCCTGGGTGGCGCAGTCGGTTAAGCGTCCGACTTCAGCCAGGTCATGATCTCGCGGTCTGTGAGTTCGAGCCCCGCGTCAGGCTCTGGGCTGATGGCTCAGAGCCTGGAGCCTGTTTCCGATTCTGTGTCTCCCTCTCTCTCTGCCCCTCCCCCATTCATGCTCTGTCTCTCTCTGTCCCAAAAATAAATAAACGTTGAAAAAAAAAATTAAAAAAAAATAAAATAAAATAAAAATATAAATATTATATTAATTACAGATACCATGGTGATATTTGTGAAGTTACATGTAAGTGCTTAGAAAGATGGAATGTATGTCCCTATTCAAAAGGCCTTTTACCATTCCATGATGCATGGTTTGGGATACTTTATGTCAGTTTTTCTATATCTTAAACATAGATAAATTCTGATTTATTAAATGCTATAGTTGTCAAAAATTGATATAGAATCTAAGTCTCTCCAAGAAAAGTCTTGTGTAAATATGAGCATGTGTTGCCATATGAATGTGCTGATTATTATGTTACCTTGAGCCTATTTTCATTAAAGGGAAAATATAGCCTAGGATCCTGTTGCTTGTATTATTGACCAACCTTGATATTTTGAGTATCATTCCTCACTTTTGCTATTCCTTGACACTGGACCTCCTGTCCTGGAGATTCTCTTTCTAAATGTCTCTCAAAAGCCTATTCATTCTACTCCACCCCTTTCTCCTTCCCATGTTCAGGCTGCCATCCTCTCTCTCGTGGGTCCCTGCAACAGCATCAGAGTGATGTGAGATAAAGACCCAGATTAATACCCTTCAGGGCTTTGACCATCCTCAGCATCAGTGAGGGTTGAAGTGGTTAACAGCTGTTCAAAGTCAAAGTGACCTGGGTTGGAATTTCATAGTATGTGTTATGCTGAGCAAATTCCTGAGGTTTCTAAGCTTCAGATCAGGTTTCATAACTTTCTAAGACGTATTTCAGGGGATCATGAGGATTAGATGAGACAATTCATGTAAAACTTTGAAAATGGTCCCTAACACATCATAAACACCCAGTAAACGTTAGTTTTGATGCTGGTGTTTTTCTCATGGTTGGCTCTTCCTGACCTTCCCCCCCTGACCTGCTGAGCTGCTTGCTGTCTCTCTCCTGAACTCGCTCTGGCATCCAGACTCCTCTCTTGAGCATCACATCACAGGTCCCGTGAACAAGCTGGCCGACTCTTCCTTTTTCTCGTCCTAAGTCCTGTTCTTCTGCTGTCAGCTTGGGTGGCTCTCAGCTCAGGAGACTTTTCCTGACATCTGCGTCCTGCAACCATCACCTTGTCCACACACATGCCTCTGCCCAAACCAAAGTAAAGTGCGTGTAGTAGTTTCTTACTCCTTTTCCACTGGAGCACTTCCAGGCTTCCTTTTAATTGTAGTGTTCTTTCCCTTTAATGAGAGGAAGGCCCATATCTCTGTCTCAGGGCTTCCTTTATTTCTCAGGGAAGTGTCACCAAACTTCGGGTGGCATTAAATATCTGTCACAACGTTTACATCTAAGTGTACCATACTTTTATGGAATACATTTGTAATTGTAAGCGGGCTAACTGCCTGTGATTTGTGTATCTAAAAATGTTCTTCTCTTAAAACGTTTTTATAGCAAGCATTTTGATAAAGAATATCTAATTTCGTAGATAGTATATCTTTCCTCACATATTGAATGTTTTACTTTTCAAGAGCCTCTTCCAGATTAAATTGGAGAAAGTTTGAGGGGAGGGCAAAGAATGTTAGATTATATCAGCAGAAATCTAGGCTTTTGGACTTACTCATATCTTAAGTCCCTGGAGGGACTAATTTTCCTGAGAACTTTGTATTTTAATCATAAACAGACCCAATTCACTAATACTTTTATAAACCTTTGGCTGAGACTTTGGCATTAATGTCCTGAACTTTGAGAAAGAGAAACATATTTTTGTAGGTTGGCCAAGAAAAATAGGTCTCCATTCAAATAAAAATAATATGTTTGTTATTTTAAAGAGATTTTTCCATTGAGCTGTGTGTTAAACTTTTTGCTAATTTAGTCGTCTAATGCTGCACATGGATGGCTTAGGCAGGGATCTGATGTATTTTCTATGCCTCAGTATAATGACTATTTGAATTTTAAAAAGTTCTCTTTTGACCAGGAAGTAAGCTGTGTTAGTATATACGTTATTATTTAATTAACTTAATTTTGTTGTGGATTATAAAAATATGAATCCTGTGTCTCATTTTCTTACATATGTTGGAAATGGTAAAATATGCAAGGAATTTTTATTGATGGTGAGAATGTTTTCTTAAGGTACCTGTGCAATTTTTCTCCTGCTGTTAGTGGCTGAACTAGCACTTTGAATCTATTGTATCCCTAGAAGACTTCCCCCTTGGCTTCTCTGACGTTCTGTTTCTAACCTCACTGGTAGTATTTACAGAAAAATGTCTGTCTTTTGCTCTGCCTGAATGCACACAGGTCATTTCTCTAGAGGACATTTCATGTGCTCTTTCTTGGTGTGAACATTTAGTGTCTGTTCCTGTCCCTCCAGCCTTATGCTTACCTACAAATGCCAGCTGATTGCTTCTGTCCTGGATGTCTTTGAACTACTGTCCCACTTCTTCTCAAGAAGAGGGGAAGTGGTCTTTAGTCTAAAGCACAATGTGGGTTGAAACTCCTTTCTCTGGAGGTGACTCTCCATCTAGCTGTGCAATACATCACAGCCCCTGTATGCCGGAATGACCTTCACCCTATTTGAAGTTGTAAGTAGTTAATTCCCAAGTATTTCCTAAACCAGAAAATTCTATAATTGTCTATGACCTTCTCATTTCTTTTAATTTTGCCATGAGTCTCCCATGTTTCAAACTTTTTTTTCCTCTTTTCCTTTATGTTTTATCTGTTGCCAGCAATGACATATTCTACCTTTATTCTTGCATATATGCATATCTTTCTACTTTTTTAGCACCTGTTCTCATCCCAGGCATATTCCTTCTGACCGGACTGATGTAATATTTGTTTCTTTCTACCATCTGTTTCTTCCTTAGTCAATTCTGCATATTCCTATTTGGATTAGCTTTCAAACCACCACTTATATTGCATCACCCCCAAAGTTTAAAAGCATGAAGAAGCTCCCTACTGCACTCTGATTTAAAATTAAACTCATTAGCTTGGTATTCTATGTACTCTGTAACCCAAAATCTAATTTAACTTTTTTAGGCCTCATCTCCTACCATGATCTCATGCATATCCTGTACTCTATTGGACGGACTACTGCTCCTTCCCTTTACATAAATATTCTATTCCTTTTGATCAGATGTTCCTCAACTTTTTGAGTCAATATTGTGTTATTAATTACTTAATAAATCTCTAATCATGTGTGCACTGGATGCTTGCTGTAAGACATAGCTGTGATTGGAAATGGAATGGTTGAATCAGAAATATTAGTCAAGTAGACCAAAACTGGATCCTCGTTCATACTTCTTAAGTGGGAAATTGACTAAACTTCTTAATCTTTAGTTTCTAGGAGTAGCAGAACCTAGATTGAAATGGCCACTTTTTGGAAAGTAATATTGTAAAAGTATCTCTGGAAAAAAGGGAGTGTGATAAAATTTTGAGGTTTTCAGTTAATGGTCTTCCCACAAAATACCAATCCATTTTTATCACATGATTTAGATTTTATTTTCATTACTTTTGAATGCAAGATAGTCTGGGGCTCCCTCTGTGTGTAGAACCCTATGAGTGAATGGTATTGTATGCCCACAATCAGAAAGCTTAGAATCGATTCACTCCTTGAGGGATTTATTAGCCTGACCTCTCTGAGCTGCCATTTCCTTATGTGGGCAATTAGGGGGTTTACCTCTTTCTTAATTAGTACAGTTGATCAGAAACTTCAATGACCACACCATAGTGGTTAGCAGCTTATGCTCTTGACCCAGAAAAAGTTAGATTTCTATTGCCCTTAGCTGTATGATCTTGGTCATGTCACTTTGATTCCTTCCTGTTTTAATTTTCTTATTTGTAAAAAGGTAGACAAAAGAACCTATCTTGTGGACTTTAGTAAAATCATTTAGCTCAATATTCAGTAAATATTATTTTAATTATATAACGTGCTAATCAAAACTTAATTTAAAGTTTGTTGTTATTCTCTGCCACTCACCCTGATTGCTATAAATTTTCCTACTGATTGCTATAAATTTTCAATAGTCATGTTCTATCCTTAGGAACTCAACTGGCTTCTTATTTTTATTTTTATTTTTATTTATTTTTTTTTCAACGTTTATTTATTTTTTGGGGACAGAGAGAGACAGAGCATGAACGGGGGAGGGGCAGAGAGAGAGGGAGACACAGAATCGGAAACAGGCTCCAAGCTCTGAGCCATCAGCCCAGAGCCCGACGCGGGGCTCGAACTCACGGACCGCGAGATCGTGACCTGGCTGAAGTCGGACGCTTAACCGACTGCGCCACCCAGGCGCCCCTGGCTTCTTATTTTTAAATATAAGGCCTTGTAGGATAGAATAATAAGTAAGTTACATACAACAGTCTTTTCTATTGTAAAAAAATTTAGATTATGCTTTTTGTATTTGAAACATTTTAAAGTATATAATCAGTATTCTCCTTGTATTTTCCACCTGTATTAGGTGATTATGCTTTTCATATAATTGTATATGTGGTTAAAGTCCTATGATGCAAAAATGTAGCCAAGAGCCAAGATATACATCAGCATATTTTTCTGATTGTAGTATAACTATAAACACTTCAAATAAGGTGTTTCTCAATATCTTACGAAGAAGTACTAGCATTATGGCTAAGCTTCTCTTTTGTAGGTAAAACAGATTTTTTTACTTACTTGTATATATTGTTATTTACTTGTGGCTATGATGTTTGTCATGTAGGTTGATCTTTTATTTAAATTCAAAGAAGTTGAAGTGAATATAACTAGAGGCTCAATTCATGAGTATATTCTAGTTACCTCAATTTATGGATATTTTAGCCAGCACTTACGTTATACAAAAGTTTCATAGCCCAGCTTCTAGGATTTTGCTATTTTTTTTTTTTCTTCTCCTCAAACTAATAGTCTTTTTCAGGTTCTATGCTATAACTACTTTTGGCTCTTAAATATAAGGGCATTAATTTTTATATTTTATATTTCAAATTTATTTAGAACCTTTACAAATTAAGCTACATTTTTCAAGCATTTTAGTCTGATGCTAGAAACTAAAACTGTATCTGTTTTAGACTATTTTAAAATAAAACTTCCATATGTATCCTTTGATTTCTAAAATTGTTTTTATGTTTGTTTTTTTTAATGTTTATTTATTTTTGAGAGAGAGAGAGGAGAGACAGAGTGCAAGCAGGAGAGGGACAGAGAGAGGGAGACACAGCATCTGAAGCAGACTCCAGGCTCTGACCTGTCGGCACAGAGCCTGATTCGGGGCTCGAACTCACCAGCTGTGAGATTATGACCTGAGCCGAAGTTGGTTGCCCAACTGACTGAGCCACCCTGGCACCCCTATATCCTTTGACTTCTAAAGAAGTAACTTACTGTGCATTCTTTTTCTTAACCATTTTTATCATGGGCTGCCATTTTTTCCTACTGTGGTATGACATTTTGCATTGCTAGCAAATTTTCATTGATTTTTCCATAGTTACTTTTAGTGTGTGTGTGTGTGTGTGTGTGTGTGTGTGTGTGTGTGTGTTTGTGTGTTTACAATGTAGAAAAAAACTAGTCTTTGTTCTTTCTGTCTCCACCCCCCACCTGCCTTTGTGGTCTGGAGCCCCTGGTCCTTTTGGTACTTTTGTCCTATTGGCTGGCTCTGGAGCTTTCTACCTGACGCTTCTATGTGAAGGTATCCTTTTTCCTTCCCAACAGTGAAGGGCAACACCACTTTCATCTTTATTTTGAATAATAAATTTGTGCATTTCTGTCCTTCATTCCCAAACAAAACTTTTAGAAATACAAACAACTTGTAGAATTCTATGTATTTTTAACAATGAAGCAATCATAGGTATTTGTAAGTGGACAAGTAGAGTTGGTGACTTTGGACTCTTTGCATTGTCTCCAATCTTACTAGGTCCATTCATAAAAACAATCCTGCAATCACACTGGCTTAAAAATTTCATAATAACTGAACTCAGGGGGAGCTGGGAGAGGTTCTTCAATTAGGCTTCCTGTCTTAAAGGTTGAGCCAGGCATGGAAGTATATCATGCGATGATTGTATTGCCTAAATCCATATTTTTGATAGTTGCTCACCTTGTAGGACCCTGGTCTACCTGTCTTCTCTTTCATTGCTATCTCTGGTTGCCACAGGATATTCTGACTTTCTATCCAGCTGTCCCTTGCTTCCACATGCCAGTATGGGATGTTTGTTTCTTCCTTTGTATTCCATACAGCTTCCAACCTCCCCCTCCGCCGCCAAACCTCTACATGGCTTGCATCACTGTCATTCTCTTCCCTTTCATGATATGACTAGTCTCTTAACTAGAAATTAATCACAGCCTCCTCCATTCTTATACTGTGAGTCAGGCACATTTGCAAAGAGGAACATTCATTTGAACAACATGTATATTTACCATTAAGTTTTGGTTCCATAGCCAGTCTGTTCTACATTTGGAAATGTAAAACTAAAACTTCCCTTTTGTTTTTATTTAGTTAAATATTTCTATAGTATTGATTATAGGCATCCATGCTCAGTATGGACTAAAATAATCCACTCCTCCTCTCAGATACCTTATACTCCATGACGTCAAAAGAGGCACTCATTGTGCCTGTAATGAAGTAACAGAGGTGGGTGAGAGGCATTATGTGAACACTGCCGTGGATGTGACAGCTTGGCAGGTGTTCAGGGACTCTACCCCAAAACACTGGGACTGCTTTGGATAAACAGTATTCACTTTGAGTCTTGAAGGACTATAGCAGTAACCTGGTAGAACAAGGTTAAGGCAACATGAAAATAGAGGTGATTTTTGTTGGTGAGTGGTGTGTTGAGGGATTAGTGTTCATGTGAAGACAGTTGGATGTTAGAATTTAAGTCCAGATTGTGTAAGTATCCGAATATGTAATAGGAGAAAACAATATTGGTCATGAAGAAAAGGGGTGGAGTCTGTTACATCACTTCAGAATACATGTTTCTTTAACCACTGAAGTAACTGGTTGGGAAGAGATAGCTGCATTAGGAGGATAAGAAATAATGTCCTCAGCCCAGGCTGTTGCAGTAGAGGTAGCCAGAAGAACTCTGATAGAAGCTGGGAGGAGGAACACGTTGGTCTTGGTAATAGTCAAGATGTGATTTTCTATGATTGAGACATTAAAAGTGGCTCATTACATTTTGGAGAATGGAGGGACATGCACCAGGTTTCTAGGAGGTTGAGGAATTAATGGGAGGTATAAAACATGGAATGGGAAGAGAAATAGGAGGGAGGAGTTTTGTTTTGTTTTGTTTTTAAATGATAGGAGGGATTGTTGCCTAGTTGCTTGCTGAGGGGAAGAAGACATTGCTCCTTTGATAGGGCTGTTTGCTCAAAATGTAGAGTTAAAGAGAATCAAGATCACCTTGCATTAATAAGCCAGATTTCATCATCCTTCATATTTGATTAGTTCCTTCTGGAGTCTTTCAGACCCTTCTGGTTTCTACTGACCTAAATGGTTTTGTGTTACTGGAATATATCTTATTGTCTATTTCTTCTCACAGATATGCTATAAATATATTAAATAACATTGGGCTCGATTGTTTTCCCAAGGGATTCTGACTATTAACATCCCTGTTCATACCAAGGAACTTTTTAGATGCTTGTTTGTTAGAAAATATCATATTTTCTATGGGTTGTGATTTTATTTTTCACCTTATACATGCATTGCTCTATATAATGGGATGATGGAATGGTTTATCATCAATTTTTCACTTTTTTCACCTATTCTTTTTCTGCTAACGTGCAATGTATAAAGCATTATATCTTATGCTATATAACATTCATAGATATAGAAATATGTGAGCTTGAAAATAAAAGAGAATTTAAAGATTAACCTTCAGTCTGTGGTGACCTGCTTTTTGCTGGAATAATATTGCTTAGGGACTTCCTACAAATAAAAAGATAAAAATTGGACCAATTTCATGGTTTCTTTTCAATATCCCGTGTGGTTATAAATTTGCCAGGTTGTTAATATTTGAAGTATAGTAACAATTCTGTGAATTAAAAAAAGAAAAATCCTTGTGATTTTTAAGGTGCCTTGGAAAACCTCAGTAATTTTTCCATAATTTAACTTCTTGATACTCCAGTTCTCATAAAAACAATTTTAGTAATAAAAATATGGGCTGACTTTTCTTTTCTTCTCTTTTCTTTTCTTTTCTTTTCTTTTCTTTTCTTTTCTTTTCTTTTCTTTTCTATTCTGTTCTGTTCTGTTCTGTTCTATCCGTGTGTGTGTGTGTGTGTGTGTGTTGTATTTAGTTAGGATAATTTTTGAATTTTACTCTGTTGAATTTTTTTTAACGTAGGAGCTTATTTGTTTTATTTTTTTATTGAGTCATAATTGACATATAACACTGTACATTTAAGAAGTACAAGGTATTGGGGCGCCTGGGTGGCGCAGTCGGTTGAGCGTCCGACTTCAGCCAGGTCACGATCTCGCGGTCCGTGAGTTCGAGCCCCGCGTCAGGCTCTGGGCTGATGGCTCAGAGCCTGGAGCCTGTTTCCGATTCTGTGTCTCCCTCTCTCTCTGCCCCTCCCCCGTTCATGCTCTGTCTCTCTCTGTCCCCCCAAAAAAATAAATAAACGTTGAAAAAAAAATTAAAAAAAAAAAAGTACAAGGTATTAATATGAAATACTTATTTTTTGCAATATGATTAACACCATAGTGTTAAATAATACCTCTTCTATGTCACATAATTAATCATTTCTTTTTTTGTGGTGGGAACAATTAATGTCTAATTTCTTAGCAACTTTGAAGTTTATAATATAGTGGTGTTGACTCTGATCACTATGCCACACATTAGAACCCCAGTGCTGAGCTGTTTACATGCACTGTCCTTGTATAGAATCTATGAGGTAGAGTTTAGCATTATTGTCCCCATTTTCTAGATGAGAGACAGGAGTCTTAAAAGTCCTATGACTTAGTAAAGGTCACAAAACAAGTATAAAAATCTGCATCCAAATCTAGGTCTCTCTGTCTAAAATCCATACCATTGTTTAGTTTACTAGAACTGCATAGACAAAGATAGAGTCTCCATGGGTTAGGAGATTCCCAGGATTGGGGTATGTATCCCTGGATATGTTTTGGGAAGTCTGTAAGGTCTGTTTCTTGAATGTACAGATTCTGTTTGGGTCTTTGCTCCGGTCCTCTGCCTAGAATGTTCTTTCCCCAGACACTCTTTCCTTAACTGTCCTTGGAGAGGAGGTTCCTGTGGTCTTTGTCGGATTCCCGTCCTTTCACTGAGCTCTTCCTTCACCTCCATCTACAGTTACAACTAACTGCCCCACCTGCATTTCCCACGTCTCTGTCCCCAGCTCCCCTTACTTTACTTTGGTTTTTTGTAGCCTTTTGTCACATGCATGTAAGTTACTTACTTATTACATTTATTGTACGTTTTTGGTCCTGCCTATTAAAATTAAGTTCCAGTATGAAACTGGAAATATTTGTATGAAACAAATATTGTGTTTTGTTCACTCATGTCCCATATGCCTAGGACAGTGCCTGGCACATCATAGGCATTTAGTCGTTGAATAAGTGTATAGATGGATGAGAGTTCCCTGAATTCATAAGGAACATATTTTATGAAGTTACTCGTAGGAAAAGGGTTCATTGTTTTTTTCAAGTTCGCACTTCATCAGACCACCCACTGTCTACCCCAAGGGGTAGAGATTCATATACTCATAAATTAAGTTTAAAACCTCATGGAAAGGAAAACAGTAATTTGAAAAGATATCTGCACTCCCATGTTCGTTGCAGCATTCTTTACAACAGCCAAGATGTGGAAGCATCCTAAGTGTTCATCACTGGATGAATCGATAAAGAAGATTGTGTGTGTGTGTGTGTGTGTGCGCGCGCGCGCACGCGCAGGCATAGGCGTGCGCACACATGCACGTGTGTGGGCGTATACAATGGAATATTATCCAGCCATAAAAAATAAGGAAATCTTTCCATGTGTAAAGACATGGATGGACCTTGAGGGCATTATACTACGTGAAACAAGTCCAACAGGGAAAGAAAAATGCTATATGATGATCTCACTTATATGTGGAATCTAAAACCAAAACCAAACAAAAAACCAAACTGCTAGATACAAAGAACAGTGTGTTAGTTGTCAGAGTAAAGGTGGTCAAAAGGTATATATTTCCAGTTATAAAATAAATAAAACATGGGGATGCAATGTACAGCATGGCAAGTGTAGTTAATAATACTGTGTAGTATATTTGAAAGTTGCCAAGAGAGTAGATCCTAAAAGTTCTCATAAGAAAAAGATTGTAAGTATGTGTTATGATGGATGTTAACTAGACTTATTGTGGTGAGCATTTCACAGTATATACAAATACTGAATCATTATGTTGTACTCCTGAAACTAATATAATGCTATATGTCAACTGTATCTCAACTAAAAAAATAGGATGGATACTAGGTTTTCAGATATTATTCATAGAAACTAATAATATAGAGAACTAATAATAGTTCGTTTTAAACTTTAGGGTCATTTTGAAAAGAAAAATTGTGTTTTGTATTTTAAAATTACAGATTGAAGAATAACAAAATTCATGTCCAGTGTTAACATTATTCTAACGTTGTATATATTTTTGAGACCTATGTTTTTGGGTCCTCATTTGAGATAACAGGCCAAATGGTAGGAGTTAATACTAGATTAAATGTTATGAATACACATTTTAAATTACCTGGTGTAATGCATATCTTCTTTCTCTGAATGTGCGCTTGTGATATGTCTTGACTCAGTTCCACAAGAATTATTATACCCATGCAATGTACAATATGTTACTAACTGTGCTACACAATGACCATCTCCTGGTCAAAGAAAAGATACATGTTCTTTGTCAGATATGTGGCCATGATGCTGTATAGCAAATAAAAATAACAGGGGCACATATGCAGATGCAAACATATAGTTGAGGTTCACTGAGTTCTGGACTCATGATCACGAGCCATTTGATCATCTATTTCATTCTCTTAATGTTCGTACACTCTTGTTTTGACCATCTGCTTGCACACATGAACTGGTTGTTAAAACTTTGAGTGCTATTGATCCGAGTACATCATTTAATAAAATGCGTAGGAGTAAGAGTTCTTCACTCTAGTGTATTCATTTAATTAAGCCCTTTTTATTAAAATTATTTTATTCATTTTCAAAGAAAATGAAAGAGTAGTTGTCTTTTTATAAATAGATACTCACCTTCACTAGGAACTATGGGACTGCAAATCAAGATATTGATTTTTTTTTGGCTATAGTTTAACAAATATAAAATTATTGTCATATCAAGTGTTTGCAATGATGTGGCCTGGTAGATGACTCATGTACTACAGATGGAAATGAGGCCTTTCTGAAAGTGAATTTGGCAGTATCTGTCTTTGATTTCAGAATTTTGCTAATGGGAATATTACCCAAAGAAATGTTTGCACATTAAGTGCTAATTGTTACAGTAGTAAAATACTGGAAACAAGCTATCGTTGTCCATTAATGGAGGAGTGGCTATATTAATTATTTTATATTTGTACTATGGAATACTCTACAGCCATTGAAACAATTGATAAAAATATCTGTATAGATACTGGAAGATTTTTGAGACATACTGTTAAGTGAAAATAACAAGTTTCACAGAATATATATGTTTCATTTCATATAAAGATTATATGTATATAAAAAGTGAGTTAAAGGGATTTTTTTTCCCCAAATTGCATGCAATGGTTAATTCTAAAGAGGTGACTTGGAATAAAATTGTAAGGGTGAAGTGGGATTTTCATATTTTATTCTGTGTACTTTAGCACTAGTTTAATCATTTATGAGAAGACTTAATGATGGGGAAACACTGCCATTTTTTTAAAAAAATTGCTAAAGAGACACATATACCCCAAAACTAAGGTGGGTTGATTTCCTTTGCGTTAAATAATGTTTCTTTTCATTACCTCTATCCCATTCTTCCCTCAACATCCAACATCTTCTTTAAATTTATTTGATTTAAAATTAGTGTATTAATTTAAAATTATATTTTGACATTTAAGACTAATCAATTTATTTTTATATTTTATATTTATTTTTATAAATGCATAGTGTCTTTATTAAAAAGTTTAATGCACTCTTGGGACAAGCTTGGAATCACTTGCCTTCAGAAAACAGAACATGACCAGATAAACATCTTTGTGTCAAGTGCGATGATTTAAAGGTAGTTACTCCATGAAGACTAGAAAATCAAAGATTTCTAAAACAGATTAAAGTAGTGTTCTAAGGAACGGTAATGATGGATATTTAAATTCACCTTTAATTTATTTGCTCCCACATATAATAGAAAAAATTAAGTATAGTAGAACAACAGTTACTTCACGTTCCCATTGGGAATGCAGGTAATGTCCAAAGTAAATATATAATAAATATATAAACATATAATAAGCACCATCCGTGGCACTTTACTGTCTTGAAGAGTTTCATGATAAAACTCTAAAAAATTTACTTATTAAATCTCAAAGTTCATCATTCAGCAGTCTGGCAGGTAGAATTACACTTTTTTTTTTTTTTTAATAGAAACAGTACATCCAAATATTTGAAAATGTACAATTATGAAATTGATTTACTTTTATAGACTTAATTAAGAAAAACTTCAATAAGTTTCTTTTACTAAACAAAAGTTATATATTAGTTTACATTTGATTTTAGGCTTGCCTTGCTACTTTTCACATACTCCGAAATCCAAACCTTATCCCTTCTAGGTTGGATATTGGTCATTTCTCCATGTGGAGACTTTTATAAAATCACTTTGTAGTCTGTTAATTCAAGGGTATTTTAGTTGTACTATATTGAAAAATACCTGTGGAATCTCCAGTCCTGAATTTCTAGTCTTCTGCAATTTTAATGTAATACTCTCCTTTTTGTTTTTTTGTGAACATCAGAAAAGCTAAACAAAATAAATGCTGTTGGTAATTGAAAACTAGTAAGACATACATATGCTTCTATCAGTTCCTTACAAAAATTTCTCCCAATTCAAAATAAATTTAGATAACTGGATTCTGTTTTCTATTTGAAAATAATTCATTATGTTCAAGTCGACTTTAAGAATATCTATGGCAACTTAATCTCAGTAGTTCAAAAATAAAACATATATGAGAAGACAAATGTTAGTAATTAGTGAATTTAGATGAAAGGTACATTGTGTTGAATATGTTTATTCAGTTTTTTGTAGGCTTGAAAAATTTCAAAATAATGTTTTGTTTTTTAAGAAAAGAAAATTGTATGTAATGCAGGTTCATTACATTTTCTTTAATACTGCTAAGTGAATTTATTCTTACCCAAATGTGGTCATTTCAGTTCATGAGGTAAAAAATATTTCACAGTCCCAAAATATGATCTCTACTTAAGAAATATAAGGTCACAGAACTCGGGTGCTGTTTCATCGCTAGCTTCCTCCATTTGTTTATATTCTCACCTTCTGCATCCTGTCTCCAGAAAATGGATGTTGATGTTAATATCTGCCAGGTCTGGCCATGGTTTCAAACTCATGTTGTCGTAGGTTGCTTTTGTTAGTAGTCCAGTATATTCCAGGAGAACCAAGCTTCAAGTTTAGAACACTGGAGTCCAGGACTGAGTTAGGTGTGAGCACAGAGATGCCCGCGGAAAACCTGACTGTGGATTCATACTTAATGAATTTCTGAGTTTGCTCACTGGAAGAACTGCTCATTTGTGCCAACTGCCTTCTGACCTGGCTCATTTTGACCAGGAAGCCCTTACTGATCATTATTCATGATGTTCTGTGCAGCCTCTTTCCCAGCCCACCTTATAAATGTGCAAGGAGTCGTGGGAGTGGGACTACTCTCCTGAACCCCTTCCAGTGGTGCACATCTGATTGTGACATGACAAGAGCTGGGTGATTGCGGGTTCTCTGCTCCTTCCCTCCCTGTGAGATCTTCACCAGGCAAACTCCATTTCATATTTACACCTTGTGATGCTGGTAATGGGTGTGTTTGTATTCTTTACATATAACCTGTCCTGCCCTCAGGGTGCTCTCCTTTTGACTATGGTAGATTTATTTTATTTTATTTTATTTTATTTTATTTTATTTTATTTTATTTTATTATTTATTTTATTTTTTAAATGTTTATTCATTTTGAGAGAGAGAGAGAGAGAGAGAGAGGGAGAGCGCGAGAACAGGGGAGGGACAGAGAGAGAGAGAATTCCAAACAGGCTCCACACTGTCAGTGCAAAGCCTGATGTGGGGCTTAACCTCACAAATTACAAGATCATGACCTGAGCCAGTATCAGGATTTGGACGCTCAACCTACTGAGCCAGCCAGGTGCCCTGACTATGGTAGATTTATTTGTACACACTTGTTTCTGTGAATTGACAGCTGTTTGACAAAAGGTGGGTTACTTAACCAGTTTGAGCTGGAATTCTCTAGTTGTAGAACAGAAACAGCACATATATATACTCCCTGGCACATTCATGAAGATATTTAATGTTACCACTCTTGATACATGTTTTCTCTCTTTCTACTCATGTTTATCCTCTGAGGTAGTTTTTCAGTATTTAACTAAAATATCCATAAGATAAAATCAAATGTTTTGTTCAGAATGTATGCTCTTAACAGGTGTAATTATTAAACACTAAAAAGAAATGTTATGCTCGAGGGCCTTGCATTTAGGTGAGTGCCTTGTTGAGGGAGATAGTTGGGGTGAAGTGCAGCCTGTGCTCTACACCCCAGCGTCATGAACCGCCCAAGGGGGCCCCTCTCTCAGGTCTCATCGAAGTGCTGCAAAAGTGACCAGATGCCCTACAGTGTCTAATCCCCTCATCACTGGCTTTTTATGTAAGTCGTGTTTGGTTTTAGGTAAGAATGATCCTTTGCTGTTAGAGTGGTTTATTGTTGCTATAAATTCATTGGTTGATAGTAATTCATTTGTTGGTTGGTTCATATAAGATTTAAACATCTGATATATGAATATCCCTGTTAGGATCTAAAACAAAATTAAGCAGTAATCTGGCCAAGTATGGTTAAGTCAAAAGGAGTGTTGATACTTTATATTATTAATTTTCTTTACTAATCTCCTAAGAACTCTCCTTTCTTTCTAGTAGTACTCAAGACTACTTTAGTAATCACTTCCAGAGCTGGCTCCTACCTGATGGTGGGGATGTCTTCCCAGCTCTGTTCAATGACACTATGTTAGTAGCTTGAAATCTGCTGGTGGGGTGGGGTATTTGTATCACAGGTGTTGGCAAAGACTACAAACTAGGTCTTTTGTTTTCAAGCCACTTGTTAGACATTTATCAGTGCACTCCTGGTTCTATCACATTTTCACACCAATTGCTGGAAGTTTGTGGTTATCCCTCCAAAATACTGCTTTGGTAGTCTGTCATTGCGTTGATTTTTTTCTGTAACCTGAGTGGTCAAATTTCTGATTATCCCATGTGGATGTCCACATGTGTGGGTCTTTTGCCAGGATGCCCACCCCTCTCTCCGTGAGTTCCTGGAAGATTTGCTAGAAGGACATTGGGGTAGGTCTTGTCAGGTTACAATTTCCCAGTGCTTTCTTAGTGGCTTGCTTTGAGAGATACCTCAGGATTTTGCTTGAGGATGTGATTTAAAACTGGTTTAAATTTTTCCATCCTATCAGAGACGCAAGACAGGGCTGAGTGTTCTTTGGGGGTGTTTTATTAAAGGTGTCATAGAATTTTAAGTGCATTGAGAAGACACCTGCACCATAGCAAGACCTTCATTAGGCTTGTGGAGTACAATATATGTGCTCCTATTTTAAAAATATAATTTGTATCTTGATGGCATTTCTTTAAACTGTCAGAAAAATGTCTGGAAGTGCACGTGTCTTTGACCTAGTCAAATATGTTTGATTCAACAACTTTGACCTTGGCAACGTTATTACTAATGCCACAATTTTTCTCATAGTTTAATGATTCTTTTAAGAAGATGGAATTGTATTACTACTGACTTCCTACCCTAAAGAATATTTATGAATCCCCCAAACTCCATGCAATTCCATTTTTACAAAGAGTTCTCATATGTAAAAGTGATTTCCACAATGATAGAGAACAGAGACAAAGTGGTGTGGCCAAATGAAGAGTGAGTTTCACATTTTATGCCCAAGAGTTGACCAGAGCCTGAGAAATGGAACCTGCTGATACAGACATCTGAATCAGGCAAGTGGGGATTACAGAGAGAAAGAAGAATCAGGGTGAGAGAGCTTTGAGACTTATTTTAGCAATTGCCTAATGACAGATTCAGGGTTTTGAATGGGAAATAGTATTTGGTATTCAGAAGATTTCTCGAATAAGGGGAAAAAAGGTAGCTCTGACCCTTGAAAAGCTAATCTGAATAACAAAGGCTGAGCTGACTTTACAGAAAAAGTGTGAAAGTTTTCTGAATGTACTTCACTCTCCTTTTCTTTATCTAAAGATACTGCACAGTGTTCACAGGCATAAACAGGCCTACCATCTAGAGTCATGGTATTAAATGGATAGGTGTTGTGGCTTTTTAAAAACATACTTATTGTCTAATGTTTTAAAATTCATTGTGGTCTGTTATTAGTTACAAAGTCAATTTTCTACTAATAATCTCTTTTCAAGAGGGAAAGTTCCTATTCCTAGTAGTCTGAACAACCTGGTCTATTACTTGGAAAACAAATAATCCTCTTTGATGCTCTTTTACTAGAAATTTCAGAAGTAATATTTCAAGAGTAAAACAGTTTCTATCCCTGAGTATGACCTAAATAAATATTTCAAACCTTTTATTTTTGTAACTGAAAGTAACTAGTATCTGTTGTATTTTATATTTTTATTTGTCCTAAATATCATTTATTCAATCACTTTATGCTAAAAATTGTGATGAGTTTCTTTTTTCTGAAAGCATATCTTTCTGGTAAATATTGATAAGACCGTCTTTCATACAAAATGAGCTGAAGTTTTTTAGTCCATTTGCAAATCATGAATTCCGGATTTAATTATATCCTGAGGGAACAACCTGAGGAAACCAAAAGTACTGACATAATTGGATCAAATTGTGTAATCAAAAGCAAATGATATGGTTATTAAATCTAATGAAATGATCTCTGAGCATTTAATTCGTTTCTCTGATTCACGAAATTTTAGTAATGAGTGTGTTGAAATGGACATTCTAGGCAGTCACCGCTTCTAAATAGTTCTTTCCTCTAGACCATTTTAGGTTGGAAATATTTCTAAAGGTTGTACCTTAGAGCAGAGAGTGGTATTTGTGGGGACATGGGTGAAAGGAAAGGTGATAAGAAGTGAGGAAAGGGTCCTTATTAAAGGCAGAAGGAAAACAAAGGAGAAATTGCTCTTATAAAGTACTGTTCCTTTTTATCAGCACCTTCATTTTATACAAAGTGAGCATGCTCCATACATTGGTAATCTATATGACATTTAAAGGAGTAATATTACTAGTCTATAAAGGTTTTGTTAAAATTCATAGAAAGCACAAGGTCCTGATAAATAAATGAAATGAATAGAAAACCTACAAAGAGCATATGTAGCACCACAAACGTGGTGAAATATTCAGTCTCACTAGTAATCTTAAATTCAAACTAGAATGACAACCAGGCTTCTTGTTGATTGGATTACCTAAGGGGTGGTTGTGTGCATGTGTGTGTGTATGTGTGCGCGCGCAAGCGTGCGTGTGTGCACGTGTATTAGGGTAGCCAGTCAAGAACCGAGAAGGCTCTAAAATTTTATCCTCTAAACTAACTAGTTAGCCTGCCACAGTTTCATGGATGCTGATGGAGGACATGAGACTCCAGGGTCAGAGATGAAAGATTTCTTTACTCTCAGTACAGCCAGCAGCACAGGCATCAGCATATTTGGTTCAGTCCCCAAACCCATGGAAGTGTCATCAGTGGCCCAGATATGAGGCCTGCAGGCTCTGTGGGTTATGTTATAGGAGAGGTTATGTTAGCTCCCTTGGGAGGGAGATACTGTGTTCTCAGGACATGCAAATATGCAAGAAGCTGGTGGATAATTGTCTTCTAGTACAGACAAAAAAAGTTGTGAAATGTATAGTTTAATATGAGGCTGGTAAAAATATCAGTTGGTTTGGTCCTTTCAGAAAATAATTTAGCACTAAGCTCTTTAAAGTGATCATGTCATTTGAAGCATTCTGTTTTAGACTCCTTTCAAAAAACATAATCCTAAATATTAAAATCTAGGGGCACCTGGGTGGCTCAGGTAGTATAGCTACTGATTTCGGCTCAGGTCATGATCTTGCCATTTGTGAGTTCGAGTCCCGCATTGGGCTCTGTGCCAACAGTTTGGAGCCTGGAGCCTGCTTTGAATTCTGGGTCTCCCTCTCTTTCTCTGCTCCTTCTCCACACATGCTCTGTCTCTCTCTGTCTCTCAAAAATGAATAAACATAAAAATTTAAATCTATAATTACCAGAGTTGAAAAGTATACTATGATAAGTGAATTGATGAAATATTAAATCATTTAAAAATGTGTTCTGTACAATTGAAATAAAATACATCAATTAAAACATTTATATTACTATTTTTATGTAAACAAAACCTATATGGTTTCAAAAAACTGGAAGGAAATACCAAATGTAAGGTGGAAAAGAGAGACCTCCTCTTGTATCAATACATTGTGTTCTTGGGAGCATGCCATACTTTGATCATTTTAACCAAACTTTTGTATAAGATAGAAGACAGACTTATTTTTAAAGCCAAAAGATATTTTATAAATCAATATTTAGCTTTACTTATGTAGAAGGAGGTTGCAAACACCTACATAGCAGGACAGTATTCCAAGTATTTTACATTAAGTCCTATGATTCTCATAGAAACTCAATGGACAGTGTTACTCTTCCCAATCTATAAATGAGTAATCTGAGATATAAAGAAGGTACATTTGTCAAAATCATGCAGAATCCATGTTTTTAACCACTTGTCTAAGGTGCCATACCAATTATAATATGTGTTTCATACTTTAGTGTATTTGTTTAATATCTTAATTTTTGTTTGGCATTTGTATCACATTCTAGGTATTAGAGACAATGCAACAGTGGATACCTAATTAGTGTTGTTATTGTAAATCTCTAATATTATAAACTTTTGAACCATTATTTAAAATTGAGCATTCAAACTAATCATCACTATGTACCTGTATCAAACATATAATTGATTTCATTTTGTTTACAAGAATACAATTGCTTGATCCCTAGGAAATCTACCAACAATTTTTTGTTTCATTGAATTCAACTAGAAAATTGGGTTAAAATATTTTTTTTAAAGCTACTTCCTTTATTGAAGCCATTTATTGGTTTCAAGTAAGTTAATGACTACATTTCATTTGAGAAATTATAATATTGAATTGGAAAGTAATAAACCAGTACACATTCTAATACATGTTTACGTGAGTGGATTTGTTATAGGACCCATGTGTTACTCTGTACTTGCTTATTAACAACTTAAAATAATGAGGTGTAGAACTTTGGGGACTACTATATGTTTTCTTAATAAACCCTTCAAAATTAATAATGGTGAAATATGTATTTATCACCTAGAAAAGCAGGGTAATATACATCTATATAGATATACATCTATATCTATATATAATATAGATATATATATCTATATCTTTGTCCCTATTGAAAACCCTTTTAAGTACTTGTGGACCACAGAGCCCAGTGATGAACTTGTTTTGATGTGTCTCTTCTTCACTCTTACCTCCATTCTTTTTTTGATTCTGATTTATTGAAATTTCTTCTCATTATCTCACTTATTTTATACAGCATCTTAATAAGTCTTTTTCTCATCTTAATCTCTTCTGCCGTTTGGAATACTACACCCAAACATCGATTTAAAAAAATCTCTCCGCTTGATTTCTAAGACTGATTAAATATAATGTATATCAATACCAATGAGTAATCCCATCGTTGTACTGCCCTATGTTGTCCTATTTTCTTTTTAGGCACTTGATTCTTTGCAAAGTCACTTTCAGAGAAATTCTAATATAGTGATATTATATAATAAAAATGTATAAAAGTACTGTAAGGTTAAAAAAAATAGTAAAAATAGCCTTTCATTATTTTAAGAAGATTTTATGCTCGTGGTAAAAATACTTAACACTATAAAGACACAATTAAAATCATTTATACTCTTGCCACCTAAATACAACCACTGGTAACATTTCCTGATGTTCATTATTTCTATGTTTCTCCTAAAATGGACCCCCCCCCCCAATTTTAATAGTAATTGTCATTCTGTATGGAAGTTCATTTATTATATGTTCAGATTTTAATATTTGTTTTGTCACATACATTTTATTATATTTTTTGTTCTCACAGATCCTGGCCCTGACACTAACTAGTTAATTGGCTAGGATCACATGCATCACTTAAGAGTTTTAGGTCACTCTTCCTTGAGTAAAATATATTGAAAAACCTTGGCAAAACTCAAGAATCACAGATCTCATTTTCAAAATCTTAGCTCACCCACTGCAGGGAAATCTGAAATCTATTCTAGGCCTAATTTCCTCATAATGAAAATTCCTACCTTGGTGTGAAGATTAAATGAAAGAGTGTATATGTGGATTGTATTGTGTTTTAGATGTTTAGTAAAATTCATTCTTTTTTCTCTAAAAATGTTATTTTTATATGTAAGGTGCTTTGCATGTAGTGATTTCTGTGAGCCCATCGCAGTTTCTGAGACAGACCAAGTTATTTCCTTTATTCAGATTAGGAAAGCAGGGCTTGGTGACATGAATAAGGACATGGCAGAGGCAGGTCTCCTGCCCAGGTCAGTGGTTCATTGTAGCTCTGCACGTGCTGGGTGTGTCCAGTATATCTCTAGATGTGCTCTCATGTACAGTGTTTAGTGAACCTTATTAGCAAATAGTTTGCATGTCAGCAACACAGGTCTGTTATCCAAACTGCACTGTGTACATATCATTGGGGACTTATTATGTGGGCATGTTGCTTGCTTATGTTTGGAAAAAAGTTTTTGTACATAATTTGTAAAAATCCCTATATTTTATTTATTGAAATATGCTTAAAGGCAATGTTGAGGATTAAACTGAGGTTGTACTGAAGACTAAAGAAGTAGATTCTTTACTAATGGGCACATCATAGGTCCTTGATATGTATTAACAATTATCATTTTTATTTTTTATTATACATTATAAAATGTATTTTTTGCCTCTTCAAGAAGTGATTTACACTCATCACTAGCAAAAGTTTATTTGAAAATTATTTCAGTTCCTGTCTTAATCAGATATTAATTTGGAAATCATTTTTAAGCCAAAGAGAAAATTTTTTGAATGAAAATAGTTATATTTTTTAAAAATATGGTATTTTAGTATGCCTATGAGTAAGATAAGTCTTTTTTATTTACCCAGGTATTACTTACTTCCAAAATAAAACATTTTATTTTATTTTTTTAAAGTTTATTTATGTATTTTGAGAGGAGTGGGCAGAGAGAGAGGGAGTGAGGGAGAGAATCCCAAGCTCTGGCAGTGCAGACCCTGATGCAGGGCTTGAACTCATGAACTGTGAGATCATGAGCTGAGCTGAAACCAAGAGTTGGATGCTTAACCAACTGAGCCACCCAGGCACCTCCAAAATAAAACATTTAAAAAAGTCACCTCAATAAGGACTAGAATGTTATTGTTAGAAAGGCAAGATGGTCAGATTACAAAGTCCTTATGTTTCAACAATTCATAAATTAGAGTATTTTTTTAGGAATGTTCAAAAGAAAACAAATTGTGTTATTCTGGTAAGCAGGCTCCATTTGAAATCAGATTGATTAGGCTGATTAAAATCTTATCACGTAATGGGCTGCTTGGCCATTAGTGTGTGGTGGGGGAACTATAAATAGTGCGGTGGCTTCCGTATTGCTGAAGTGGTGACATATACTTGAGTGGTCATCTGTTTGGGATAAACATGGATAGGAGTGAGTCAGGTGATGCTAGGTGGGATTAGTTATTGAATTCAGTGATGCTCAGGAGTAATATATAAGGGCTTCCTTATCATGGGGGCACAGGAAAAAAAGGAAGAATAAAGTGAAGGAAGAGATTTCCAGTATGTGATTGGATATTGGACCAGATGTCTTCCAATACGATTCCTCCATGCCCTGAAATTCTAACAATCTACAAGAAGCAGACTTCCATTTTGGAACTTCATTTTGAGATTCCACTTTGCATGTAACAGGTGCAGAGATACATACTTTTTGTTGTTGTCTGTGGTGAGATAGCTTTCATAAATCAGCACCATCTGTTCTTCTTTTACAGACTCTTCTCTTGCCTTGGGTTGTGTGGAGTCATGTTGTGTATGTTCCAAGACAGGAAATGTTTCATTTCTGTGGTAAATGAAAATTTCATGGGCTGTGTTAAATACTATGTTTGCCATTCCATTTGATCAGTATTAACTTGAGATGAGAATGTTTGGAATCCTGTTGAGGGGATGAAGCTCACATTTAATATTTAACATCACAGGTACTGAGTAATTCCTAATATAGCCCACGGTTATTTGGTGTTGAGCTCTGGGTTCTGTGGAGTACAGTTTATGTTATAATGAACTGTATTACATTTAAAAGTAGAACGGTTATTAATGTCCCTCTAAGTACAAGAAAAATATTTTTATTTTAAAAGGTCTTATTATCTAGCATTGTCTATTCTTAAAGGATTTGAATTAGCTTTTTTCATAAATGTTTTTACTCAAGTGGAATATAATGATCATGAAGTAAAATTATATTACCCATTTCCTGATTTTATTTGTTTAGGAGGTTGCCATAGCTTTATCATTTTCAGTTGAGAAGTCCCCCTCCCCCAGATGTTTTCAATTGTTTTCCACATGTGATGGGAAATTACTTTTCCCTGGTGATTTGACCAATTAATCAAGTGTGGCAACATTAACACAAAAGCCTTCTGGAATTGTATTTGCGATACTTAGGGGACATGGAAAGAGATTCTCCTTGGAATTATTTTTTGCCAAATGTGATCCCCCAAAAAAGTGATTTAATTCATGCTGTGAACATCCAAGTAAATATTTTTTGGGTGCTGTAGCTCATTAGTAGTTAACATGACTCTCATTAAGTTTGAAAAGTCTTAGAGACACTCGAAGAAGTGTGAAAAAGACTGTTTAGTTGAGCATTTTTGTAGCAATATAATTGAGCCCATTAAATTATTTTACTGTTAAGAATAATAAAAACACTTGAAAAATATTGTAAATTTGTTTAACAAGATAACATCAGAACTTTCATTTCCTTTTGTGCTTCATAAATATAAAGATCAAAGATAGGTGTGCAGGAAATTTAAGGAGGCAAAATAACTTTAGTTCTTTTAATAGGATGTTTTAAAAATGATACCTTATTTTTTAAAATTGTAGGCATATGTATTCAAAATCTTTAATTCCTTGGAACTTAGACTTTAAATATAGACATATAGGTGATTGGTTTCTGGATAAAGTTTTATCATGTTATTGTAAAGAAGAAAGTGTACTTTTCATTTCCTTGCTTTATAAGCAAACCAGTTACAAAATTTCTGCTCTTACTTTATGTGGTGGTCAATGGATGCACCATTCAATTTTTAAGTGTTCCAATTACAAATCCTTTACTTCTTTGCAATGATATCTACTTGAGTTTTTGGAGAAAATACACACACACGCACACACACACAGACACACACACATATATATATATTAAATCTGTGACTATGGAGAAGATATTTAATACTCAAGAAGGAAGAAATACAACTAGATAATATTTGAAATTAAAAAGATCATTAGTTTAGCCAAATTTAGTATTCTTAAACACATGGGAGTGCTTGTGATTTCAGAATGTGTCGTTCATTGGTTGTATTGAAGCTTTTTCAAGTGAGGCTTGGCCTTTATATCATTCATAGTATGGAAGAGAGTAAGATAATTAATTTTTCCTAGAAGCAGGGAACAAATAAATTCATATGTCTGTATCCCTCACTTGCCTAATACACATTTCAAACCTGGGCTAAAACTCTTTCTCCTCAGCCAAGCTTATCAAGTATTCATTTTCTCTTATTCTTTTCTCTCCTTTGACTAGAGCTCCTCCATCTTTTAAAAAAATTGCTTAGTCAATACAATATGGTAGGTAAAAGGTTAACAAAATCTTTCCCTTCTTCTGCATGAGAATTTAAACTTTAGGGGCTTGGGGGCTATTTTTTTTCTGAAAACCTGATAAAGGCTTCCATCAACTATCTTTTTATGGTAAAAGTGACCTCTGATTAGTAAATTGCACATGGACTCAAAAAACTATAAATACGTGCCAAGTCGCTCTGCACATGGTGTTGTTTTGAGGTACCAGCTTTTGTGAGGCGTGAGGCTTTTAAGCCAGGGTGATGCTTGCCATCCTCTGATGTGTGTCCTTTCCTGCACCTGAGCTGTGGACCGGGGACCCACAAGAATAGCCCCTGGATAGCCGTGTGGTCTGCTGCTCCCAAAGATGAAAGCGGAATGCTGCCTTGCTGGAACGTTGGGTTTCCTGCCTTAGGTCCTTTGGGCATTTCAAATATGTAGTCAGAATAAAAATATATAAACAATACTGGAAGGTTTCTAATGAAAAAATGAGTACTCTCTATTCTGCTCCTCCTGATTTTCCCAGTCCGTCTCCTCAGAGGGACTATTTCATGCAGATATTTTTTTCAGGTATTTACTCCCATATTTCTAAATAAAATATTTATGTTGCTTTTTCCTGGTTACCAGTTATTAACATCTGTTGACTTGTCACTGTGGAAGATGGTTTTTCCTTTTATGCCACTTTTACTTTCCATGTCCCCATTTTCTCCCTATCATCTAAGTTAAAGTAATAGCGAGCCTCACGTTATATAGTAACTTGTGGCTCACTGCATAAGTAAGTAGGTACTCTGATGAAATATTCTTTCCTACACATTTTCCTTTGTTGTTCCTGGAGTCCACTGCTTTGACCTTTTCAAAATTTATTTTATCTGTATATTTCTGAAAAATTCCCCCCACATTCTCCATCAGGTCTGTCAAAATATTCTCCAAATGTTCACAAACATCAGACCAATTATTAATTTATTTTTTTTTCATGCAGATTGACTTTCCAGACTTCTCTATCCTTTTGCTCTAATCACAATTGGCTTCTGCTTCTCTGGGCTGTCTTTTCACCTTATGCTGGGGCCTTCCTTGAGTTCTGTCCACTGCTTTATTGAATTTCTTGGATTTTTCTGGTGCACATCCAAAAATAGCTTCCTATGAAAGGGTCCATCGGAAGTAAAGACTTTGCATTTGTTTCAAATTTCATTCTTGATTTTTCTTTAGTTGTTTGGTTTAACACAGAATTCACTGAAAAATTTTTTTCTTTTAGTGTGAAAGGTATGCCTTTATTATAGACTAGAATTTCACGTTACTTTATAAAGGCATTGTTGGGGTGTCTCAGTGGGTCAGTTGGTTTAAACGTCTGACACTTGATCTCAGCTCAGGTCATGATCTTATGGTTCCTGATATCGAGCCCCAGTACAGAGCCTGCTTGTGTGTCTCTCCCTCTCTCTCTCCACTCCTCCCTCGCTCACTCAATCTCTCTTTAAAAATAAATAAACATGAGAAAAATTTGTAAAAGTAGGCATTATTATCATAGAGAATCTGTTAATGATATTTCTACTTTTGGTTTGCTAGCAATCATACAAATGCTACCATTTGGCAATGCTTAAATTGTGTTGTCCATTGTTCTCCTCCATTTTTGAATATCTTGAGAGCAGAGAGAGGCCTTTGTCCTGGATTTTCCGTTTAAGGATGTCTATATAGCAGACGGCCTTGGTAGATAGGTATAGTGTCCTCTTCCAGAGCAATGGGCAGACATGATTACTGCCTGTGTAAGGTATTTGGGTCCCCTAAGCTCAGGTTCCTTCTGTGTGTGCCAGCGTTCCCCGGTTCTCTTCTCATCACTTTGTGAGAATTTCAACTGGAGAAACCAGTGCATAGAAGGATGATACTTTGACTACTGCTGTAATGAACTGCCCTCTGTCTCTGACCCAGGGGTCTTGTTTTTTCTGCTAGCATCCATGAAGCTATGCAGGCTAAGTTAGGATCTTTCAAGTAGGGCAAAACCATAGACTCTTCACAGTTTTTGACATCCAGTTTTTTTTCTCTGCAAATTTCCTCAACCTAACCCATAATGCTTTCCTCCTCATGCCATTTATTTGATTGTGTTTTCTCATTTCAAAGACCTTTTATAATGAAGGTACTTTGTATATAGCAAAGCACAACAAATGTCAGGTTTTATGAACGTTTCTAAAATGTGGATGATACATTTTCTATTTGAGTAGGTAGTATGTTTAATATTAACTTGTAAGGTATAAGGTATGAATAGATGAATATATACTCTTAAATTATAGTTGTGTAACACTGCCTTGAATCATTTATTTGAGGTATGTTTTATGTCATTTATTATTTATTTCTCTTTTCAATAACAGCTAACATTTATTGGGCAATTACTATGTGTTAGGCACCATGTTATGGCTATTTTATGGATTCTCTTATCCCTCTCAATAGTCCTAAGAAGAAGATGTTTTTAATGTTTCTGTTTTACAGAAGAAGACATAGAAATACAAAAGGGGTATGTAAATTGCCTAAGGATATAAAATTGGCAAATGAGTACTCACACCCAAATCTGTTTGATTCTTGAACCCTGGCTCTTTAAAAAAAATTTTTTTTTCAACGTTTATTTATTTTTGGGACAGAGAGAGACAGAGCATGAACAGGGGAGGGGCAGAGAGAGAGAGAGGGAGACACAGAATCGGAAACAGGCTCCAGGCTCTGAGCCATCAGCCCAGAGCCTGACGCGGGGCTCGAACTCACGGAGCGCGAGATCGTGACCTGGCTGAAGTCGGACGCTTAACCGACTGCGCCACCCAGGCGCCCCTTGAACCCTGGCTCTTAACCGCTACATTCTACTATAAAATGGAGAGAAGGGAAAGGATAAGAAATGTATTTTCTCACCTGGAAATTTTTTAACATTGTGTAGTTTGAATTATTATTTTAGGCCTTTAATATTGATTTGGGATAAATAATAGTTTCATTTTCTATGTCTGTAATGGAATTCAGTAAATAACTCATGCTAAAAGCAACTATGTTCAATCACAGCTTTTTAGAAGTACAAAACAACAAAATAAAGCAATACAGGAACTGATATTTACACATCCCGAAGCTGGGAAATTTTAAGTTGTGGTTCCCACAGCAATAGCAGCTCAGCCTCAGGGCAGTGAGTGTTGTGATCTAAACTGAACACCATATGCAGCTGCATGAAATAATATTCTACATGCTCGTGGGGGCCCGATAATGGCCACTATGGGAACAATGAATGTGTAAATTATCAGCTACTGTTTTATCACTGTAGTTCGGGGCATTTCATTTATGTGGCTGTTTCATAGTACAACCTAGGTGTTTCACTGGTTATACATTATGGTGGCATTTCATAGTGTGTAAATTATTAATGGATCCTGAAAAAAATGTTTTTAACTTGAAAGATTATTTTTATGTTTTCCATCTAATTTATAAACACTTTATTCTCCTCCCTATCCTCATTGCCAATGGAAAAGCATACTTGTAGGAGTTCTTGTTTACATGTGAAGTGTGGTTTGTAGGCAGGTTCAAGATGCTGGTTAACCTTTGTAATGTATTGTGTGTTTGTGCTTAAGGGATGACTAAGAAGTGTGTATTAGAGCCTCTTAAAACATAGGATCATCAATCTTCAACTACTTTGGTTTCATGCAGTGCACCACCACTGAGGACACATGGAACCTATCCACAACTTACAGAAAAATTCCGTGCATCCAGCTTCTTATTTTGGCAGATTCTCAGAGGAAATGTCAATTGGGTATTACCAACTGCTCTGCGTTGCCTTAATAGTGCTTGAAGAATTTAACATATTGTTTAACAGTGTGTGGAACCTAGGGCCTTGGCTTATCATTTTGTCGATTGGTGTCTTTGTTGATGGCATTTATTTATTTATTTATTTTTTTAAATTTTTTTTTTCAATGTTTATTTATTTTTGGGACAGAGAGAGACAGAGCATGAACGGGGGAGGGGCAGAGAGAGAGGGAGACACAGAATCGGAAACAGGCTCCAGGCTCTGAGCCATCAGCCCAGAGCCCGACGCGGGGCTCGAACTCACGGACCGCGAGATCGTGACCTGGCTGAAGTCGGACGCTTAACCGACTGCGCCACCCAGGCGCCCCAGTTGATGGCATTTAAATTTCTATGAGTCTCTCAAGTACACGGTTGAAAATATAAAATTTATCTTTAATGGTGGACTCCTATATAGGTGGTTTAATAAATTCACATAGAAAATCACTGTTATCAAATTTATATGTAGAAGAAAGGATAGACTAACAAATTACATGTATATATAAGTTATATGTATAAACTTTCAAGAAACGGATTAAATACATTTTATTATTTTGTGTTTTGAAACTTAATACCCCAGAGATTTCTAGGGATGATTTTGTTTTTATTAGCAAAATATTTAGGGTATCTACTGGATACCAGGCACTGTGGATCCAAGGTAAAGCACACTAAGCCTCTTAGTGACTATGATTAGAGATTCCAAGTCTTACTAATTTGATTAATAAGACTACTGATATCAGTCAGGCATGTTTACCATTATTCAAATGATCCTGAAAAGCCAACTCTACTGTTAGTGAACTCTTTAATTGAAAGACAATGGCCAAGGTTATAAAGTAAGCATATCCATGAGTGGCAGTTCATTTATTTTTATGAGCCATCACATTTATTCCACATTCGTGTCTTGTAGTATCGCATACTTACCCAATTTCTACAACATGTGGGACCATAACTTTTACATAATATTTCACTTTAAAAGGAAGAACAAAAGTGGTGGTTGATTATTTTGCTGTTTGTACCTTTTTCTAGACTTAGTACTTCATAACAGAAGTACATAATCAGACATTTGGCCTAGGGTAGGTTTATGTGAAATTTCAGAGGATGAAGGATTTGAGTCTAGGGTTGTACATACTGCATGCTCATTTTGACAAATCTGGTTTAGTAGGAACTGGGGACCTTTGAAGCGTTTGGTAGTTGTTAAGGTTTTTAATGGTCTCAACTGTTTGGATTAGTAAAAATGTTAAACGTATTACCTATATCCTATACATTTATTTATTAACATAACATTGTAGTAATGTATAATTACTTCCAAAAACATACACCAAAAAGTGAAATAAAAATGTTAAGAAAGTTCACATAAATAGAAGTTCTTTTCTTATTATAGTTGTGTCTTGCCCACTTCCTGGGGTATGCTAACTCAGGAAACTTACTTTAAAATACAGCTTTTCATATACATCTACCCATCTTATCATTAAAGGTTATCCTCTCTGGAGGAAGGACCCAGTTAACATGATCATAATGCCTATCAAACTCCAGTTTTATCCAATTTCCTTTCACATTATGGAAGTAAATGTAACACAGAGTGTGCTTCTATTTGTGCTGTGTGTCTCTAGGATGAGGATGGGACAGAAGAAGACAACAGTCGTGTTGAACCTGTTGGGCATGCTGATACCGGTTTGGAGAATATACCCAGCTTTTCTCTGGAGTAAGTTACTGATGTTTTTAACTGAATTTGTAATATACATATAGCATCACTGATAGCAGCAAGTATTCCAAAAGCATATGGCATGCGGAATGTTTGTGCTTAGTTAAAACCATGCGTTGCATTGGTTTGTTTTCCAAAGAGCATCTTTCATCTATTGAGTTAATTATCTAATGTAAGAAGTATAGCATGGAAATTCACATGTTCTGTCCTGAGTTTCATGCCTTGGCAAATACTATTAAATTATAATATAAAATAGTATTTGATTGACAATGTCATCTTAACAGCACTGTAACTGTTTTCAAATTGCTTTGTATGTCATTGTTTTGGTCATTTGTTCGTTCCTCAACTTTGCTAAATTAAAAACAAAATGTGTAGATCTACTTTACTTGAAAAACCAGTTGGATCATGTAAGCATTAGTCATGTTAGTATATATTTTTTTGATTTGGAAAAATCGAATGTCTCTTGAGAGATTTGTTGAAATCTCTGTTTGTTGAAAAATTCGAATCATAGGTTAGGGACCTTGAACATGGTTTTAGGTATAAAAGGAAGAAGAAAAACTTTACTATATTATTTCAGCTTTACAATTGTCTTAAGTATTGGCATGTTTAAATGGAAGGTGTTCTTAGGACTTCTTCCCTTGGTAGTTTAGACCAGGGAGGTCAGTCATTCTGAAATTTTTTTTTGACTTTGGGTAAAAGTTGAAAGGGCCTAGATATCAACATTTAAACTCTTAACTCTGTCTTCTCTTGGTGTTTCAAGGGAAGGCTCTCAAAAAACTGCTGTCAGTGAGAGTAACAGTTTCGAGAACCAGGTTATGTTTAGACAGATAGCAACCAGCAGTCTCTGTTACATTTGAGAAGACTTGCCATGTCCTAGTTCTTTTAAGAAAGAATGTGGAATAAAATAAATTTATAAGTTATATTCTCAGTTGACAAGCTAATCATTAAATAGATGTTCAAATGATATTAAGTATCTAAGATGTGAAATTCTATGAAAATATAAAAAAATAAAAAATTCACTTGAATAGTATTACATTAGTAAATATTTTGGCAGTATGGCAGGATTCTAATTTTTTCCTAATTAGTGTATGTGATTAAATATATGCGTGTATTCTCAATTTTGTTTTGATTTGTTTGATATCACTATCTTTAATTTTCTTTAGTCTTTATATTATATAGTCAGGACATTAATAGTATGTAGCATAACTTTATTTTTTATTTACGTAATATAATTGAAGAATTAGCATTTCCTTTATAGTTGTCCACATTGCTTCAACTAGATATTTAACTGAAATACTGGTTTCAGAAATTGTCAGATAAGACCTGCTTAGATTTCTGTGCACTACACATACACGCGCGCACACACACACACGGAAAAATCTATAAAGGAAGTGAAATCTCATAAAAGGTTTAGAAAATTTACATTCTCTAAGTTAAACCAGTTTTCATTAAACTCTGGCTTATTATATTAATAGTAAAGTACTTTAGTTATGTAACAGAAGTAACTTCATGTTACTTCTATATCTCTTCATGACTTTAAAGCTCAATTACAAACACTTATGAAAATTATTTGATTTTTATTAGAAAAAAATTTTTTTTACATTTATTTATTTTTTGAGAGACATAGAGAGACAGAGCACAAGTTGGGGAAGGGCAGAGAGAGAAGGGGACACAGAATCCGAAGCAGGCTCCAGGCTCTGAGCTGTCAGCACACAGCCTGATGCGGGGCTCAAACTCACAAACCGTGAGATCATGACCTGAGCTGAAGTTGGTCGCCCAACTGACTGAGCCACCCAGGTGCCCCAAAATTATTTGATTTTTAGCAGGTACCTGTTGGCTTTGAGAAAGGAGTTTCATACCCTGCGTTGCGGTTACACTTAGAGAAGTAGGAAATGGTGACTGAATTATGGTGGAACAGTGGGATGTAAAGATGGCTGGATCACATGTGGACTATCACCTACAGAAGCAAAAGCTTTTACCTCATTGAGTTATTGGAAGGAGCAATAATGTGACATATGCAGGAGCACTTTGTAAATTTTAATGTGCTCTGCAGCCAAAACACCTTTACTCATTTAATCTATATTGTCCTTGAAATAAATACTGCGATGGAAAATTTTTCGTGGAAATCTAGAGTTCTGACTTACAAAATGTGTACTTGTATTACACATAGAACAGTGTGTGGTCCGAGAGAAATGGTTCTGTGTCATTTTAATGTAGTTATTTCTGCTGATTGCTCTCTCTGCATGCCATCAGGCTAGTGTTCAGGTATGTAGTGTTTAATGTCGCTTTCATCACCATGCTTCTATTCCAGAATGTGTACATGTATGTGTGTGTGCTTGGTGGGATTTTCGTTTTGTTCTCTTTTGTTGTTGTGTGTTTGTGTTGTAGCAGTTTTTTTGTTTTGTTTTGTTTTGGTTTTGGTTTGTTTACAGTACATGTTCATGCTCCCTCATTCATCATTGTCTCACAGTGATATGGTAAAGCTCGTACAAGTCCCCAACGATGGAGGGCCTCTGGGAATCCATGTAGTGCCTTTCAGTGCTCGAGGCGGCAGGTAACGTATCTTGGAGGTTTTTAATTGAATCATAATGTTGAGTGTTTTATCTTCATTTATGCTCAGATATAGAGTGGTGTTGATTTAGCATATGCTTAATAGGAACATTTTCATTTGGGGGCACTCACTACTTCATACGTATACATCATAATCATGGAAAGCACTCAGGCTGATGAAGAAATCAAGCATTTAAATTATTCTAATAATTTTATTGGTCATCACACATCCCTGCAAACATTGTACTTTGCTGTACATTGGTGAAACACTTTAGAGTCAGAACTCCAGCTGAATTTCCAAAATTAAGGGAGAACTTAAAGCAGTTTTCTGGAAAAATTTATCCAATAAAAATTATCTGGGTAACTTAGGGAATGATTCATGTTAAATTCGTTTTTGTGTTTATTTAGTTCTTTAATCTTGAAAGATTTTTATGATTATGTTTGAAATTTGTGAAAGTTAAATAAGCTATAGATTTATTTCCTACCATGTGACTTGTGGCTCCTTCTTTTTTCAATCTCTGCACACTCAAATGTCAAATTTTGTACGGCTAATGACTTCATTAATTTATAGAATGTGTATCTTTAAAAACTTCAAATGTTGTATGAGTTTCTTTTCTTATGCCTTTTTTTCTGTGAAAAAAACTATCCTTGGGTTTATTAAATTTTTATTTTAATATGTTTATTAAATTGTGAATTGATGCTGCAACTAAGGGTGATGGGCCTCTGTTAACAACAAGTGACGGGCATTGCATCCTTGCCCTGGAGCTGTTAACTGTTAAGTGCTTGAAGTTTACTTACACACTTTCCTAAATCCCATCCAGTAATTACTTGGTGAAATCTATTTATGAACTACTTGGCTTCTCATTCTTTCTTTTATTGTTATGATTATATTTATTTATTTTTTAACTTCCTTTACACTGGGACAAGAAAGGGGAAAGCTGGCAGATGGCCTTAGACCAGTGACTTGAGATGTAGTTCACATCTGTAGTTCACTGTTGCCAGGGAATTGCAAGCATGTAGCATGGTGTAAAAAACAGATGGAATGTCAGTGATAAGTGTGTGATTCAATTATTTACTTAAGTTTGTTGACTGAGTATTGTACCACCGTCCTAATTGTGGTGACTCCAGATTTCATCTCGTTGGTAGAGCACAGGCTTTATGGAATGTCTGGAAGCTGAAACTGATTTACCAAGAACTCTGCTGGAGTAAGAGGCTTGACAGTTAGTGTTATATAACAAGCTGTGAACTTCACCTTGAATTTTGAGGTGGTGTTATATTCACAGGGTTCTGACTGCTTTCTCTTTTTTCCTCCTTCTCTTTGTTTATTTTTAAACTCTAGAGAAGCATTGAAATTTCTTTAAGGCACTTTCGTTTAAACACAGTTCTTTTTCAAAATGCACTTTGCCTTTATTTCCTTTAAAGAATACAATTTTAAATGATCTCAAAAGTTAAATCTTTTTTCATTTATTTTACGAGTAGAAAGAAAAAAGATAAGGTAAACTGTGTGGATTATAGCTTCCTGATATTAGTGTACCTTTACCTTCCTGTGGGATGTAACTTTTCACAAATGGGACTTAATTGTGTATATACCAGCTTTGAAGCAGTATTTCATTTTTTGTTGTTATTGAAGTATAATTGATGTTAGTTTCAGGAGTTCAGTGTAGTGATTTGACATTTATATACATTCTGAAATGATCACCATGATAAGTCTAGTTACCATATGTCACCAAAGTTAATAAATAATATTGTCTGTATTCCCCATGACTTATATTCCCATGACTTATTTATTTTATAATTGGAAGTCTGTTCTTCTAGATGCCCTTCACCCATTTTATCCACCCCCAAAACTCACTCTCTTCTTGCACCCATCGGTCTTCTTTATCTGTGAGTCGGGTTTTGCTTTGCTTTGTTTGTTCATCTGTTTTGTGTTTTAGATTCTACATGTAAGTGAAATCATGGGGTATTTGTCTGACTCATTTCACTTAGCATAGTACCTGGAAGCTCCATCCATGTTGTCACAAATGGCAAGTTTTTCTTCTATTTAATGGCTGAGTAGTATTCCATTGTATACCCATACCACATATTTATCCCTTCAGCTATAGATGGACACTTAGGTTGCTTCCATATCTCGGCTATTGTAAATTAAGCTGCAATGAACATAAGGGTACATATTTCTTTTCCAGTTAGTTTTTTTGTTTTCTTTGGATAAATACACAGAAGTGGAATTGCTGAATTGTACAGTAGTTCTTTTTTTTAATTTCTTGAGAAACCTCTGTACTGTTTTCCATAGTGGTAGCACTAATTCCTACCAACAGTGAATGAAGGTTTCCTTTTCTCCACATCCTCACCAATACTTGTTATTTTGTGTGTTTGTGTTTGTGTGTGTATGTGTGTGGGGTGGGGTTAGTCAGTCTGGGAGGTGTGAAATGATCTTATTGTGGTTTTAATTTGCATTTCCCTGATAATTAGTGATGTTGAGCATGTTTTCATGTGCCTTGTGGCTGTAGAAAAAATGTCTACTCAGATCTTCTGTCCATTTTTAATTTTTTTGCCTTGGAGTTGGGTGAGTTCTATATATATATTGGATATTAGCTGTTTTTGTAAAATATGAATTTCAAGTATTCTCTCCTATTTAGCACAGTACGTTTTCATTTTGTTGACAATTTCCTTCAATTGCAAAATCTTGTTCATTTGCTATACTCTCATTTGTTTATTTTTGCTTTTGTTGTTCTTGCCTTGGAGTCAAATCCAAAAAATATCACTAAGACCAATGTCAAGGTGGTTATCACCTATGTTTTCTCCTTGGATTTTTATGGCGTTAGGTCTTATGTTCAAATCTTTAATCCATTTTAAGTTATTTTGCATATGCCTTAAGATGGAGTCCAGTTTCATTCATTTGCATGTAGCTATCCAGTTTTCCAATGCCATTTGTTAAAGAGACTGTCCTTTCCCTGTTGTATATTCTTGCCTCCTTTCTCATAAATTAATTGATCATGTAAATATGTATGTATTTTTGACCTCTCTGTTTTGTTTTCTTGATCTGTGTGTCTGTTTTGTGCCAGTACCATAATGTTCTGATCACAATAGCTTTGTAGTATAGTTTGAAATCAGGGAGCATCATGCCTCTAGCTTTGTTCTTCTTTCTTAATATTGCTTTGGCTATTTGGGTTCTTGTGTGCTTCCAAAAGAATTTTAGGATTGTTCATTTTAATTCTGTGAAAAATGCCATTGAAATTTTGATAGGGATTGCAGTGAATCGTAGGTTGCTTTGGGTAATATGGACTAGAGTGTTGTGTTTTCATTTTTATTTGTTTCCAGGTATTTTGGTTTTGGCTGCTTCTTTTGTTGTTATTGTTAATCCATTGGTTGTTTAGTAGCCTGTTGTGTGGTCTCTATGTGTTTTGTTTTTTTCCAGCTGTTTCTTGAAGGTGATTTCTGCTTTCATACTGTTGTGGTTGGATAAGATGCTTAATAGGATTTAAAAAAAATTTTTTTTAATGTTTTTTTTTAAATTTTTTTTGCATTCTTTCTTTTATTTTATCTTAATTTTTATTTTTTAAAATTTACATCCAAGTTAGTTAACATATAGTGTAATAATGATTGCAGGAATAGAACTTAGTGATTCATCACTTAGATATAACAGCCAGTGCTTATCCCAAAAAATGCCCTCCTTAATGCCCTCGCCCATTTAGCCCACCCCCCTCAACAACCCTCAGTTTGTTTTCTTTTCTTTTTTTTTTTAATATATGAAATCTATTGTCAAATTTGTTTCCATACAACACCCAGTGCTCATCCCAAAAGATGCCCTCTTCAATACCCATCACCCACCCTCCCCTCACTCTCACCCCCCATCAACCCTCAGTTTGTTCTCAGTCTCTTATGCTTTGGCTCTTTCCCACTCTAACCTCTTTTTTTTTTTCCTTCCCCTCCCCCATGGGTTTCTGTTAAGTTTCTCAGGATCCACATAGGAGTGAAAACATATGGTATCTGTCTTTCTCTGCATGGCTTATTTCACTTAGCATCACACTCTCCAGTTCCATCCATGTTGCTACAAAGGGCCATATTTCATTCTTTCTCATTGCCATGTAGTACTCCATTGTGTATATAAGCCACAATTTCTTTATCCATTCATCAGTTGATGGACATTTAGGCTCTTTCCGTAATGTGGCTATTGTTGAGAGTGCTGCTATAAACATTGGGGTACAAGTTCCCCTATGCATCAGTACTCTTGTATCCCTTGGGTAAATTCCTTGCAGTGCTACTGCTGGGTCATAGGGTACGTCTATTTTTAATTTTTTGAGGAACCTCCACACTGTTTTCCTGAGCGGCTGCACCAGTTTGCATTCCCACCAACAGTGCAAGAGGGTTCCCGTTTCTCCACATCCTCTCCAGCATCTATAGTCTCCTGATTTGTTCATTTTGGCCACTCTGACTGGCGTGTGGTGATATCTGAGTGTGATGTTGATTTGTATTTCCCTGATGAGGAGTGACGTTGAGCATCTTTTCATGTGCCTGTTGGCCATCCAGATGTCTTCTTTAGAGAAGTGTCTATTCATGTTTTCTGCCCGTTTCTTCACTGGATTAATTGTTTTTCGGGTGTGGAGTTTGGTAAGCTCTTTATAGGTTTTGGATACTAGCCCTTTGTCTGATATGTCATTTGCAAACATCTTTTCCCATTCCGTTGGTTGCCTTTTAGTTTTGTTGATTGTGTCCTTTGCTGTGCAAAAGCTTTTTGTCTTCATGAGGTACCAATAGTTCATTTTTGCTTTTAATTCCATTGCCTTTGGGGATGTGTCAAGTAAGAAATTGCTGTGGCTGAGGCCAGAGGTCTTTTCCTGCTTTCTCCTCTAGGGTTTTAATGGTTTCCTGTCTCACATTCAGGTCCTTTATCCATTTTGAGTTTATTTTTGTGAATGGTGTGAGAAAGTGGTCTAGTTTCAACCTTCTGCATGTTGCTGTCCAGTTCTCCCAGCACCATTTGTTAAAGAGACTGTCTTTTTTCCATTGGATGTTCTTTCCTGCTTTGTCAAGGATTAGTTGGCCATACGTTTGTGGGTCTAGTTCTGGGGTTTCTATTCTATTCCACTGGTCTGTGTGTCTGTTTTGTGCCAATACCATGCTGTCTTGATGATGACAGCTTTGTAGTAGAGGCTAAAGTCTGGGATTGTGATGCCTCCTGCTTTGGTCTTCTTCTTCAAAATTACTTTGGCTTTTCGGGCTTTTTTGTGGTTCTGTACGAATTTTAGGATTGCTTGTTCTAGCTTCGAGAAGAATGCTGGTGCAGTTTTGATTGGGATTTCATTGAATGTGTAGATACCTATGGGTAGTATTGACATTTCGACAATATTTATTTTTCCAACCCATGAGCACATAATGTTTTTCCATTTCTTTATGTCTTCTTCAATTTCCTTCATAAGCTTTCTATAGTTTTCAGCATACAGATCTTTTACATCTTTGGTTAGATTTATGCCTAGGTATTTGATGATTCTGGTGCAGTTGTGAATGGGATCAGTTTCTTTATTTGTCTTTCTGTTGCTTCATTATTAGTGTATAAGAATGTAACTGATTTCTGTACATTGCTTTGTATCCTGCAACTTTGCTGAATTTATGTATCAGTTCTAGCAGACTTTGGGTGGAATCTGTCAGATTTTCCATGTATAATATCATGTCATCTGCAAAAAGTGAAAGCTTAACTTCATCTTTGCCAATTTTGATGCCTTTGATTTCCTTTTGTTGTCTGATTGCTGATGCTAGAACTTCCAACACTATGTTAAACAACAGCGGTATGAGTGGACATCCCTGTCGTGTTCCTGATCTCAGGGAAAAAGCTCTCAGTTTTTCCCCATTGAGGATGATGTTAGCTGTGGGCTTTTCATAAATGGCTTTTATGATGTTTAAGTATGTTCCTTCTATCCCAACTTTCTCGAGGGTTTTTATTAAGAATGCTGAATTTTGTCAAATGCTTTTTCTGCATCGATTGACAGGATCATATGATTCTTATCTTTTCTTTTATTAATGTGATGTATCATGTTGATTGATTTGCGAATGTTGAACCAGCCCTGCATCCTAGGAATGAATCCCACTTGATCATGGTGAATAATTCTTTTTATAAGCTGTTGAATTCGATTTGCTAGTATCTTACTGAGAATTTTTTTTTTTATTTTTTTTTTCAATGTTTATTTATTTTTGGGACAGAGAGAGACAGAGCATGAACGGGGGAGGGGCAGAGAGAGGGAGACACAGAATCGGAAACAGGCTCCAGGCTCTGAGCCATCAGCCCAGAGCCCGATGCGGGGCTCGAACTCACGGACCGCGAGATCGTGACCTGACTGAAGTCAGACGCTTAACCGACTGCGCCACCCAGGCGCCCCTCTTATTGAGAATTTTTGCATCCATATTCATCAGGGATATTGGCCTGTAGTTCTCTTTTTTTACTGGGTCTCTGTCTGGTTTAGGAATCAAAGTAATACTGGCTTCATAGAATGAGTCTGGAAGTTTTCCTTCCCTTTCTATTTTTTGGAATAGCTTGAGAAGGATAGGTATTATCTCTGCTTTAAATGTTTGGTAGAATTACCCAGGGAAGCCATCTGGTCCTGGACTCTTATTTGTTGGGAGATTTTTCATAACTGATTCAATTTCTTTGCTGGTTATGGGTCTATTCAAGCTTTCTATTTCCTTCTGATTGAGTTTTGCAAGTGTGTGGGTGTTTAGGAATTTGTCCATTTCTTCCAGGTTGCCCAGTTTGTTGGCTTATAATTTTTCATAGTATTCCCTGATAATTGCTTGTATTTCTGAGGGATTGGTTGCAGTAATTCCATTTTCATTCATGATTTTATCTATTTGGGTCCTCTCCCTTTTCTTTTTGAGAAGCCTGGCTAGAGGTTTATCAATTTTGTTTATTTTTTTCAAAAACCAACTCTTGGTTTCATTGATCTGCTCTTCAGTTTTTTTTAGATTCTATTATGTTTATTTCTGCTCTGATCTTTATTATTTCTCTTCTTCTGCTGGGTTTAGGGTGTCTTTGCTGTTCTGCTTCTATTTCCTTTAGGTGTGCTGTTAGATTTTGTAGTTGGGATTTTTCTTGTTTCTGGACATAGGCCTGGATTGCAATGTATTTTCCTCTCAGGAGTGCCTTCGCTGCATCCCAAAGTGTTTGGATTGTTGTATTTTCATTTCGTTTGTTTCATTTTCATTTTCGTTTGTTTCCATATATTTTTTAATTTCTTCTCTAATTGCCTGGTTGACCCATTCATTCTTTAGTAGGGTGTTCTTTAACCTCCATGCTTTTGGAGGTTTTCCAGGCTTTTTCCTGTGGTTGATTTCAAGTTTCATAGCATTGTGGTCTGAAAGTATGCATGGTATGATCTCAATTCTTGTATACTTATGAAGGGCTGTTTTGTGACCCTGTATGTGATCTATCTTGGAGAATGTTCCATGTGCACTCAAGAAGAAAGTATATTCTGTTGCTTTGGGATGCAGAGTTCTAAATATATCTGTCAAGTCCATCTGATCCAGTGTAGCATTCAGGGCCCTTGTTTTTTTATTTACCGTGTGTCTAGATGATCTATCCATTGTTGTAAGCGGAGTATTAAAATCCCCTGCAATTACCACATTCTTATCAATAAGGTTGCTATGTTTGTGAGTAATTGTTTTACATATTTGGGGGCTCCCGTATTTGGCACATAGACATTTATAATTGTTAGGTCTTCCTGATGGATAGAGCCTGTAATTATTATATAATGCCCTTCTTCATCTCTTGTTACAGCCTTTAATTTAAAGTCTCATTTGTCTGATATAAGTATGGCTACTCCAGCTTTCTTTTGACTTCCAGTAGCATGATAGATAGTTCTCCATCCCCTCACTTTCAATCTGAAGGTGTCCTCAGGTCTAAAATGAGTCTCTTGTAGGCAGCAAATAGATGGGTCTTGTTTTTTTATCCATTCTGATACCCTATGTCTTTTTGTTGGCACATTTAGTCCATTTACATTCAGTGTCATTATAGAAAGATATGGGTTTAGAGTCATTGTGATAACTGTAGGTTTCATGCTTGTAGCGATGTCTCTGGTAGTTTGTCTCACAGGATCCCCCTTAGGATCTCTTGTAGGGCTGGTTTAGTGGTGATGAATTCCTTCAGTTTTTGTTTGGGAAGACCTTTCTCTCTCCTTCTATTCTAAATGACAGATTTGCTGGATAAAGGATTCTCAGCTGCATATTTTTTCTGTTGATCACATTGAAGATTTCCTGCCATTCCTTTCTGGCCTGCCAATTTTCAGTAGAGAGATCTTTCATGAGTCTTATCGGTCTCCCTTTATGTTAGAGCACGTTTATCCCTAGCTGCTTTCAGAATTTTTTCTTTATCCTTGTATTTTGCCAGTTTCACTATGATATGTCGTGCAGAAGATCGGTTCAAGTTACGTTTGAAGGGAGTTCTCTGTGCCTCTTGGATTTCAGTGCCTTTTTCCTTCCCCAGATCACGGAAGTTCTCAGCTATTATTTCTTCAAGTACACCTTCAGCACGTTTCCCTCTCTCTTCCTCCTCTGGAATACCAAATATGTGTAGATTATTTCTCTTTAGTACATCACTTATTTATCTAATTTTCCCCTCATACTCCTGGATTTTTTAATCTCTCTTTTTCTCAGCTTCTTCTTTTTCCATAATTTTATCTTCTAGTTCACCTATTCTCTCCTCTGCCTTCTTCAATCCGAGCTGTGGTCGCCTCCATTTCATTTTGCAGCTCATTAATAGCATTTTTAGTTCCTCCTGGCTGTTCCTTATTCCCTTGATCTCTGTAGCAATAGATTCTCTGTTGTCCTCTATACTGTTTTCAAGCCCAGTGATTAATTTTATGACTATTATTGTAAATTCACTTTCTTTTATATTGTTTAAATCGTTTTTGATCAGTTCGTTAGCTTTCGCTATTTCCTAGAGTTTCTTTTGAGGGGAATTCTTCCGTTTTGTCATTTTGGATAGTCCCTGGAGTGTTGTGGAATGGCAGGGCACTTCCCCTGTGCTGTTTTGAATAACTGACGTTGGTGGGGGGGCTGCAGTCAGACCTGATGTCTGCTCCCAGCCCACCACTGGGGCCACAGTCAGACTGGTGTGTACCTTCTCTTCCCCTCTCCTAGGGGCGGAATTCACTGTGGGGTGGTGTGGCTCGTCTGGGCTACTTGCACACTGCCAGGCTTGTGGTGCTGGAGATCTGGCGTATTAGCTGGGGTGGATAGGCAAGGTGCACAGGGGTGGGAGGAGCAGGCTCAGCTTGCTTTTCCTTCGGAGATCCGCTTTGGGAGGGGCCCTGCGGCACCGGGAGGGAGTCAGACCTGCCGCTGGAGGGATGGATCCGCAGAAGCACAGGTTTGGGTGTTTGCACGGTGCAAGCAAGTTCCCTTTGGGATTTTAGCTGGGCGATGGGCGAGGGAGATGGCGGTGGTGAGAGCCTTTGTTCCCCGCCAAGCTGAGCTCTGTCGTCCAGGGCTCAACAACTCTCCCTCCCCTTGTCCTCCAGCCCTCCTGCTCTCTGAGCAGAGCTGTTACCTTATAACCGTCCAGATGTTAAGTCCAGCTTGCTGTCAGAACACACTCCGTCCAGCCCCTCTGCTTTAGCAAGCCAGACTGGGGGGAGGGGGGGGCTCTGCTTGTCTGGCGGGCTGCCCCTCCGCCCCGGCTCCCTCCCGCCAGTCCCCAGTCCGTGTAGCGTGCACTGCCTCTCCGCCCTTCCTGCCCTCTTCCGTGGGCCTCTCGTCTGCGCTTGCCTCCAGAGAATCCATTCTGCTTGTCTTCTGGTGGTTTTCTGGGTTATTTAGGCAGGTGTGGGTGGGATCTAAGTGATCAGCAGGACGCGGTGAGCCCAGCATTCTCCTGTGCTGCCATCTTCCTCTTGTTTTCTTAATGTTTATTTTTGGGAGAGACACAGAGCACACGTGGGAGAGGGGCAGAGAGAGAGGGAGACACAGAATTTGAAGTAGGCTCAGGCTCTGAGCTGTCAGCACAGAGCCTGATGCGGGGCCTGAATTCACAAACCGTGAAATCATAACCAGAGCTGAAGTCAGATGCTTAACTGACAGCCACCTAGGCGCCCCTGTGTTTTGTTCTTTTTATCCATTTAGCCACCCTATGTCTTTTTATTGAAGGATTTAGTATTTACATTTAAGGTAATTATTGATAGATATGTACTTATTGCCATTTTGTTTAGTCTTTTTTTCTGATTGTTTTTATAGTTCTCTGTTCCTGCTTGCTGTCTTTCTTTGTGGTTTGATGACTTTCTTTTAGTTTTATGTTTAGATATTCTCATTTTTTTGTGTGTATTTTAAGATTTTGTTTAATGGTTACCATGATATTCATATATAAGTGTGTGTGTGTATGTGTGTGTGTATGTGTAGCAATTTATTTTGATAGTGATTTAAGTTAGATGGCATTCCAAATGCACTGTATTTTTACTACCCATCCCCAGTGTTGTATGTTTTTGATGTTGTATTTTGCAGCTTTTTATTTTGTGTATCCCTTATCTAATTATTGCAGTTACAGTTGATTTTACTACTTTGTTTTCATACTAGCCTCATAAGTGGTTAATCTACTACCTTACTCTGTATTTTCTTTATCAGTGTGATCTTTTTTCTTTCATATATTTTCTTACTTCTAGTTATGGCCTTTTGTTCAGAGCTTAAAGAAGTCTGTTTATCAGTTCTTTTGTATTGCCAGTTTTGTGGTGATGAATTACCTTATTAGCCTTTGCTTGTCTCGAACTTTGTCTCCTTCAGTTCGGAGTAACCTTGCTGGGTAGAGTTTTCTTGGTTGGAAGTTGCTTTTGTTTTTTCCCAACACTTTGAGTATATCATGCCACTTCCTTCTGTCTTGCAGAGTTTCTGTTGAAAAGTCATCTGGTAGTCATCTTCAGTTTCCCTAGTTATTTTTCTCTTGCTGCTTTTAAAATTCTCTCTTTAACTTTTGACATTTGATAATTACAATGTGTTTCAGTGTGTCTTTCTGTGTCCTCTAGTTTGGGACTTTCTGTGCTTCCTGGACCTGGATGTCTTTTTCCTTCTCTAGGTTAGGGAAGTTTTTAGCCGTTGTTTCTTCAAATAAGTTTCTGCCTCTTTCTTTCTTTCTTTCTTTCTTTCTTTCTTTCTTTCTTTCTTTCTTTCTTTCTTTCTTCTCTTTCTGGGACTCATATAATATGAATGTAGCATGTTTGATATTTTCCCACAGATCCTTGAATCTATTCTCATTTAAACTTTTTGTTTATCTTTTTGAAGTTCTGTTTGTATTTGGGTGATTTCCACTACCTTGACTTCGAGATCACAGATCCATTTTTCCGTATTGTCTAACCTCCTTTTGATCCCATCTAGTGAATTTTTCAGAGCAGTTATTGTATTCTTTAGCTCTGTGAAGTGTGTTTGGTATTTTCTTATATTTTTCTGTCTCTTTGTTGAAGTTCTCAGTCTGTTGATCTATTTTTCTTCTGACTTTGGCATTTTATGAACTTTTTCTCAGATAAATTACTTCCCTCTGTTTCATTAAGGTTTTTGTCTTGGATTTTATCTTGTTCTTTCATCTAGAACATGTTCCTCTGTTTCCTCCTTTTGCTTCATTCTCTGTATTTGTTTTTGTGTATTATGTAAAACAGTTATATCTCCCTGTGCTTGTGAATGACTCTGTATAGGAGATGAACCTTAACATTTAACCTTACCCTTGTTCTTGGTTGTCATTTGAGCTGTCTGTCCAATACTTCAGTTCTCTGGAGTCCAGAAACCCAACCCTCCCACCCCACCCAAGTCTGGTGTGCAAGGGACATCCCCTGTGTGTATAACACATGCCTGTTCAACTATGGCAGGGTCCAGGGGTAGAGGGCATGAGTCTGCTCATCTGCCGTGCCTAGATGTGCTGGCCAGTGGGGAGGGGGTGTTGCTCTCCCACAGCTGTTAGTTGGTTAGAGTGAGGTACAAAAATGGCACCTGCCAATACTGGCATTAGCAATGTAGAAGTAGTTTATAAAAATGGTATCCACTAGTATTCTGTCCCTAGAGAGAATACCAGCAGACTTCTGCCCCTCTGGTAGATACTTTAACAAGTAAAGTTCTTTCACCTGTGGTCTAGACTTTTTTCAAACTCCTGTTTTGTGACCTGGGTCCTACATGTGAGCCCTTTAATCGGGAAATCTTTGTTCTTGATAGCCCTGTGGTTCTCCTTAATGTAATTCCTGTGGCTTTCAAAGCCAGATTTTGGGAGTTCCTCACTCTGCTTTAGACGCTGAGGGTTGTGGTACCTAGCATGGAACACAAATCCCTTGCTCCTCAGGAAGAAGCTGTGTGTGTGTGTGTGTGTGTGTGTGTGTGTGTGTGTGTGTAGGTTTGTCCTGATTTATGTATATATGTTTTTATTTGTATTTTATGTTTTGAGTTTTTTCCCAATTGTGGGTCACTGTGTTGGGGGTTTTGGCAAGAGTATGTCTCTGTGTGGTCTTTTTGTCCTTTCTTGTGGAGTAGCTCTTCAGCTGGTTCTGAGGTCCTTTTCTGAGAGAATTCTTCCATGTGTAGCTGTACATGTGTGGTATCTGTGGAAGAAGGTGAGTTCGGGATCTTCCTATGCTGTCTTCTTGAACCGCTTCCTGCCCTCCCATTTAAATGAGACTTAACCAGTATTTCAATTATAAACATGCCATTTTCTGTCATTTATTACACATTTCCTCCCTTAATGTGAAAGGATATTAGGATAAAATAAATAGATGAAAAGCCTAGAGCAAAAGGAAAACAAGATAGATAAGTAAATGTAGTATAGATTAATTCAATGGAAGCAATTTCACAAAATCCACTGGTTACCATGGTGTTTAGAGATACAGAACACATTCAAGTAGACAAGTATCCCTTTGCAGAACTAAAAGTTGTTTTATAGCTGAGTCATTTTTAACATTTTTTAAGTGTTATTTTTTTATTTGAGAGAGAGAGAGAGAGAGAGAGAGAGAGGAAGACACAGAATCTTAAGCAGTCTCCAGGCTATGAGCTGTCAGCACAGAGCTTGATGTGATGCTCGAACTTATGAGCTGTGAGATGATGACCTGAGCCAAAGTCAGCTGCTTAACCAACTGCACCCCCCAGGTTCCCCCCCTGAGTCATTTTTAATCTCGGTTGATTTGGCATTTAACAAAGACTGTCTTGTACAACTTTCTTATATAAGGGACAAAGAGATTAAGAAAATCAGATTCTACAATTGTAAACTCTTTTTAGACATTACCAGTTTTCATACTGGGAAACAACAAAGAACAAAGAAATATTTGTTCTTTTCTCAGTACTTATGTTGCTTTTTTAAGCTTACTCATTGACTTGATAGTAATGGTTCTTCAGAGTTAGGTTTTCATTGGGAGAGAAAATGCAGGCAGGCTGCTCAAAATCATAGAAATCAGTCTTGAGGAGGCAAAGACACCCATGGTCCTTGTTCTCTGAAATGCTTACACTTAGATTCTTCTCATTCAATCAGAAACCTTCCCAAGGTTTTACCGTGTGATAATTCCTGAGTTAGGTGCTAGAACACAAAGATGAGGAGGACATAGTCTTTCTCTAGGGATCTGCAACCAAGATGGAGTGATGGCCCCAAATCACACAATTGTAATTATGTGATAAATGTTGATATATGATAGGTACTCCATGAATTGATAGAGGAGGAATTGTCTGAATTAGGTGACTGAAGCTGGCTTGTTGCAGAAGATGATTTCAAATGTGATGACAGCTTATAAAGGAAGCTACATCAGCTCCGTGGTGGCTGAAAGGGCAAATTAAGCAATGTAGTATAGCAGAAAGGAAGAAATTAAGTGGAACTTGTGAAGAAATTGCACATGTATCTAGTGGGAATAAAAGAATACATATTCATGGGATGTAAGTTGAAATTTCCAAGATTAACTTCACTTGTACAAAATTCCAGTCTTATTTGAGCCTTCTCAATTTTGAAGATACAGCTAATTGAAGAACACTTACTGAATACTTCTTTTTGTAAAAGTGACCCATATCTGTCAGTATTGCCTTCTGATTTAGATTTCAAAGCCAAGAAATCTAAGAAATAATGCAGGATGTGAATTATATATCATAAAGAGAAAACACACAACGCAGGACATCTCAAGTAAAAATATAATTCAGGAAAACAGGAAAAAATGTGAAGTCAATGTTAGAGAAATTTTTATAGCCACTTAAGTATTATTATGGCCTGAGGCATAATGAAGTTTTTTGAATAAGGATCTTGCTAGGCCTACTATTTTCTAGAGCGAAACTGGAAGGTGTTTTTTGATTGGAGGCATCGGTGACACTTGGCATATGGCTTCTCATCCCCTAACCACTGCCTCAGTACCTAGATAGAGACACAAATAGATGCATGGAAATGACAGTTTTATCTTCCCCTTGATTCTGTTTTTCTTTTTTCTTTAAAATTTATTTTTTTAATTCCAGTTTACAGTTTAATATTAGTTTTAGGTGTATAATATAGTGATTCAGTACTTCCATACATCACCTGGTGCTCATCACAAGTGCACTCCTAAATCCACATCACCTATTTAACCCATTCCCCACCCACCTTCTCTCTGGTAACCATCAGTTTTTTTCTCTATAGTTAAGAGTCTGTTTCTTGGCTTGTCTTTCTCTCTCTCTTTCTTCTTCTTCTTCTTGTTCTTGTTCTTCTTCTTCTTCTCTCTTTGCTCATTTGTTTCTTAAATTACACATGAGTGAAATCACATGGTATTTGTCTTTCTGTGACTTATTTTGCTTAGAATAATACCCTCTGTCTCCATCCATATCATTACAAATGGCAAGATTTGATCCTTTTTTATGGCTAAGTAACATTTTCATTGTACGTATAAACTACATCTTCTTTATGCATTCATCAGTCAGTGGACACTTAGGCTGTTTGCATTATTTGGCTATTGTAGATAATGCTGCTACAACTATTGGATGCATGTATCTTTTTGAATTCATATTTTTTTTATTCCTTGGATAAATACTAAGAAGTGCAATTGCTGGATAGTAGGGTAGTTCTATTTTTAACTTTCTGAGGAACCTCCATATTGTTTTCCAGTGTGACTGCACCAGTTTGCATTTCCACCAACAGTGGAAGAAGGTTCTCCTTTCTCCACATGCTTGCCAACACCTGTTGTTTCTTGTGTCATTGATTTTAGCTGTTCTGACAGGTGTGAGGTGATACCTCTTTGTAGTTTTGATTTGTATTTCCCTGATGATGAGCGATGTTGAGCATCTTTTCGTGTGTCTGTTGGCCATCTGCATGTCTTCTTTGGAAAAATATCTATTCATGTCTTCTGACCTTTTTAATTGGATTATTCATATTTTGAGGGTTGAATTTGATCAGTTCTTTATAGATTTTGGATACTAAACCTATATCGTATGTCATTTGCAAATATCTTTTCCCAGTCCGTAGTTTGCCTCTGAGTTTTGTTGATTGTTTCCTTCCCTGTTATACTGTTTTACTTTAGTCATCATCTTGTAAATTATTCAAAAATAAAATAAACTGATTCCCATCCAGAGCTCTTTTACACAGTTTCATTACCTTGAAATCAATTTTAACTTCACACATATAATTTGATTTCCTCCTGATTTAAAAGTCAAACATAACTTTCTTATTTAAATCACACATGCTACTATTTTCACGAAGGTTATGCCAAATAATTGTCATTTCCTTTGGCAGAAAACTGTGTTTTATATATTTTATATTCCTAGGTCTTAACCCATAGGTATTACTCAGTAATGCTTACACAGTAAAAGTGTGTATGAACCTGTGACTATCCATATTAGCTATGGCATTGCTATAGTAGATATAGAGAAATATCCTGGCTTGATTGTTGTTAATGAGCTTTTCTGAGGCTGATAATGCTAGGTATTTAAGAAGCAAGATAAAAAAATTATATACTATAGAAGTTGGGTTTATGAAATTATAAGATTTAAATTTGGTTTTAAGGGACTTAAAATTCCAACTGAAAAATGTGTACATTAAAAAACCCATGCTACATTTTCAAAAGAACTATATGCACAAGTGCCATAGGGATTTAGCAGAAGTATGGAAATATTGAATGCTGTCGTCAACCTTCAGTGAAGCAATGGAGCTTGCTACGTTCTTTGAAGAAAATATAGGAGTTATTCTAGTGACATTCTGGAAAGATATTCTTTCCCAAGGAGAGAATATATGAAAGGAAGATGCTACATACACATGTGCACCATTTGGTAAGAACTAACGAGTAAAGGATTTGAAACAGAATGTATTATAAGATAGCACTGGAGGGATTGTTAGAAAGCACTTTATGAGTGACCTATGAGACTTCATTCACTAAAAATAATGGAGACATTGTTAAAGGTTTTTAAGAAATAGGATTGTATTTAAAAAAAAAAAATTATTCTTTTACTTGGACTCTACAGTCTAACTTAGAGTGGAAGTTCTACAACATTTCCCTTGTGGAAACAAGTGTGGCAAAGCATATTGTTTTTGATAAAATGCAGTCTGTTTTTCTGGGTCTTTTCTGTAATGGATATTTCCCATTTATATACATTCTTGGTTATTATTAAGCCAGTGGTCTTTGGAGTGTTCTATCACAGTACCTTTTCTTTTGCAAATAGTAGTTATATGGTTGTGCTTATTTTGTCAAGGAAGTTGTTGGATTCTCCCCCCACCGCCCCCCACGCCTTTTTTTTTTTTTTTTTTAAAGATCTGGTATCTACCAGGCAGTGTTCTTGTTTCTACATGGAGGGAAGATCAAGGCTTGGCAAAACCTTTACAGGGTCAGACATTCAATGTTTTTGCATTGTGGATCACCTGAGTTTCCACTGCAAGCATTTGATTCTGTCATTGTAGCATGAAAGCAACCATAGACAATGTATAACTAAATGAGTGTGGCTATGTTCCACTAAAGCTGCATTTACAAAAACAGGTGGCAGGCTTAGTCTTAATGTTGGTTTGTGGGCCATAATTTGATAAAAATGCCCGCCATCATGGAGTTTCTCTTTCTCTTTCTCTTTCTCTTTCTCTTTCTCTTTCTCTTTCTCTTTCTCTTTCTCTTTCTCTTTCTCTTTTCCTTTTTCTTTTCTTTTTCTTTCTTTCGTTTTTTCTTTTGTTTTCTTTTTTCTTTCTTTCGTTTTCTTTCTTTTGTTTTCTTTCTTTCTTTACTTTCTTTCTTTTTTTTAAATTTATTTATTTATTTTGAGAGAGAGAGAGAGAGAGAGAACATGTGTGAGTGCACTCACAGAAGTGGGATAGGGGCAGAGAGAGAGGGAGAGAGAGAATCCGAAGCAGGCTCAGTGCTGTCAGCTCAGATCCTGATGTGGGGCCTCGAACTCATGATACTTGAACTGAAACCAAGGGTCAGACTTCTATCCTACTGAGCCACCCAGGTGCCCCATGATGGAGTTTCGATTCTAATATTTTTCATATCTAAAATTCCTTCTCCTCTGTTTCCTATTCATAATATTTGGAGAGGGAGACAAGAGCCCAAAATTTCATTGCCACTTACTGGTAGATAAGAAAGTCTTTCTATTGTAACTCTATGTTATTAACTACCAACACACACCCCTAATTCTCAGGAATTCCCAGAAGGCAGCAAATTAAAAAAACAAACTCATTTAACATCTTCCAATTAGTAATAAGTACTCACAGGACTCTTCTTCGTTTATTTGATTGTCAATCCTGAGACTTTAAGGAAAAATCTAGTTTTGGAAAAGCAGCCCTTCATTGGTAAGACAGGGAGGGAAGGAGGAAGAGTATGTGTGTCTGTGTGCGTCTCTGTATGTTTCTAGCTTCTGCAAATGGCTCCTGCTGGCATTGCCTTATTAATCACTCACTTTTTATAGATGAATTTTTTCAACCATTTATCTTCAATTTAATATTTACAGTATCAGGTGAAGGGTCTATACTATCCTTTCAATTACTGCATTAAAGTTTTTCTTCATGACTTTTTCCCCCGGACTTTTTGCTTTATAATACATCAAAAACAAGAAGTTTGTTTCTTTTTCAGAATTTCTAGTTAGAAATGCTGTGTTACCTTTCTGTCAATCAGTGATAACTTGACCACATGTTATCTTTATGTTTTTGGCAGAGGAGTTGTTCGGAACTGTTCAACTTTTAAGGCCAGAGATACTGGGACAGAATTCAGCTCTGTCTTTTAGCAAGGGAGCAAGTTAGCTTTGTTTAGCGTCAGTCTTTACATCTGAGGGATGGACACTCCAGTGACTTTGTATGACTTAAATAGAAAAATATATGCAAATTACACCATCTATGTAAAGTACATTTAGCAGAGTACTTGGCAGTGACAGCTAATAAAAATGATATTTTATCTTCCTTTGATCTTCCTGTCATGTGCGTTAGAATTTCCTCCATATTGCTGATTATTCTGTTTGTTTAGATAGGTGCTGATTAGTGTATGAAATAGTAGAAAATGATCATTTTTTTCTTCTGTTTTGAATCCAAGATGAGAATTACTGCTGTCATATATTCAAGATTTGCAAAACAGTTGACCCTTGAGCAACACAGGTTTGAACTGTGCAGGTCCATTTATTTATGGATTTGTTTCCCCTATAAGTACAGTGCAGTGTGTAAATGTTTTTTGTCTTTCTTATGATTTTCTTGTTAACATTCTTTTCTCTAGCTTACTTTAAGAATATAGTATACGATACATATAACATGCAAAATATATGCTAATTGACTTACGTTATCAGCAAGGCTTTGGTCAGTAGTAGGTTATTAGTAGTTATGCGTTTGGAAAATCAAATTTATGTGCAGATTTTTTTACTGCGCTGCGGATCAGCACCCCTAACTCCACGTTGTTCATAGGTCAACTGTACATACTAGTTTAGTTCATTGGGTGTATATATGTTAATGAAGAAATAGAGCCAATTTGAATTTCATGAGGTCAGGAAAGCTTTATGCAAGGTGTGTATATTTCAGATCATGGTAGAATTTTGAAATTATCACTTTTCAAAGAAATATGCTCTTGAGCTTTGAGTATTCAATTTTCATTACTTCTGAGAAAACACAATGTAACTTCATGAACTGAATCTGTAGCTTTTATCTGAAAGTTTTTAATTGTGCTTTCTTAGCTGTAGGCTTATTTGTTCTAATAAAGGATTACAATAATACCTTTGTTTTAGGCAGAAAAGTATAGTTTACATTTCGATAAATCTTGCTTCTTTAAATATAGAAGTATGATGCTTGTCATTTCTGCCCTAAGCTGAAAGACTTCTCTATTTTTATTTGCCTATTAGAGATTTAAAAAGCAAAGATTTTGTTTTTTAAACTTGGAACTTCTCTGAACTTTCTTCTGTTTGTATCTGCTATGAAGATGGCTGTGGTTCTCAGGGATCAAATGTAGATAATTTCTGGCCCCTCATGTTTAGTGTTCAGTGAACTAAGAGGGTCTTATTGATGGAATCCCATTCTGCATACTCCCACTCTGCCTTCAGTATGGTTGTGGTGTTTATACTGTGTCAGCTTTTGTTAAGATGAATTATGATCATGCCCATACAACTGGGTGGCAGTTGTGGGAGTTTACATTATCAAAGCAAAACTCAGACTTGCTTAGCCAATTTAGATGTCAATAAAACCTTTGTTACTTATTTTCAGTTTTATCATTGGTTGTAATTTATACTTAGAATTGAAAATGTTAACATGTATGACTGAGTTTGTTTTAATTAAGTGCATAATTAGGCTAATGAACCTTGTGAAAATGTAGTGGTGCAATCCTTAATATAATCTAAGCAGTTAAATTTCTAATTATACATCCCAAATCATGCTGCATTTCAATGGCTTTGCTTTCTGTATTCTTCTTTGCACTGCCCCCCCTTTATGGTAAGAAACATTGCTCAAGAGCCATGAGGATAGGCTTAAAGAAATAGTTGTGTATTTGCATATTTTTATTGGAGGGAAGTTATTCAGAAGTGAGTTTTGTACATAGTGGACATAGTGTTTTTTCCCCCAAATTAAAAAATATATATAGGAAACAGTGGAAAGGGGGTAGGCCTAGAGATGTTTCAGATTTATCAGGAAAAAAAAAATCTATGTGCTCAGAGAGCATATGTGCCAAGTAGGGTTTACATTAGATTTGCACACGAGGTGCTGCAGGAGTCTCTGCTTCTGTCCCCCTAAACCCTACAGACACGCCTTCATAAGTCTGCCTGCCACGTTCATCCATCCACCATGTCTCTTCTTCTGTGTCTGTCAGCACAACCCACCTAGGCAATTCTGCTCCTGGGCTGGTCCCTCCAAGTAGAGTTCACCTGGCTGCCTCTCTTCCCTCTTCTTCTTCATATATATATGTATGTATTTTTTTTTTTTTTTTTCTTGTGCAAGGTGACTTCTGGAAAATGGTTGTCCCCAATAAGGAATTCTGGTACTGACTTCCTAGAAGAACTATTCTCTGTCCTAGCACACTGACATACCAAAATGCTCGGAATTTTGTTAGCTTCGAGTATTTTCTCTAAAAAGTGTTAAAGGAACCACAACACCATAGGCAGTCAGTTCTTCATCACTTCAGAACAAATACTGGCTGCTGGTTGAATTTGCAAAATATATACCTAACATGTGTTTTTAATTATACAGTTTCAGATGGCTTTAAATTGAAAGTGGGAGGTATGGAAATCTCCATGCTTGCTCTCATGTGTTTCAGGAACATGAAAGTGTTATCACTTACCCATGATTTCCCTTCAGAGGGTACTTTTCATTCTCAGTCTTGCTGTTATGGTATCAGTTCAATTTTCTTGTGAAGTTTTTTTTTTTTTTTTTTTGATAGTTCATTCCCATTCCTTTTGTAATCATTTTCACCTAGTGAAGCAAATGAGATAATTTTGCAGATTGTACCACTTTACTTTTAAATTAATCCATTCTTTTGGAGAGAATGATTCTAATAGTGTGGTCAAGTACTTAGAAATCAGCAGGCTACTAACTTCTCCTTAATTCAGTCTGTTCCATTGATTCCCTGATCACTTGCTGTGTTACTCAGGGTGAAATTCATCCTCCCCCCCACCCCCCCCCGCCCTCATCAGTATCCTAATCCTGAGTGCCGAGAAAAAGGATTCTGAGATTTTTGTGGCTATTTTAATAACTGGATTGTAAAAGCCTCTTTTAATAAACTTCTGTTTATATTCCATGTAAATGTGATGGTGTATTTATTTATGATTTATAACATTTTCTACTGTATATTAGGATTACTGATGAATTAGGCTGTATATGCGGACTTAGAAAGACAAGCCATTCAATAAATGAAGCATGTCATGCTTTTTTACTTTGAATTATTATTCTAGAGTGATTCCCGGCTGGGGGGGGGTGGGGAGTAGATTATAAAAGAAAAATGATTATTTAGATGAATACAAATCCATAGACCTATTGTGAAAAATAGTGATGCCACTTGTAGAATTAAATTACAGATTTCCAAGTTGTGTTATTTTAAACTGTCATAAATACTGAAAGGATCTATCTGGGGTAAATTTGTAAATTTAAACAAATCATCAATAATAGTTAACTGCTGAACAATTTTCATTAAACATAATCTGTCTATATATGTGTATACATATATTTCTTTAAAAATATGTGGGCTATTTAGGATATATAACATATTTCAGAGTACATAAGAACCTAATAATTATTAGTCACTTTTGATTGCAGGAGTATTGTAACCATATTGAAAAATCATTCATGATTTCACCGATTAAAAACTAATTAACTGGAGTGATGCTTGGTAGGGCATACTCTTACTGCACACTGAATGCATGCACTGTGGAATAGCTTTCTTGGTCTATAGAGAGATTTAGCAACAGGTGTGGCACCAGATATCTGGTTATGTTATGATTGGCTGTGGTGGCTGAGTCATCTTTTCCTTCAAGCTGTCCTTTTACATGGTTGCTTTGATGGTAAAGTGGCCAAAATGTTTTCTACTTCTCATACTATCAATAACTGATTTAATTTGATTTCTCAAATTATTTTCTCTCATTCAAGAGAATAATAATACATCTTAATAATAATAATGTGTTGTCATAGGATACCTCAATCAATTGCATGGAATGCCTTAGTCAATTGCACGTAGAAACACACTAAGACAATAGGGAAGTATGGGGAGACAGATCATGGGCATGATGACATTTTAACATAACCTAATTATTGGTGGCATATTGTGGGAATCTCTTCCTTCCACATAGGACTCAGACAGTTAAGTGCTTGTACGGCTATGTCAGTATACTTTGTTCTCACCTTTGAGCCGAGAGAATTTTTGTATTTGTTTAATTCCAGTATATGGTAGTAAGTAACCAAAAATTACCTGTGTAATAATGTTTTTATCAGTCACTAAGATTTTTTTAGACTCTTACACTAGTAGGTACTAATCATCAAATGTTAAAATTACAAAAGGCAATTTAAATATTATCTCTTCTGGGGTACCTGGGTGGCTTAGTCAGTTAAGCATCCTACTCTGGTTCGTGAGTTCGAGCCCCCCATCAGACTCTGTGCTGACAGCTCAGAGCCTGGAGCCTGCTTCAGATTCGAAGTGCCTCCCTCTCTCACTGCCCCTCCCCTGCTCATGCTCTGTCTCTTTCTCTCTTTCTTTCAGAAATAAATAAACATTACAAAAAATTAAGAAAAATACAATTTAAATATTATCTCCTCTGATTATTTTTGCATGTTAGTAGACTTGACCATAGTAAAACATGCTGTAATATACTTAATAATAAAAATTAAAATGAAGTTAAAGTATGATTCAATAAATATTCATGAAAGAAACAAGTTTAAGCTGCAAAGTAACAAGTGAAAAAGGACTTTTGTTTTTAAGTCAATTTATTTCAGTTCAATCATATATTTGGTGTAAATGACATTTTCGTGAAAAAAAAAAGAATCTGAATCTATATTTCCCTTTTATTTTATTCTATTTATTTATTCTATTTTGCAAAAAGTTTGTTAGAAACATGAGACTTGTTTGTATCAGCTCAACTCATTCAGTTTTCCTTCATTAATGATCTTGCTACCAGTTAGGTGCTTGAGTGTGCCTTGCTGAATGAATCCCATCTTGTCTATCTTCCAGTAGCTTACAATGTACCAGTAAGGATAGATAGGGTATATATATAAGTAACAATTGTAGGGGAGCGAGATAAATGGCCACAGAACAAACAACAATTACTGTAAACATTTAAAAGAGGAAGCTATCTATTTGGCTTTTTTCCTGTAAAGCTTGTGTAGGACACAGCAAAAAGATCTATATCTTCCAATAGAATATATTCCAATAGAATATATATAGGCTATTAAAAACTGTGGTGTCTTCGACTTTAATTTTGGCAGGATTCTAAATTCTAGTATCTCTATGGATATTATCTCTAAATATTAGGATTATGAAAGAAGACCCAAGCTTTGGACAGGCCAAAGATTCATAAAAATTTTAACATGATTATCATATATAATTTATGTGAACTATCAAGTCAGTCACAGCACCAGAAGTAGGTGAAGATTCATGTTCCTTGTACTCTGCCATATAATGTTTGCCTCTTGTCCCAGGGTATCTAGACTATCCTTCCCGTCAGTCAAGAAATTAGTGCTCTAGACCAAGTGACACTAATAATTTTTGCTTTTTTATCTCCCTATTGGTCTCTTTGGAGAACTTTTAAGTTCATTCAGGCTTTTCTTTCAACCTGCCATTTGAGCCCATGTTAAGAGGTGACTGATGTTATTTGAGCTGCTACTGGCTTTGTCCTACTTGTTTTCAAATGGAAATAGTGGCAACAAATTAGTTGCATTTGGGAGACCTAACAAGATTTTGAAATTCAGAATATTAGGAACTATCAGATTCAGATGCCAAGAACAGAAACTTTCCTATTTTTCTTCACAAATGCACAATGTGGTGAGGTTCACCTTTCTTCGTTACCTGCGCTTTCACAGAGAGATAGATGGGCTTTGCCGTGCGCAGTGTACCGGCTGGCTTCAAACAGAAAACCGAAATAGCCAAAGCTATTCACAAATACACGCTCATCTATGTTCCACACTGCGATATCCACTGAACCATCAGGCGAGCTCTGTTTGAAGCATTTCTAAGTGTGGAGAGAAGTACACGGTTTGTTTCGGAAACATAATCCTGACAAGCCGGAAACAATTTCTTACGTTTATTGAAAGGATCCATTTCTACACATCATTTATACCGTTGTGCTTTTTGTGTTGGTGTTATTTTCAAATGTATTAATAACAATTTAATGCACTCCTTTATCAGGAAGTCTTTGTAAATATAGTACCAGCATTAAAGCAGTAGGGCATTGTGCATGGTAGAAATATTACATGTGTAATGATTTGCATTCTTAATGTTCCAGAACCCTGGGGTTGTTAGTAAAACGATTGGAGAAAGGTGGTAAAGCTGAACAAGAAAACCTTTTTCATGAGAATGATTGCATTGTCAGGATTAATGATGGCGACCTTCGAAATAGAAGATTTGAACAGTAAGTGTATGCCGGCTATTCTGTTCTTTCGTGCTTTTGGCACGAGACAGTGTAGCGCATTGAAACGCGTCTAGCCACGTCTGTGCCTCTGTCCTTATCCTGGAGAGAACTATTTTCTGCCGTTATCTAGCTTTTAAAAACTTAATCAAACTCCAGGTAATTACTACTATTAGACTATATTTCAAAATGCCCTCTGACTGATAGAGTGCTTCTTAAAATAATGTGGGTCCAATTTTGACTTCACAATTTTGCTACTTCCTCACCTTTTGGAAAATTTGCCAGTGTGCTAGTTTTTATTATCCTTTAACTCACATTTCCAACTTTGTTGCACATCGTGACTCTGCGTATGGATAAGCGGAGAGAGCTCCTGTGAGCACAGTGTGGTCCACTCAGATTTTCTTTATCCTGATTCAAGTCCTCGTTCAATTAAAAAGATGACAGTTGTCCAGTTCTTATAAAAAACAAGGCAGGAGTGAGCAGAAATCATAAGGACGTGGTGTATGTTCTGAGTCGGGAACCAGTGAGAGTTGGAGCAGTTTCTCAGGCTGGTGACAGAACTGCACTGGGACCAAAACTTTTCATATTTTGAGTCACATCGGTGTTCTTGAGATCTTTGCATACACAGACTTGAATTAATTTTGCTGATGATGAATAGTTGCTCTCTATAGTTTTCTAAGTGTATTTATAAGTATATTCATTTCTTCAAAAACTCAAGTCATCCCCTGTGATTTATTTTTTAAATGTATTGGATAACATCATAGAGACAACATTCTATTTGATTTCTATTCCTATCGCAAGTATAACACCTCTGTTGTGCTTAAAATTATTATTTAATGATTTGTGATTGAGATTATAGTACTTTATCTGCAGTTGTAGACAGTTGTGTCATTTTTAGTTTGAGAATGAGAAATTTATATTTGGAGAAACAGCTATTCTTTTATCAGAGCTTACAAACTTGATGGATAAATGGGATATTAGAATTTTGTTTTTCAGTTTCAACGAAGTCTATCAGTTCTTGTTGCTTAATTAGTGTACTTAATTAAGCTCATAATATCTCCTAGTCTGCCAGTCTCCTTTTGCTAATTTTCCATTCTTTCTCAAACCCAGAGCACAACATATGTTTCGCCAAGCCATGCGTACCCCTATCATTTGGTTCCATGTGGTTCCTGCAGCAAATAAAGAGCAGTATGAACAACTATCCCAAAGTGAGAAGAACAATTACTATTCAAGCCGCTTTAGTCCGGACAGCCAGTATATCGAGAACAGGAGTGCGAACAGTGCAGGCCTTCAGGCCCTGCAGAGAACACCCCGACTGAACCACCCGCCCGAGCAGATAGACCCTCATCCCAGACTACTACCTCAGAGCACACACCCCTCTGGAAAACCGCCCTCAGCTCCAGCTCCGGCAACCCAAAATGTATTTAGTACCAATGTAAGCAGTGGTTACAACACCAAAAAAATAGGCAAGAGGCTTAACATCCAGCTGAAGAAAGGTATGAACCTCCTTGTTTTGTTTTATGGAATTTATTTTAAAAATCAACCCATTATTCTGTGAAAGAACTGATATAATGACTTAAAAATATTTAAAATTGTATTTCTTATGCTTTTCAGGTTCATTTTGCTATTTCAGAATTAACATACAAAGTTCAGAGAATAAAGTCTTAAAAGTAAGCTTGTGTGAAGAAGGTAGCAGTAAAACTTTTTGGTAACAGAGGAAATTGCTTTCAGGATATTACTATTAAACCCAAAACAATAATGAGGAATTGACTGTTTAGATGACCCCCCTCGATATTCAGATATAGCTCTCAAAGAAGACTTTAGAGCTCCTCCATTTCAACCCGATCATTTTGACAAGGGCAAGTGATTGATTGGTTTGGTGCTGTAGCGGTTCGTGGTAGAAAGTAGGTTCACCAAGCAGGTAGTTCCACTGGCTCCTTGTCTCCTACTTTTCCAGAATATTGAACTACTTCCCTTTCTTAGGGTGACAAGGGAAATTTTAATGAGCCTTGCCAACTCTTTATTACATACATCTTACATCTATTAATTTATTTAAGTATCCATTCCATAGTCTATGCATCTTTTTATATAGGAAGCATACTTTTCCATTTTGTTCTTCTCAAACACTCAGAGCTGACTAGTAGGCTTGATTTTCTGATTTCCAAACACTGTCCCCTCGAGGCACCAAGGTACACTTTTGCTGTTAATCATTCGTTTTAGCTGGACATTTTGATGTATTTTTAAATCGTGTCTTTCAAAATGATGTCATAAAGAATATTTTTCTTTTTGTGAGCTCAACCAACTCCTACAGTCAGATGGAAATGAATCCAAGAGATATTGAGTGATTTCCTTAAGTCACATGGCTGTTGGCAGCAGATTCTTACTAGAACATTTTCCATATCCTGACATTTAGACCATTCTTCTTTCCATTTGGAGCAGGGTTTACAAGGTTGTAAACTCTGAGATTCCTGTTTCCTTTCTAATCATATTCTTTCATTGAACTTTATGTGAACCACAAACTCCTTATTTCTGGTTACTGACTTTTAAGCTCCAGATACCTGGTTGACATGATCAGGAATTGACAGCTTTACTCCACTTTGAAACCTCTTACAAATGCAGAGTTATATCAGCATAAACCCCGTTTAGCTTTGTTAATTCCTGAATGAGATAAATATCAGATCCTGTCTTACTTTTCCTCTACTCAAATGACAGGCCCTGTTTTTTAAGCAAAAACAGGTTAAGAAACACAAATGGAATTGTATAAAAGATAAAATTCTGCCTGGGATCTCTCAACAAAGGGAAAATATTTTACTTGGCTCTTGTCATAAAGATATCAGTTTATAAATACCATTGCCCTTGTACACTGACAGGCATATTCGTTTAGTTAATTACGGTTTTTCACACAATTGTATATTAACAACTTATGAAACAATATGAACTTTTAGATAAAGTGAAATTTTATTTGCCACTAAAAGAAGCATTCCTTTGAACACAAAAATTAACAGTTTTATTTTAATAGCATTTAAAAAGATATGATTACATTGACACAGCTAATGGAGAAAGACTGCACTCAATCATCAAGATTAGAAAAATGGAAACAATGGTTTTCTTTGAAATGCTTTCCTGACTTTGAGGATTCTAAATGATATAGAGCCTCATGGCTCTATCTTCATTTTAATTTACTGTGAGAATGTATGACAAAAGGCTGAAACCAACTGTGTATTCTGTCAATAGTTAGAAATAATTTTATTTGAAAAATAAATTACGTTTATGATAAATGCGAGTGAAGAAAGCTGATTCTCTTCCATTAGTGCTGAATACATATTTTAAAAATAATGATTGTATGAGAATTGAACATGCTTTCATTGTAGCCAGCTGCTAAGATTTTTACCAATTAGGATTGTTACATTTAACATTTTTGATGAAGTCCATCAAAAACTTAGGGTGTGTCGGTGTTAAATTTTAAACTCAGTTCAAGGTGAACTGACATGCTTTGAATGACAGTTCTTCATAAACTGAGTTCAATTCTATTTACTAAAAAGACAGGCCTTCATTTTAATGATTCTTTGGCATAATTTAGGAACCCTGTCATATAACATGACAAAATAGGATAGCCCTTTATGTACTTGCTTCCGTAATTACGATTTCTTAATATTTATTGCCATTTTGCCATTCTCAAGTACCCTGCTCTTTTGTAGAAATTAGCTTTTTAATAAAGTCAGAGGAGAAGGTCAGTAATCTGTTTCAGTCAGTGCAAAATGTTTTGTTGGCTTTGCTAAATGAAAATTGATATCTATTTATCTTTCTTTTAAAGGTCATTGCCTGGACTTTTAGCTTACAGATTTAGGGGTTATTGCTGATATTTTAATACTATTGAGGTTCATGTAACAGTCACTCTTTGTAGTTCATACAAATTAATATTGCAAAAGGAGAATAATTTAGAATTCTTTCTTAATAAATGTTATTGCAAGTCATTAGAGCTTCATGAAAGCCAGAGACATATGGAAACATCCCAGAAGAATAATTAGGAAAATTTCATATAGACAAGATGCCATTCAAGTCTTCAGCACGTAAGACTCAAAAATTAACAGTCCAGGCACATTGTTAAAGTGACTTCAGACTTGATGTAAATGAATGTTTTATAAGAACTTGAAAACATGTAGGGTAGGTTTTGTTACAGGTATAACAACAGAATGTAATTTTTTTCCCTTCATTTCAGCTTTGTTTCTTCTTTAAGCCAACGTTTTCATTCACAGTTACTAACTCAAATCATTTACTTACAGATTTATACTCTTGCTTATGGTTCCGTATTGAGTGTTGCACCAAGTTAGTGTATTCTTCACCTTTATGTAGCTCTTTATTCTTCCCACGTGAGCAGTATTTCTCCTAGTACCATTTTGACTGAAATGGAAACCAATATCCTAAAAAGTAACTTTTTATTTTTTAATGTTTTAATATATTTCCTTATTTATTTTGAGACAGAGAGAGAGTGTGTGCCAGCAAGTGCAAGTAGGAAAGGGGCAGGGAGAGAGAGACAATTCCAAGCAGGATCCACACTGTCAGGGAAAAGCCCAACGTGAGGCTCCATCTCAGGAATCATGAGATCATGACCTGAGCTAAAATCAAGAGTTGGGCACTTAACTGACTAAGCCACCCGGGTGCTCCCAGACTAACTTTAAAAAGTTCTGTTTTTTGTGCCTGTGTGGCTCTGTTACGCATCTGACTTTGGCTCAGGTCATGATCTCACGGTTTGTTGGTTCGAGCCCTGCATCAGGCTCTGTGCTAACAGCTTGGAGCCTGCTTTGGATTCTATGTCTCCCTCTCTCTCTGCCCCTCCCCTGTTTGCTCTCTATCTCTCAAACAAAAAAAATGAATAAACATTAAAAAAAAATTAAAGGGGCGCCTGGGTGGCTTAGTCGGTTAAGTGTCGGACTTCGGCTGAGGTCATGATCTTGCGGTTAATGAGTTTGAGTCCCACATCAGGCTCTGTGCTGACAGCTCAGAGCCTGGAGCCTGCTTTGGATTCTGTGTCTCCCTCCCTCTCTACTCGCTTGCTCGCTTGCTCTCAAAAAAATGAATAAACATTAATAAAACATTTAAAAAGCTCAGGTAGAAATTAATCATTATTAGAAGTGTTATAAAAATTGTGTGATTCATTAGAAATTTGTTGTAGTCTTTACATTTTTTTCTTGGCTCATTTTGGCTTGTTTTCTGTTGATTCTAGTAACTATAACCCTTTTTCTGCACTGCATTGCCCTTATGAGTGCCTATCAAGAAAGCTGCTTGAAGAACCTAGAATTTAAATTCTATGGAATGTTGCAGTAATTTATAAAGGCCTTGTTAATTTCAGTACTTTTATTTTATTTTATTTTATTTTATTTTATTTTATTTTATTTTATTTTATTTTTTTAATGTTCATTTATTTTTGAGAGAGACAAAGCATGAGCTGGGGAGGGGCAGAGAGAGAGACACAGAATCTGAAGCAGTCTCCAGGCTCTGAGCTGTAAGCACAGAGCCCAGTGCGGAGCTCGAACTCACGAGCCGTGAGAGCATGACCTGAGCCGAAGTCAGACACGCAACTGACTGAGCCATCAGGCACCCCTCAGTACTTTTAAACATAATATGATGATCTGTAGACTTGCTAGCTATGATCAGAGATGGGGTCTTCACTGGATAATTTGCCTTTGTATTTTATTTAAAAAATTTTACTGATTAATTGATCGAGAGTATGTAGGGTGAGATTTAGGTGAACAAATCTAGGTCCTGTCAGTAAATTGTTGTAATTACAGTTTTGGGAGGTTCCGATATCTGTATCTAGTAAAACTTCTCTTTTCCCTATTTCTTTTCCATCTCCTAATCATTTTGTCTTTCCTTGCTTCATCTCCTTCCCTTTAAATCTGGATACCAGTATTGCACAATAATGATTGATTTTGGGGGTACTGTGGATTGTGTCAGAATTTTTTTCCACATGGAGAGTTAAATTTATTTCACACGAAACATTCAGGCCAGTTTAAAACGTTTAGCTGTGGTATTTGTATATTACCTTTCATTTGTCTTGGACTAGATTCACATTTCTTCTTAGATTAAAGAATTTTGAAGTATAAACCATTTAAAGCTTCCATAATTTAGTCTACTTTGAAAAAGCTATTAAAATCTTTATGGTATTAAAAGCAATGTAGGCCCCTGTGAACACTACAAAATGTCAAGTTTAGGTAGAGAATAACAAATCCTTTATGTGCCATACACCTGTGAAATTCAAGGTATCTCATTTACTTCTTTTGTTGTTGTTATATGTTTAGGTACAGAAGGTTTGGGATTCAGCATCACTTCCCGAGATGTAACAATAGGTGGCTCAGCTCCAATTTATGTGAAAAACATCCTCCCCAGGGGGGCCGCCATCCAGGACGGCAGACTCAAGGCAGGAGATAGACTTATAGAGGTGAGTGACTTCTAAACATCAAAAGTGCTGTGAGTGTTAAAAAGTTCCATTTTTAAGGGTCAGTTCATTTGTCACATTTTCATAAATATGAAAATAAATTATATATTTTAACAGAAGTACGCATCATAAAACAGTGAATTTCTGCTTTACTTCTACTTTTTCTATGTTATTTGATGAGAAATATCTTTTCATTGAATTTGCTCATAAATTTTTAGTTACTCAGACATTTGGTTTATGAGATAACATTTGTCATTATGTAAGTACAGTGTCTGTTAGGTTATATTTCTAGATGGCTTTAAATTTATGTCTGGTAATATAGAAATGATATCTAGTTTGTAATCAGAACACAGACAAATGTAATAAATGAAAACAGTGTGTCTTGATGAGAGGAAATTTTGAAATGGCAGCATGGAGAATGAATTGAGACATAAAAATCAAATGTCAGAAAGAAAATAGTTTTTCAGAATTTCCTTTTCTGTACCTCAGGAGTTTCGGTTCATTGGTCTTTGAGACCATCTTAGACATACGTAAACATACATAGAAATTTCTGTGTGTGTGATCATTTGTATATATAGAAATAAAAGGAAGAAAGGTTGAAAAAATCTTACTAGTCATTTTTCTTAGTGTTTTCTTCCGAGAACATAGTCTGTATTCTTAGCAGCATATATTGTGTTTCCTAATTTTAACTAGTATTCAAACACTAATGTTAAGAGGACATTTTTATTGCATTACCTTTTCTTCTTTACTCATAACTTCATATGTAGTTTCGAATTCTGCAGGTTGAGGTTTCTTGAAAAGTAATTGAGCAAAGGATTGCCTTTCAGATTTTTCTATGTCCACATTTTGGGCCTAGATTTCTTAAATCTTACTTCTTTCCTGGTCGTATTGTTCATGTGACACCATTTTTTAAAGGGGCACTGATACAATCTAAATAAAAGGAAAAGTCTGAGTATGAATTATATTTAGAGTGTTGTTTCCAGAAAGGACCACTTGTCCTTGGGGCGTAAACTGAGTAGTATTAGTCCAAATTTGCATTTGTAGCTTTTTTTTAAGTAGTAGGAAGCTCACACAGGACTTGAATCTAGTCATCTTTGCTTCTGAGTGTCAAAAATGTGTGTCCTGCACCAGCCCCACTTCCTTCCTTCCTTCCTTCCTTCCTTCCTTCCTTCCTTCCTTCCTCCCTTCCTTCCTCCCTTCCCTTCCCTTCCCTTCCCTTCCCTTCCTTCCCTTCCTTCCCTTCCTTCCCTTCCTTCCCTTCCTTCCCTTCCTTTGCTTTCCTGCTTGCTTTCTTGCTTGCTTTCTTTCCTCACATAATTGCTTTACTCTCAACACATCACAAAGGCATATTTCTATTTTTGAACATTGGGAAGAACCTCCAACCTGTATTTCTTTAGAGTTAGGTTTTATTTTCTGTAGCTGTCAGCTTTCTTTGAAACTGCATTTTCAAACATTTTAAGCCTAACTTTCCACGATTTGTACTTGTAGCTATACAATATCAACAATCTTTTGAGCAGTTTTTCTGAGCGTCTGGAAATTGGAACGCATATCTTAAAAAAAATAGTATCAAATCAGTAATTTTTTTATTACCTGGAAATTTTTCCTTTCTTTAAACCTATTATTCTTAAATCTTTTACGCATTCACTTACTAGCATACATTGAGTGGTGGTAGATTGTGTTTGGTGGAGAGGGAAAGATTCCAAAACATATTTTAACTACAAGGATATTTTGATATTACAATTTAAATAATATACTTTGTTGCCTTTGACAAAATTTCATTTTTGTCTAAAGTGAATACTGAATAGTTTTTAAAAGAAATTTTCACTTTTATTTCTTTTAAGTGTATACTGCTATCTGATAATGTTATACTTCTTAAAGATCAAAATGATGAGATTCCTCAGGAATTGGCTATTTTAAATCTCTTTGTTTTGGTAGAATTCTCTTAAACCATTGAAAAATATTGAGGTATTGCTACCTCAAACTATTGCTACCCCTTCAAAAATGTTATTATCATTCTGCATTCTTCCTTAATGCTTGCCTTTTAGGGATAAAAAGTTATCTTCATAGTTTTCAGTAAAATTTCATTGAAAGTTATACCAAAAAATTTTAGTGTGGTTTTACTATCCCCTATAACCTTGTTATTTTCTTATAAGAAAATCTATGATATACAAGGCCATCAAGATATCTCAGTTCAAAGCCAGTAAGTTTTGTGTTAACATGATAATTTGGATATAGTGCTTGTTTATTGCTTGTTACTTGTTAGTGCTCTGGTAGCTGTGGCTTTTGGTTTATTAAAGAGCACTAAAAGATTTACTGCTTCCTGGCTCACTTCTAGATACCTAGTCTATATTTCTTTGTTAACCACAACAGCCTGGTGGCTAGCAGATCATGGAAGAATTTACCATGAAATGAATTGTGCTCCATCGTAGACATGATTGGTTCTACGATGTGTGTCTTTTCTTCTGTCTTACGTTTGCATAGGATTGCAGCTGAAAATTTTTTATTTGTTTTAGGTAAATGGAGTCGATTTAGCAGGCAAATCCCAAGAGGAAGTTGTTTCCCTGTTGAGAAGCACCAAGATGGAAGGGACCGTGAGCCTTCTGGTCTTTCGCCAAGAAGATGCCTTCCACCCAAGGGAACTGGTGTGTAAATTTAGAGCAGATGAATGATTTCTGATGAACATGAGCCAGGGATCTGGGCTAGCCACCTGATGGCCCATGTTTACTAAGACATTTTCCAAGTAGTGTATATGTTTTATATATCTTTCAGCCTTAACTGAATATAAGCATTTTTTTCTTATATTCTTTTTAGTTTTGGAAATAGATATTCACAATTTTGAATGTAGGGGTCTTTAAAAATCAAATTACATGGATATTTTCTAGGACAGCACATGTTTATTACTGAACGCTTTCAGATGGACTGATTGAATACAGAGATGTTGATTATTTCATAACTGTCACTTCAAAGGCTGGTGTTGAAAACGTGCCATCTTCTCCACTACATATGACAAATTTTTCATATTTCAGATTTCATAATGCATTTAGCTAAACCAAATAAAGCTTCTTGCTTACTATTGTATGAAAAGAGTACCTTAAAGTATTATTGTTGAAAGTAAGGAGTTCTGAGTGGCACTGAGTCCCATGGCCATCAATTACTAATATAGACCTTATTTGGAATGACACAGAAACAAAAAGGCATTTGTTTGCTATTTATTTCAATTTTTATATGTGTATCAATATGTCTAAATTCAAGAGGTATTTACATAGTATTGGTGTGAATGAAATATGTATACTAAACTGACATAGTTTGAATGTTTTTCTGCAAAAAGTGCCAGGTTTCATTTATTGTGTAAAAACAACATAATTGGAGGAATCACTTTTATCTTTTGATGTGGTAAGAAAATTGTTTTATTTCTGGGACAAGTGGTATTTTAAATATTTCAAAACAGATTTGAGTTGGGCCATATTAGAACATTTGACATCTCTTTCAGTTAGTTCTTAGGCTGTCTGCAACAATTAATCTGTATCTACTGGAGTGTCAAGGTTTAAGGGGGCCCAGTTCCCAAATTTGCCCTGTCTCTTATGGCATAAGAGCCTTAAGTCTCTTATGCTAATATTTCAAGTATGGATGTGTCGTGGTTATTAAAATTTTCTTTTTATCATAAGCCAGATATATTTCAGTGTAGGAATACTACATCCCCAGGTTACCCAAATTTACTGTGATTTCATGGAATTTCAGATTGTGATAGGGCTGAAAACTGAACACTTGTGTTTTAAGTAGATTTTGAAAATTATAAAAATGTCTTTATTTCTATTTTAAAATGTTGAATGCATTATTTCTGAATTTAAATTCAGTTTTCCATTTTCCCCCCACTGTTATCCAATTTTGTGCTTAAAATGCCACCTGATCCTAAATCTGGAGATGTCTCTATTAAATTGTAAATGAGCACGTAAAAAAAAATACTAGGCTTTAGCTGTGATTTGCTGAAGCTTTAATTCTTCCTCGGTACATCTTAGCCTGTGTAATAGTTAGCATCATCAGATTGCCAAAGCTCAAACACCACTCTTCAGCGGGCCCTTCTCAGACTTAGTGCCAACAGGCAGCCAGCTTAAGGTTATTCAGGTTCTTCTTGTCCAATTTTGATCTTCCAGGCTTCTGTTTTCCCCTTCTGCTGCTTATTTTTTTTTTTCTCTTGGTTATTTAATTTATTGCTTGTGAGCTTTTCATTAAGGAGTGAGCCAGTAGGCCGTCAGTCTATTATTCATGTTGCAGCTGCTTTTTAAGATTTCAAAGAATATAATTCTGAAAAACTTAAAGTGGGGGGTTGCATTTAAAATGATCTTTGAATCCAATTAACAAAACTCTTTTCCTCTGTTTGGGGTGTCTGTGTTTAAATTCTGTGTCTAAAACAAAATACTTTTATCAATATGTGCCTTTTTTTTTTTTTAAATAAATCAACCTTTTAAATATCTATCTAATTAAAGCAACTCTATAATATATGAAACACATCACATTTGTAACCGGTGTAGTATTTATCATATAATACTTGTGGTTCAGACTGTTATTATCTGGTCTAGCTATCAAATTAAAATATACCTCATAACTTTGACGTAGTTGGGAAATGCAAAAAACAGAATTAGAAACAGTGCCACGAATAGAGAGACAGTCTGGTGAGATTTGTTTTCTTCCAAATAATAAATTCATGATATAATGTGAGGAGGGAGTCAGAATTTACATCTAGGAAAATGTCTTAACACACACGCACACACACACAAGATAATATAACTGTATCACATGCATACAGACACACACATACACACACACATACATATAAGATAATATAATCACATCAGTGAAAGTTTGGAAGACAGTAATACATCAGCCATAATATAATCACCCGCCTTATATTTTGTGGAATTTAAGAACCAGCAAAATTTCCTGTAGAGTCAAGCTTTGTGTCCCTGTGTGTTGAAGATGGCTTCGGTCAGTCTGTATTTATATTTTTCTTCAATTCTTCTAGAATGCAGAGCCAAGCCAGATGCAGATTCCAAAAGAAACGGTAAGAGCTTTGTCTTTTGCAGGATGCAGAGATGTTGAAGAGATAAATGGAACTAACTTCTGACTAATTAAATATGAAGTTACTTGTCCTCCCTCTTCCTCACTCACAATAGATACTACATAGATTCATTAAATTCCCAACTGGTCTCATCTTAAGGTGACTTATTGTTAATACCCTAGATGGATAATGTTTCATGATTTCCTTTAGGTAAACAGGGTTAGAACAGAGAGAGACATTAGAATAGTTTGCTGTTCACCTTCACAATAAGAGGGACCAAAATTTGGTAAGTGTAGTAGTTTGACATACATATAAAAGTCTTCATGAGTTGTGACATGTTATATTTTCAGTGGCTACAAAGTAAAAACATAAATAAAAAAAGAAGACTTTATTCAGGCACAGAAAAAATAGGGAGGGCTGAAAGCACAATAAAAGTATCATAAACAGAAAAAATAAAGTGATACATCTGTAATTAGGCTAAACATATTAGTTGTCATATTAACTTATAGCCATTACAAGTATTTTACTTATAAGTTAATGTAGCATATTATAACAGGTAATTTCTCTTAATAAAAGTAACCACTCACAGCTTAGATTAAAATGCAAACCTAGTTCTATTCTGTTAAAGAGACAAGTCTTAATACGACCGGGAAATAAAGGAGTAAGTTGAGTTCTAGCAGGCAATGCTAATGTAATGAAAGTAGGGATTGCCATATCAGCCTTTTCAGTCTCTGCAAGTATGGTTTTTAGTGTGGTTGCACGGCATGGGGTAAAAAGATAGGATGTTTTATATTGACACATAACATCCAGTAGAAATTCTAACAGTCATGATGCTTTATACATCAAACAACATGGCATAAAAGCGTATCATTCCCAAATTCTTCTAAGTACAAAGAAAATTTAACAAAACTATATCTCCAGTGGATGATGCTAGTGTGTATTTTTCAAAACTGTCATATTAGGTAGAAAAAAAAAATAAGAGTATGAAGAATTTGAATAACATAGTTAACAGGTTTGGTTTCTCTTTACATACGCATAAACAGATAACTTTGAATCTAATAAACAAAATGTTATTTTAAAATATTCTATAATCACAATAATGGTTAACAAGTCAGACCTCGGAGGAAAATCAGTAAACAACCTTGAAAATATTACACATTCAGAAATATGAGTGATAGAAAATTTATAGTCATAGTTTTTTTATTCATAAAATCAGTTGGTCAGTGATAACTAATCAAAATCACAATGGTATTTGTGTATGAATATGGTGGGAGTAGGTGGAAAGGGTAGGGAAAATTGGACAGATTGATTTTAAAGAATTTCAACTGGGCACAAGTGTGATCTGTACTATTTCATAGGCAATAATGACGGCAAAATGTACTGTAGAGCTAAAATTCTTAAGATAGCATGATATTTGTTACAGGAATAGACAAAGAGAACATTTGAACACATTAGCAAAATAGAAACAGACCTGATGTATATGTTAAAGGTGGTATTTCAAAATAGTGGTAAACTATGGTTTATTTCATGTTTTAAAAAATTGGCTATTCACTTTAAAAAGTTATATTTTTTTTCTCACCATACACCAAAGTAAATTCCAGTTGGTTATGAAATTAAACCTTAAACAATATTAAAAATCATTTAAAAATATGTAAACAAGAATATAAATTAAAAATATGTGAAAAATCTCTGTTAACTTTGGGTACTGAATGTTTGTCCAAGCAGGGCAAAACCAAAATGTCATTAGATAAATAGATTTATCTGTGTGTGTGTGTGTGTGTGTGTGTGTGTGTGCGTGTGTGCAACTTTTGTATAGCAGTAACCATACCATGAAATAGTGAAAAGGTAAATACCAAACAGGGGAAGTATTTTGCAATGTGACCGTCGGTAAATAACCACCCCTTTATTGTTAGAATCTTCTTACAGAGCTTTTAGCAAAACAGAATGATTTCACACATAAAGTTCAGTTAACCCTTGAATGAGGGTTTGAACGGCATGGGTCCATGTATATGTGGATTTTTTTTTTTTTTTTTATAAATATGGTGCAGTACTGTAAACGTATTTTTTCTTCCTTATGATTTATTTAATAGTATTTTCTTTTCGCTAGTTTATTGTGAGAATACGGTGTATAATACATATCACAAAATAGGTGTTAATCGACAGTTTCTGTTATCGGTAAGGCTTCTGGTCATCAGTAAGCTATTGGTGAAGTTTTTGGGGAATCAAAAGTTATATGAGGATTTTCTAGTGTGTTGGGGCAGGGGGGAGTTGGGGGCATTGCCCATAATCACCACCTGTTAAGGTCTAGGACAGTGTGAGACAAAATCTTGCTGTAAGCTGTAAAGATAGACATATTCTCTGAAAACATTTAGGCAGTCCTGGTGGGGAAATTGATGATTAGTCTTGACCTTTTCAATCACTAAAGGGAAGAAGTGACATGGGCTTTCAATGGAGTATTCCACTGAGAATTCCAAGGTCCATTTCATTCCACTTCTCACCCACTAGCCTTGTGTGTTCAGGAGAAAATTTGCCCAGCAAATGACAATCCAATCACTAACAAAAGAAGTTATATGCATATGTATGTGGGTCTGATTTCTGATTACAATGGAAATTTTTTCTAATGAGGGTTTTCTGAACTGAGTCAGAAATCCCAGTTTTTTTTCTAAATATTTTCTTTTCAGTTTCTTGGTGTTTTGTTGTTGTTGTTTATTTGTTTTGTTTTTAATGTGTCCTCTCACATCTGTGCCTTTGTTCCTGCTCTTACTATGTATATAATATAATACCACTTTGGGTTTTTAAAGGCTTCATGTTACATTTATAACTTAAAAAAAATTGACTTCCTGGGCCTCTGCTTCTCTTTGCACCTTTTGAGGGCAAGTCATTAAATTCATTCAAGTCTTGAAATTCTCTGATATTTGTTATTTAAACTTTTATGTAATTGTACGCACCTTGAGAATAGATAGGTCCTAAAACTCAATTCATCGTTTGTTCGTTGATTATTACAATGACCCATAACTGATTTAGTGTGAGAAATTGAAAATATGTCATTAAGGTATGTTGAGTAAGTTCAGTGACTACTAGACCTCTTGAATTGATGCGATATAAGTTTTCTGTACGTCTTCTAAATATCATCTTAATTAATGAGACCAGCAGATTGTAGCCAGGGTGCAATGGAACAAGAACATGTAGCTCTTGGGTCCCAAATACACCAGGTTCAGACGCTTGCTCCTGACAAAATCCAGAGGCAGAGAGACGGCTGGAGGTGAAACAAGAGAGGGATTTATTTCAGTGAGGCCAACACCGGGAAGACAGTAGGCTAATATCTCAAAGACTGTCTCCAAAGTGCTGAATATACTTCTAGGTTTATATAAGGAAAATGTGGAGCAAAGGTCGGTGGGTACAAGTGTTGCTGGGTGAACTGGAGAGACCACAGGCCCTGAGGCCTCAACCCAGCCTGTCCCAAAGATGGCACCAAAGGCTCTTCGTCATGTTACGAGAAAGAATTCCAGGACAGGAACAATAGAGCATACGAGAGACATAAGCAGGAATGTTTATTAAAGTGAGAGTATACTCTGGGGTGCCTGGGTGGCTCAGTCAGTTAAGCATCCAACTCTTGGTTTTGACTCAGGTCATTATCTCCTGGTTTGTGAGTCTGAGCCCTGCATCAGGCTCTGTGGTTACAGTGTGGAGCCTGCTTAGGTTTCTCTGTCTCGCCCTCTCTCTCTGTTCCTCCCCCCACTTGGGCTCTCTTTCTCTCTGTCTCTCAAATAAATTAACTTGAAAAAAAAAATCTAAAAAAAGTGAAAGTATCCTCTCAAGATGTGGGAGTGCCCTGGGGGTTGGGTTTCTATCTTATATTGAAGGTGTGGAATATTCACTACTTGGGGTGGGGATTTCTCAGAAGCAGGTTTTGAGCCTTTTCTTCCTTATTTGGTCAGGGGTTTCTGGCCTATTTTGTCAGCCATCTTGGGCCTATCTGGTTTGATCCAGCTTCTTGTGGTTTTGTTTTGGATTGTTGACAGGCAACTGACTTTCTCAGTAGCTGGCCTTGACTTCCTTTTTCTTGGCCTCCAGGTCTTCTGTTAGAACCTAACTAACTGTCTCTAACACATACAGGTGGGCAGTGAATGTCGAGTTGATCATTGTCTTGGGGTCAGTCACACTTGGGTCTTGCTGTCTCAGGGGAGTCCTTATTGCCTGAGGGGCTAGTTTTGGTTCCCATGAGGACATGATTTGCCCACTGTGTCTTTTGCCTCAGTTAAGAGATAAGCTGAAAACAAGAACTTAATCTATTAGAAAGTACAGATTGAGGTCAAAATCGAAGTAGTTGAAGTCCATTTTTAAGATTAGAAACTTTAGCTTCAAGTTACCCATTCAGGATTGAACAACATGCCAAAATATTTAACAGAGGCTCAGTGTCACTTGCTCTGTGCCCTGAACATACTCCTTTGTCTCTGAGAAGTTTATTTACTTGATAGAAAGCACTCTTATGTGGATGTCCTGGTTGGACAAGACAGTACTTGGGTGTACTAAGTCACGGTGGTTCTCCAGAGAAATGGAACTAATAGGATACGTCTGTGTTTAGGAAGAGATTTTAGCATAACGGATTATCTAGTGTGATTGTCAGGGCCACCAAGTCCAAATCTGCAGTGTTTCAGTCAGCGGATTGCAGACCCTGGAGAGCCACTGGTGTAGATGACTTCTGATGTCAGTCTCCTGGACAATCTTCTCTTGGCTCAGGAAGGCCTGTGAGTTTTGGTTGACCTTTAACTGATTGAATGGGCTCCACCCACATTGTGGAGGCTTGTGTTTTATCTAATTTAAATATGAATCTCATTCAAAAGCACCCTATAAGCTGACATATAAAATTAACATCACAATGAGTTATTGGATTTACCTGCTGGCTAGAAGGCCTTAACTTACCAAAGTGTCAGTTTCTTCATTGGCTTCAAATAGGACTAATGCAAACTTGCTTACTGAGCCCCCAAGAACTCTTGAGTAAGATCCATGTCAAAATATAATTTTTTTAATGTTTATTTTTGAGAGAGAGTGCAAGTGGGGGAGGGGCAGAGACAGAGGGAGACACAGAATCTGAAGCAGGCTCCAGACTCTGAGCTGTCAGCACAGAGCCCAATACAGGGCTCTAACTCATGAACTCTGAGATCATGACCTGAGCCTAAGTCAGACGCTTAACTGACTGAGCCACCCTGGTACCCCCAAAATATAATTTTATGTTAAACAGATTCAAGGCTATTAGATAAGAGTAGGACTTTAGAATAATATGGTTTAGAGATGATACTAGACATTAAAGATAAGATATAGTCCATGCCTAATGTCATGAATTCAAAATGCATTCCAAAAGAGTTAATGGGTTCTCTCTATGGAAACTGCAGGGAAACATTGGGGAGTCTTTGAGAACCTCCCTGAAGATCAGGAGGCATCTTGATAGGCTACCTTCAGAAGATTTAGTCTTGATTTAGAGATTTGATGAGCTAGATAATAAGCATCATCATTAATAGGTTCATTTAATTAATGGTTATAGTAGATCAAGTAAATGCTACCATAATGACCCCACTGTAAAATGAGAAAACCGTAGAAGAAATTAAGAGAACAATCCCATTTGCAATAGCATCAAAAAAATGAAATACTTAGGAATAAATTTAACCAGGGAGGTGAAAAATCCGAACACTGAAAACTGTAAGACATTGGTGAAAGAAGTTGACGGTGACACAAATAAATGGAAATGTCCTCAGTGCTCATGGATTTAAAGGATTAATATTGTGAAAATGTCCATATTGTAGATCACCCAAAGTGATCTACAGATTTAATGCAATCCCTATCAAAATCCCAGTGACCTTTTTTTCTCAGACATGGAAAAACAATACTAAAATTCACATTGAACTATTAAAGACCCCTGGCAGCCAAAGTAATGTTAAGAGAGAACAGCTAAATTAGAGTCATTACACTGCCTCTGAGAAGCTTATTTACTTGATAGTAAGTATCAATAAAGTATTGATCGTAAACTATCAATATAGTTTGAACTGCCTGAGTTCAAACTATATTACAAAGCTACAGTAATCAAAACAGTAAAGTATTGGCATAAAAAGGGATATACAGGCTCAATGGAACAGCATAAAGAGTCCAGAAATAACCCGATCTATATATGGTCAATTTAATTATGATAAGGGACCCAAGAATATATAATAGGGAAATGATAGTTGTGTTGAGAAAACTTAATGCTCACATGCAAAAGAATGAAACTACAGTTGCATTTTACACCATACACAAATTTCAACACAAATGGATTGAAGATTTAAGTGGACTTATGAAACCATGAAACTCCGAGAAGATAGGATGGGTAGCAACTTGAAGTTGGACTTGCTGCTGATTTTTTGGATTTGACACCAAAAGCAAAAATAAACAATAGCAACTATGTCAAATTAAAAAGCTTCTGCACAGCAAAGGAAATCAACAGAATGAAAAGACTACCTATAGAATGGGAGAACATGTTGGCAAATCATCCATCTGATAAGGGGTCAATATCCAAGATACATGAAGAACTCATACAACCCCATAGCAAAAAATCCAAACAGTCTGATTTAAAAATAGGCAGAGGAACTGAATAGAAGTTTTTCCAGAGAAGACATACAAATGACAAGAGATCCATAAAAAAGTACTGTTTCTATTTTGTTTGGCCTTTAACTGAGCATCATTGATCATCAGGGAAATGCAAATCAAAATCACAAGAATAACCTCACAATTGTTAGAGTGACTATCTTCAAAATGACAAGCAAAATGACAAGTGTTGGGAGAACATGGGAAAAGGGAACCCTGTGCACTGTTGATGGGAGATGTAAATTGGTGCAACTACGATGGAAAATAGTATTGAGGTTTCTCATAACATTAAAAATAGAACTGTATGATCTAGCAATCCCACTTTTGAGTATATATGCAAAGAAATTGAAATCAGGATCCCAAAGAGATCCCTGCACTCCCCTATTCGTTGTAACTTTTTTTTTTTACAATAGCCAAGATATGGAAATAACCTAAGTGTTCATCAATAGATTAATAGAAAAAGAAGATGTAATACACACACACACACACACACACACACACACACACACACACACACACTGGAATGTTATTCAGCCACGAGAAAGAAGGACATCCTGCCATTTGCAACAGCACAGATGGACCTTGAGGGCATTATAGTACAAGAAAGAAGTCACAGAAGCAAATATTATATATCATTTATAGGTGGAATCTAAAACAGCCAAACTCATAGAAACAGACTAGAATGATGTTTACCAGAGCCTGGGTGATGGCAGGACCCAGGAGATGTGGTTAAAGAGTGTAAGCTTCCACTTATAAGATGAAGAAGTTCTGGGGATCTAATGTACAGAATAATGATTATAGTAAGTAGTATAATAATTATATACTTGAAAGTTGCAAAGAGAATAGACCGTAACTGTTCTTACCACAAAAAGAATATATAAGTATGTGATGGGTGGAGGTGTTATCTAATGATTTTTCAATATGGTAATCATTTTTCAATGTCAGTATATCAACTCAACCCATCGTACACCATAAACTTCCACAATGTTATATATTAATTATATCTCAAAAAAGCTGGAAAGAAAAAAAAAAAAAAACTTAAGTCAGACAAAACAAAGAGGAAGCATAAGGAGGGAGAGGATTTTGGTTCATTACATCTCCATCAATATTTTTATACAAATTCATTGTGTTAAACTCGTCATCAAGCACTTCTACAGGCCTATAATGTAAATTAATTTTGATACTCTAGAGAACACATAAAAGTATACAAAAACTTTCTTTTCTGAGTTTTTTGATGGAGAATTACACTATCATATACTAATCATATGTTGACCTTAATTGTTTGGTTTTGAGCAGCAAATATTGCTATTGTCACAAAACATTTTATAACATCTTATACTATTAAATGCTCAAACTTATTGTAAACTTATAATTCAAAGGAAAAAGCTTGAATTAAATGGCTCAAACTTTTTTTTTTTAATTTATTTTTTTCTAGTAATCTCTCTATCCAACATGGGGCTTGAACTTAACAACCCTGAGACCAAGAGTCTCGGGCTCTTCCAACTGAGTCAGCCAGGCGCCCTAATTCAAACTTATTTTAAAACTATGTTTCTCCAAAGTTGGGATAGAATAATGTTTTCATGATATTACAAATATCATAATGATTTTGTACAGTCAATCTCTGTGTTAACTTTAAGGAATTCATTTGAAATTGCTTACTATTACTACAGTAAGATAGGGGTTCCTTAGTGTTTGGTGTGCTTTCCCTGAGAAATCTATCTTAGTTATTTTTTTATTATCCTCCTTTGTGGATAGTAATAAAATTAATATTTTTTAAATTATTATATGATTTCTTTGCTGTTGAACTCTTAGGTTATTTTTTTATATTGGTAGAAATATCTATTTTAAAATGAAAAGTGTTATAGGTATAGCAAAACTGTTCTGGATTAGTTATTACATATAATTTTTATTCTGAAATGTTAGACTTTCAAAAATAGTACAGAGACTTCCAGTATACCCTTCACCACATTCCCCAATTGTTATTATTTAACCACATTTGATACATAATTATCTTTCATCCTCCACTCCCCTTCTGTCTACTTTTTTCTCCTTTTCTTCCCACTATATATATATATATATATATATATATTTTTTTTTTTTTTTTTTTTTTTTTTTTTTTCTGAACTGAGAATAAGTTGTAGATGTAATTCCCCTTTATCTGTAAACATTTCACTGTGTCTATCCTAATAACAAGGACATTTTCTTATGTAACCACATTATAGTTACCAAAATCATGAAACTAACACTGATTTGACAGTATTGTAGTACCACTTGCCCCAATTAATGTTCTCTATTGCAAGCAGAGATGAATGAATGAATGAATGAATGAATGAATGAATGAATTCATATGAATCAAATTCTGCTCTGGTTTCCAATTCAGGACCATGTGTGGAATTTAGTTGTCATGTCTCTTTTGTCTTCCTTAATGTGGAACACTTCTTCAGTTTATCTTTTCAGTTTTGAAGAACAAGTTACTTTGAGAATGTGCCTCAATTTGGATTTGTGTGGAATTTTTTAATTTGATAAGGATTTTTATGACTTGACATTATAGATTAATAACTGTAAAAACATTTTGTTATCAGTATTTATATAATCAAGCAAATCAGTTCTTTAGATTTTACTTATTTTATGTCTACCATTTGATTTGGAATAGAGCACAGTAAGGCCAGATGTGACATTTTGACTTTGCTAATAAGAATAATTAACCTTAACATATCAGCACAGATACTGTGTATAAACATTCATCACACATATGGGATAAATTGAAATGTATAACTTAAACTTTGGAGGGCTATTCTTTTGTGCAATAACTAAATGAAACCAAGATAACTTCTCTTTTAAAAAAAAATCCTCCTCTTTATATTAAAAACAAGAACTCGTTCTTCCTATGTGTGGTAACTGCATATTATTTAAGCTCTTTGTATTGAATAAATGTAATCTTTTGTAAGCCTTTTGTTAGCTTGAGAGTATGATGTTCTGCATTACTGCATAATGGTTTGTGAGAGCTACCATAAGATTTCCCCTCTGGGCACCAGCTCCTGCCCAACATGTATAATCATCCTCCTATCCTTTCTTTCCCACACTGGGTTTTTGAAGAGCAAGAGAAATTAAAGAAATGGCACATAGTGGGATTTTTATAGTACAAAAAGTGTATAGTGGATAGTATGAAATTCAGTCAGCGTAGAGGGGAAAAATCACCTGCAATTATGTGACTTCAGTGCCACCATTTTGATGTGTACTTTTTAAAATGATTTTCTTCTTTACTGATGTAGCTAATATATATCATGGCCTTGGCACATATCATGTAGGTAATGAATGTTATGTCCTAAGCAGAAGGACACAGTGATATATTCCTCCTAATGCTTTTACTGAGAAGACAGACATTAAAGAATTTATTAAAATAGGATATCAAGGCTTATACTGGGTGAAGTATTAGAAGTTAAGAAAGCTCACAGGATAAAACCCAATTTCTTAGTCATAAATGTTTTTCTCTTCCCCCAAATGGGACACTTTCTAAAGACACGTTAATAGCTGAATAGTGTTAATCTACTTAATATCATATGTAAAGGTTGTTTTTAATTTTTAGCTGTCCTATTAAAGCAGTGGACATCTGAACAGTTAAATCTTTGTTCCTGACCTCTGGTAGTTTTTTTAGGACATATTACTAAAGTACTATTTCTGGGTTAAAAGATAAACAAAATGTAGAGGCTTTTGATAAACATTGTCAAATTGACTTCTATAAATGTCTGTACCTTTATATATTTCACCAGTAGTGCAAGAAAGTGCCCATTTCACCATACCGTCTGCATTCTTAGATTCATTACTTAAAACAAATTTTTTTCAGCAGTTTGATAAGCTTTGTTGCAAGTAGACGATGATGATGATGGTGATTATTTTGGTCCACTTATCTTTCTTTAATGTATTCCTTGTTCACATCTCTCTTATTTGATGTGGCAGTGTTCATCTTTTTGTTTGTACTTCATCAGTTTTGTGTAATAATGATACTAACTCCATGGAAAAGGGAGTGAGAAGTCAATTAATTATAGTGGAAAAATGAGCAGCAAAACACCTTGCCGTTCTGCTCACACTCAATGTGTGAGTTTTCCACACCATGTACTTCTGATACCCTCTGGAATTAGTGTTAGACCTCACAAGTTAAGGACTCAGCCCACAAGACTGGCTCCCACTCAGAATATTTTAAAGGGCACACATGGAAAGCCAAATGAAGAGATATACAGGGTGAAGTCTGGAAGTCCTCAAGCTCAAGAGCTACTATTCCTTTGGAGTTGGGGTGTGCCCCCGTTCTGGTACATGGATGTGTTTATCACCCTGGAAGCTCTCCAAACCCCATACTTTTGGGATTTTTATGGATGCCTCATCAATTATTAACTCCATTTTCAGCCCCTCTCCCTCTTTGGAGAATGGGCTTGGACTAAAGTTCCAAACCTCTAATCATGGCTTCTGGTGATAAGAGTCCATTCAGGAGCCACCAAGGAACCCACCAAGTGTCACCTCATTAGAAAAGATATCCCTAACATCCAGAAAATCCCATGGGATTTAGGAGTTCTGTGTCAAACACTCTTACCAGGAATTACAAGGGTTTTTGGAGCTCTGTATCAGGAACTGGGGCCAATGACCAATATATTAGCAGGCATTGAAGGCAGATTTTATATATTTATATTTATCTCCTTTTATTTCACAAATGGTAGAATGTTTGTTGAGTCATTTATTTCAGAGCCTGCAATCAGCTATTGGACTCACATCTATAATTTTATGGTCCCATATGACATGCATATATATCCTATTTCTTTTGCCCCTTTTCATAATATTTTGTGCTCTCTTACTAATATCTTAATATACTGAAGCCCAGAGATGACTCTGCTCATGATTATTTTTCAACTACTTAAGATAATCAACTTTTATTTCTTCTCTTATAGATCTACCCATTTTTTCAGATTAACCAGGATCAAAGGGACCTGTGAGCCAGCTGTTTCCACAGCTATTGGGACTATTTTCTGGGGAAGAAGGGAACCTGTCTGGGCCTTGGTGCTGCACACTTGTGGCTATTTTTCTATCTCCCTTCAGATATAAGTATTTCTGCTGTTCTGAGGATAGTGGGAAAGCAAATAGCTTTCATAGTGCCCATCCAGCAGGCTTCTTACTTCTAATATGCTAATCCATAATGCCAGTTTGAGTACTAGGTAAAGGAAAAAATGATAGGTTGCATTAATGCAAAATAACACTCGGGGTGTTCATACGTGTGTACATGAGGGACGTATGAGCTTGAGTGACATGGTCACGTACAAATGGCTTGAGAGGCAAATTAAAGGAAACACATTTATTGTGTTTTGTTGAAAGAATTTGACTCAAGAAACAGTTGAATCCGGATGGAAACAATCAAGGTGATAGAAAATTAGTTTCTCCTTTGTATCAGAATGAAGAGATCTCCATATTAGAAAACTTCGTTAAAAAAAGTTCTCTATAATATAGTGGCATTTAAAATGGTTTTTGAAGAGCAAAATTTTTTTAAAACATTTTGCTGCCAGAAAATTAAGTTCTAAACGCTGGCATTAATTTCAGTCTTATGTCAAGAGCCAAATGGATTAATAATGAAATATCAAAGGAAAGTACAATCTCTCACTTAAATGTTTTAATGATAATAATGACTTAACACTTGATAAGAAAGCTGAAAAAGAATATTATTCCCATCCTGCAGTTTTCATAATAAATGAAACTTTCCCGTGGAGAAAATAGTCTCCTTTAAGACAGGTTCAGAGTAGGGCATGTCAGGAAATGATTCCACCTTGATTAAAATTTTTCTTCATATATTCAGTCAGCTCCTTATCTTGATTTTTCAAGTAGAAAAATAAATGAGAATTTTAAGCCTTAGTAAAACATTATGGAAATGTAAAAATCAGTAAACATTAAAAAGCCAAACTGAAGATCTAAATCAGTAAATGACAATTAAGAACCTTCCAGATTTGAGGCAAACAGATGTACTCAATGATCAGACCTAAATGTGCCCAGCTAAGGACTATCTTTGGTTTTTAGGTCTTTTTAAATGCAACTTTTCCAGGAATATAAATACTGGTTCTGATTCAGAAAGTATGTTTTGCCTTTAAATACTTCTGAATTTGAAGTAATTCTGAAGGAGGCTATGGTGTATTTTGATACTATTTTGTATTTCAGACATCAACATTTATTTATACATTGTTTTTATAACAGATTTTATATTGACATAGCTGTATGAATTCACACAAAGTCATTTCTTAGTACTTTTTAGTTGTTTTGAGCCATCTGAATACAAAGTTTATAAAGCAAAATAGATATATAGTATTAGTATTAGTAAGAATAGTATTAACATGGTAAATATGTGCTATGACATCAATATTTTGATATGAGTATTTGATATATTTTTTCTCCCCAATACATTGGTTTTATTTGATTATTCTCTGGAAATAGTTTAAATATGAACAATTTTATAATGAGCAGGCTTAGGTTTGATTTTGACTTTGACACTGAAATGTATTTTCTTTGTATATAGTAAACATAGCAATGGCCCGTATCTTTTCAAGTTGTTTTTATTTTGCATTTTTTATAGCTTTCCTGTTTTTAACATATTAGTAATTTTATTTTATTTTTTTTGAAACATACCTTGTCCTGGCAGCTATGAGGTTGTCTTTTGCAAAGATGGCACAAAGAATGCCTTACTATAAAATGCTAACACTGGATATTAGTAAGTTAGAAATGTTACTTTACAAATCACATTATTATGGATTTGGAGATTTAAAAAAACATATCATTTGGATTATGCTAATCTAAAAAATAATCCTTTATCGATAAATGCTATACTTACAAAGAGTATTACATCCGGTGGAGATGTTAAATCTCCAAATTAAAAAAAAAAATTATTGTTAATTTTGATTGTTATTAGAAAAATTAAAAAAAATTTGGGGACCCAGAAAAAAAGTTGAAGTCTACCCCCATTGCTCTGCAATAGGTTACTTTCACACGTGTGACTGAGCCATTTTTAAAAGCACACTTTAAAGGATTCATTAGATAGTCTAGCCTAATTACGTACCATTAGATGTTTAACCAGTTTCCAATTATAATTTGATCATTCCAGTTTGAGTGACTAGGTGCATGGTGGAGAAATACTTCAAAATTAGCAAAAGAAGAGCAAGAATGTGTTTTAGGGCTAGCTGAGGCATTTCGTTGTGATTTGAAGGCTCTGTGCCACATAGCTGTTATGTGGTTGGAAATAGTAACTTTGAAAAAGAATTCTGTCCTTACCGCTTTGAAGATGAGCAGTGTAGAGATATAAGAGGTTAAAGTCTTGGTCATGGGTGGGATTACTTGGGAGAAGTCAGAAGACAGACTGCTCTGTCCCTGGTGTGTACAAGTATTTTGATGACTGAACATGCTGTCTGTCTGCGGCTCATCAGGTTATACTCTCAGCTTTCGTTTCTTCTTGCTGCTTTAGGGAAATGGGCAGGAGTCGATGTGTCTTCAATGTGTTGTGTTCTGAAACAGCCTTCTTATTCAGTGATGACTACAGTTATGAAATCAAAGCTTGCATATGCAACTAATTAATTAAGCTGGATTGCTTGGATATTATCCCCCAGCTGTATTATGTATGGTACGGTATTGTGGAAACCTTTTCTCTAATGTTGTTTCTATCTCACGGATATTGAAGGTTAAAGCTCTCTAGTGGCTCTCTGAAAATGAATACCTTTTTCTGCTGACTTTGTACCATCACAACTTATTATTTGCGAATAAAATGATATACCATTAGTGAACATTAAACTGTTAATAACATCAGAAATTCCTGGTGAATAAAAAGACAAATGAGTTGTATTTATTTATTTTGATTCCTGCTGTTAACTGTTTTACTTTTGTGGTTTAGGATATATAAACAGACCAAAAAAAAAAAAAGATCCCATATTCTAGGAGTCTACATGTCTTCAGTCTTCAGCTGTATTTTTCCCTACTTTTCTCAGAATCTGGTTTGAGTTTGTTTCAATATTGAAACAAGTGCCACATGAAAATATTAACAGCTGGTTCTAGGAATCATCTGGAGGGGGTGCAGATGCAGTTATCATGGATCTTGTCACGGAACTTTGGTGGAAATACTGTGTGTGAGGATTACAGACTGCTCATTAGCAGTTTTTAAAAATAGCTATGAGAAAGGAACATCGGAATATAACGTGCTGTGCAATTTTGTTTCCTACTAGAAAGCAGAAGATGAGGATATTGTTCTCACACCTGATGGCACCAGGGAATTTCTGACGTTTGAAGTTCCACTTAATGATTCAGGATCAGCGGGTCTTGGTGTCAGTGTCAAAGGTAACCGGTCCAAAGAGAACCATGCAGATTTGGGAATCTTCGTCAAGTCCATTATTAATGGAGGAGCAGCATCTAAAGTAAGCAAGTGTTAACTTTACCCAGCTTATGCGCATTAACAAAAATATTTAAGTACAACCCTATTCCTATCTTGGAAACATATACACAGTGTGGGGGCGGATTACTTGTTCCTCTACCCTCTTGTGTTCTTTATCTATGGCCTGTGAATTCAACTGGCAAAAGGCAGATGAACAGAACATGTTCACAAATTTTATTGATGTTAATATTTAAAATTTTCCACATACAGGGGTTCTACAGAAAAGAGAAAACCTAAAGAAGTGGTTAGACTCAGAAACTTAGATACCATTTTAGCAAAGGGCAATGAATTGTGGAGCAGTGATTGGACGAGGAAAAGGGGGTTGGGGCTTTGGGGTGGCAAATTGTAGGACGATAAATATATGGCAGAAACTAGTGGAAGATAAGGTTTATTTTGTACGGTCTGTTTTGTAGGCTGACTAATCTCAGTGCTCTCTGTGTCTCTCGTGATGAGGGTCATTTTTTTACTGGTTTGAGAGAGGAAAGGAGACATCTTCCTAAGAGGAACTCTATGCCCTGCACTTAGCCAGAGAAGGGAAGAACAGAGAGCTCCTTCTCCATCTGCCATTTTTCAGTTGCTTCAGCTCAAAATAGTCCTTATGCCAAAATGGTGTTTTGGAGCAGCATATTCAGATACCCTGTAACACTTACCAAGTGTGTTTTGTTTTCTTCATAGTAGCCCATGCATGATCAAACTAATAGAAATCTTGGTGGTCTCTCATTTGGGGATGAAATCATAGCTTCAAGTCCCCACTTTTGGTCTCACAGAATTTACAACCCATAGCCCTTATAGTTGAAAGAAGATAATCTGTGCAAAGACTTAGAGGAGATTCTGGCACAGAGCTGCCCTGCAGTAAAGCTCATCTTCTTCCCTGACTATGGATCACCTAGACTATTCCCCAGTCTGGAGAAAGTTTCCTGGCTATTTGTTAAGGGGGCACTTCTCTGCAATTGTGTAACAGCCTTGAGCTTTTTCTTGTCTTGGGTTGTAAATAACCTCTATGGGTGTCTCTGGAAGCAAGAAAGTAATCACTTTGTGTCCTTTAAATTAGTATGCTATTTTGGTAAACAGATTATGATAATGACTTGGTTTACAAATGTATAAATGATTGAAATAGACACAGGCTGCAGTGGCTGCTTAGACATTATTGTGCTCGTGTTCAATTGGGCATAATCCATTAGGATTAAAGCCTCTTTTTATGCCCCTTGTATTTATTTATTTATTTATTTATTTATTTATTTATTTATTTTTTAACTAAAGAGAAAGCAACTTCTTTTATAACAGTGTATTTAATAGCACTTATTTCTACCTGTTTTCTTCCCAGGATGGAAGGCTTCGGGTGAATGATCAACTGATAGCAGTGAATGGAGAATCCCTGTTGGGCAAGACAAACCAAGATGCCATGGAAACCCTCCGAAGGTCTATGTCCACTGAAGGGAACAAGCGAGGAATGATCCAGCTCATTGTTGCAAGGCGAATAAGCAAGTGCAATGAGGTAAAGTATAAAAAATAAAAAGAAGACTCTAGCATTTGAAATTGTAATAAGACTAAGTTTTTGTCCTAATATTGGACAAAGAATGGCAGGTTCTGGGACTTTGCTTCAAAAGACTATAAATTATCTTTGCTCTCTTTATTGCATTGTCTGTGGACTATGATTTGTTCTCTTAAATATGGGATCAAAATATCCCTAAGTGTGCACTAGTATTTCTGTCTCCAGATCAACAAAAAACACTGGGATCTTAAAAGCACCTTCAGCTGGTTCTCTTTTTGAAAACGGCCATACCTTCCTGTTGGGAGCCAACAGTTTCTCTTCTGTTCAGTAGTGTTGTTCCTAGGAGAGAGAAACAATGAAATAATGGCTTGTTCATTTGATTTATCAAAGTGGGATGCTTCTTTCAAAGCCCCTGAAAGGGGAGAGTCTGTTTCTCTTGTGACCTTGTCAAAAATGTAAGTCTCCCCTCCTATTCTCCTGTGTCTCCTTTCTCCTTTACTAAAGGGTTGAATATTTTCCCCTTGACTGCATGCTTTTTCAGTGATATCTATTGCACAGTGCCATGGCTGGCTCTGAATACATGTAGCAGGTATGTAGTTAGGAACGAGTAGGAAGAATATCCTCTCTTGAAGGTTATGATCATGTTTTCCCAAATTGTAAAAACTTGCTAAGCAGAAACATACTTTCTTGCATAATGGGTCATTTGACAATTTAATAGGAATTATATATTTATGTGATTATATTAAACCTAAAAAAAGTTTATAGTTCTGTTATAATTTATGTGCCATCCATAGGAAATAGGTGGGAGCTGAGAATTTATAGAGCAAAGCTTGTTAAAAAAAAGTAGAGTTTGTTTTTGTTTTTAATCAATGCTCAACTCCCCACATTAAAAAATAATTTTTTTTAATGTCTCTTTATTTTAGAGAGAGAGAGAGACAAGGGGGGGGGGCGGTGGGGGGGAGACACAGAATCTGAAGCAGGCTCCAGGCTCTGAGCTGTCAGCACAGAGCCTGATGAAGGGATTTTCGAACCCACAAATAGTGAGATCATGACCTGAGCTGAAGTCTGATGCTTAACCGACTGAGCCACCCAGGTGCTGTGTCAACTTCCTACATTTTTAAATCAACTAAAAGGAAGTGCCTAGGAAATCATATAAACTGAAAATTATATCTAAATGGTTTAAGTGTTTTTCTTAATTTTAAAATCTATGTTATATGTATAAAGTGGAACTATTCAGATTGCTCGACCACTCATGCCATCCTGTAATATATTCCTATTTTGCAATGAAAGTTGAGTACTCAGTGTTGAGGTGACCAGTTTTGGAAAGGTTATTGACTATTATTTCTTTATTGTTTTTATTTTTCAAATGGAGAATTTGTTAACAATAATGAGTTAATTTCCGTAACAAGGGAACACTGAACCTTAACTTAAAATTCACTTTCATAAGATAAAAATTCACTTTCATAATATAAATATAAATGCTAATCCCTCAGAGTAGCCTACTGGAATGGTTTTCCTGAGATGTAGAGTTTGTATTTGATGCCAAAATTTATTATTTTGTCTCAAAAATTATTAAATGATTTTTTAAATATAAGTCCCATAGGGGCACCTGGGTGGCTCAGCTGGTTAAGTGTTCCACTCTGGATTTCGCTCAGATCATGATAGCATGGTTTGTGGGTTTGAACTCCCTCTCTCTCTGTCCCTCCTCTTCCCTCCCTCACTCTCTCTCTCTCTCTGTCTCAAAATAAATAAATAGACATTAAAAAAATAAAATGCAGATCCTTTGAAGTGCTAAATGAAAAGTCTCCACAGTAAGTTCACAAGTATACTGCTCTTTATTAGGTCTTTTTCTAAACCTGAAGGACTTCACATTCACAGGACAGTATTCTCCGGCAGATGTTTATTGAGCATCTACTAATCTACTATATACAGGAAGTGTGTTAGATCCCTGGCATATGGCAGTGATTAAAAACAGACCATGCTCCTTCTCTCCTAGAACTTAAATTCTGCTGCAGAATATATCATATTCTCAGTCCCTCTTAAAATAAATTAGAATTTGTAACAGCTTCTCAAAGTTTTCCCTGACAGATAAACATTGGATTAGAGTTCTAGGGACACTGAAAACATATGAATATCACTGAAGACCAGCATTCTGAATCTGGACATGCTTTCCCCTGATTCAGATGGTTCCTTGTTGTTCCCCAAGCAGTAGCAGAGCAAACCTGTACCAGCCTGAAAATGTTTTGATAAAAGCACTGATTTTATTCCCTGTTGTCCTGTAAAACACATGAAATTGGAATCCCACTGAAATATTTCTGTGTCTCATTCACTTCTGCATATGAATTTATGTGAATGAAATGATTTAAGTAAGGGAACAGCTGCAATAGATAGTAATAGACTTTAATATTCAATATTCCTTATGGTGTCATTTTCATACATTGCTGGTTATTACTATTTCTTAGGAGAGTATAAGCTTATAAAACAATTATATCAAAAAAAATCTTATCATGAGTGCTGTGCTTTCTTTGTAATACTACCGAGAAGTCTTTTGTACTGACAGGATTTAACTAAAGAATTATATGAAGACAGAAGAGCTCAGTTCAGCTTCCCATAAGGCATAAGACATGATTTTGCTGCTGTTGTACTTATATTATATTATTACCTTTGGAAAAACATCTCTCTGAATTACAAGAGAGTATGTGTAAATTGTGTTACAGTAAATATTGATATAAGCATACGGTATCTTGTCATGAATGAACCCCAAGCCAAAATAATGTGCTTGGAGTTCTGTCCTTCTGGGTCTATTAGTCAGCCACGGAGTCCAGTCTTTGACAACATCACAAAATTATATTTTACTAACTCATCTTTAAATCAAGGGTTTGCATACTTAATTTCAAGCCAGAGAAGATGAGAATTTGCAAAAGACAATTGTACATTGTTACCTCTTTCCTTGCCCTTTTCTTGTATGAAGGAAGTGTCATATATTATCTTAATATTTTTATTCAAAAATTTTTTGTCAACTCTCCACTCTAGGTATCATCTTCGCCTGAATTTCACTGAACAGCACACTTGGAGATGTTCTTGGGAAGAGATTTCTCAGTCTCTTTTGCTCAGCCTTTCAGGAATCTTGGAACACCACCCACCTTGAATCTTTTCTTAACCTGCTCTCCCCATTTTTCTCCTCCTTCCCTCTGGCTCTTCTCTCTCCTTTGAGGTTCATTTATTTCTGCCTGTTCTTTTATTGTTAGTACTTCTCAAAGCTTTCCCTGGGCTGTTTCTTATTCCACACATGCTCCCTGGGACATCTTTAGGTACCAGTGATGCTATTATGGTTCCCATAACCCTGTCCCCAGCTCAGAATTCTGTTCCAGTTCCAGATCCCTCTGTCTAACTGCCCATGGAGATACTTGCTGGTTTGTCGCTCAGGCACCTCATTCACCAGCCCCCAACGCTGCTGGCTTCCTCTATCCTGTCTTGCCTCCCCCCCACCCTATAAACCACACCACTGCTCTTTCAGTTGTAGAAGATGGAGAAGGGGGATCACTCTTCACCTCTCAAATGCCTTTCCTGTCTCTATCGCCTCTGTTTCCAGAACCTCTCTCTCCTCGACCCACTCTTCTGCAGCCTCTCTGCTATTGCCCCACTCTAGGCCCATGGTCTTGCTGGGGTCAGTGCCAAAGCCTCTACAGGAATTTCTTTCTTGGTCCATTCTCCACACTGCAGTAAGGCAGGTTTTTTCGCAAAACAAATTGCTCATGTCCCTTTCATCTGATATCCCTTTGGGACGTTTTCAGCCTGTCCAGGACAGATGCCGGTCTCCATCACACAGCCCACTGGGACATGTGGAAACTTCCTGTGCAGTCTGCTTGAGCTACTCAGCACTCCTTGCACTTTCTTAGACACATGATACTCTCTCACCTCCAAGTTTTCCCCATGAGCCCATTCTGCTCCTTGTCCTCGCAAAGACAGCCTTTAGATTGTAGTTTCTCTCACTGGGGTGTTTCCGGGGTGCGAGTACTTACCTCCATCTAGCAGCATTTACGCTGTCATAGTTTCCTTTTTGGTTTTCTTTCATGAGGCCTGTAAATTCTGAGATGTCCAAGATGTTGTCCATCTGTCATGTTTCTCTCTCTCCATCACTGAGGTACAACCCAGAGCAGACACCTAAGCATGAACTGAATGATAAGGGAAATAATCCTGGAGAGTCTTGTGTTTTGAGAAGAGCTAACAGGGGTGTCTGGGGGCTCAGCTGCTTGAGCATCTGACTTGATTTCAGCTCAGGTCATCAAGCCCTGCATTGGACTCCACACTGAAAAGTAGAGGCTGCTTGAGATTTTCCCCCTGCCTCTGCCCCTCTCCTGCTCATACTCTCTCTCTGTGTCTAAAATTAGAATAGAATAGAATAGAATAGAATAGAATAGAATAGAATAGAATAGAATAGAAAAAAAGAAGAGATAACTTAGTTAATATTAAAGACTGAAGTTCTAAATAAAAAAAAAAAGAAAACATCAGGCATGGTAACCAAATTAATATTTTGGCAGTGATTCTGAATTTCCTTTGCTTTCCTTGGATCTAATGTTCTTACTTAAGTACATTTAAAACATCTCATAAGCAATAATTGTTTCTTTAGGAAAAAAGAGAAAAATGGCTTTCCCTTGTTTTGTGCTCCTGATTGATGGATTGACTTTTTTGGAGACAAATTTTGTAAGTCCTGACATTCTTTCCACTGGAAAAAAAATACATAAAGCAAGAGGCAGAAACACTGGGTATCATCACAAAGGACACATTTGTTGAGGACCTAGAAGGAATTATGGGAGTAAATACCTGACATCATCCCTTGAGGATTGAAAGTAACCTGTGTGTGAGAATTATGCTGATTGTAGATGTCCCAAGGAAATTAATATTTTAGAAATTACTGCAGTCTAACATAGCTTACAGTCATCTCATTATATCGGTGTTAGATGTGATTTCATACAAAGCCTTGCCTTAGTACTTGTTGAGAATGGGACCAGGTGAGCTTTGTCTTACACCTCAGGCTGAAGGATCTAGTCATCAAGGACTACTTTAAAATGAGTTCTCTCTGTACATTTAATCCTCTTAGAATTAGAAAGCCATATTAAAATAGGAAGGGGCCTAAGGTATCATTTATGGCTCTCTTCACTTTATATATTAAGAAATAAATGCAGAAAGGTCAAACGATTTGCTTAATGGCTGCAAGGCCAAGGTAGTGGCAAAGTAATTTAGAAGCAGGGTGCCCATTCATCTTATGCATGTGAGTGGGCCTAATTGATTGTGATTGTGTTGTTCAGGCACTTTGTATTCCGGTTGTGTTAAGAGGCAGCATACAATAAAGCATGGGCTTTAGCATCAGACCTTCCCTTACATTCTGGGTGTGCTGCTTACAGGCAGAATGACTTGGGGGAACTTACATTACCACCCTGATCCTTGCTGTTGCCCACGCGGCAGAGCAGGGTACAGAGGAGCTGAAATGCTGTCCTGATTGATAGCAGAGCCTAAACTGGCCACTCTTCTCCAAAACCCAAGCCTGCCCTTTTATTCATTGTTTTGTGTTTACCTGTCCTTCAGATGTTAGTACTTTCCACAACACAGAATTGTAATCTAGGCTCAATTGCTGTATTTCAACATTGTACTGTGCCCTCAGCTTTAGGCTTGCTTCCACGTGGCCTCACACGTATAAATCTCCAAACCATTTTGAGGAAAATCTGAGTCGTTTACTTGGAAATGAATTTATTTGCCCAGTTATTTACCCAGTACCTGCTCTGTGCCAGGCGTTGGGGATAAAATAGAATAAGCCCATAAATACTGAAATATCGAATAATAAGAGTATGCAGATTGTTAACTAGAACTCAGTCTTAAGTTTGATGTAGAAGATTAGGGCCATATCTATGCCAGGTTTTCAAGGCTTATAGTCAAGATGGTGGGATACATTTTCTTTATGTGAAAGACCTCATTTGACCCATTAATGCTTACCTACATGAACGTGAGAATTTACTAACCCCCACAGAAATTATATTAGCTTTTTAAAAGAAGCCAGGATTTTAACTATTCCTCAGAAAGGTAGTCCAAGTATATAATGAAAAGCATATTCATTGGACAATATCCAGTTTCTTTGTTATTAAATAGCATTTGTATTTTCTGATTATAAAAGCAATATATCATTGTTTGGGTATCTTATCTAAGAGAGTATTACATTTACATTGTTTTTCAGTATTGGGGTAATTCCTAATTTTATACCTTTGTAAACGAAGTTATGATAAATATTGATTCACATGAATCTTTATTATTCACTTAGCTTTTTATTTTGTGAGGACGATGACCACAAAGTGAAACAAATGTCTGGGACAGGGAGTGTAAACTGTTTTTTGACCTGTGATAGACGTGTCTGTATTACTTGAGAGAATGGCTGTATCCATATCCACTCCTACCCAATATGAGTTATCTTACTACAACCAAGAGCTAATTTTTCTTTAAGGGGTGGAAAGGCTTTCCTGTGTTTCTAGAGATGGAGCTGAGGGGGGTCCAGCACAACTACCCCTACTCGGCACTGAAGTTGGACTGAAGAACATTTTTGCACTTTGAACAAGTTACGAAGTGAAAATTGCAGATCTTTTATTTGCCTTTCTTCTTCTAATGAAGTTTAATTTGGATAAGGTTTTTACGTAAGGAGACTTGCAGGGCCTGGGAGAGGCCCAGATTGTAGGCCATTCTGGGCCATTCTTCAGGACTGAAGGCGGCCCTGCCTGTCTGTGCTGCCATAGTGCCACAGTGGCATGTTTCTCGTTCTTAAACTGGCTTTCGTACAACAGCAACAAAATCATCAGAAGATTTAAAACAAAACTGTGCTCCCCAATCAGGCTTTTTTTTTTTTTAAAGAAATTAAAAGGCATTGTATCCTCTGTTAAATATTTATGTAGTAGGCTATTGATGTCTTCATTTAAATCTGTCTTTTTAGATGTAAATTAGACATGGTTAGGGAGGTAGGGGACATGAAGACTCTTTCCCATGAAATGTTCAAGTGTGAGGTTCTTTCTGAACAGGCACCTTACTGGTTTTTTTTTTTCTAGAAAGCCTGCATGTGCTATTTTCTAAATGGAATTTTTATTTGATTTCCTAAAATTCTAAATAGCCTCTTAGATTATTTAGGGATTTCTCATGAATGGCTGTACAAGGATTTTACCATCTAGAAGATTGCAGTTGTATGGTTCAATGAAATGCATCTGTTAAGCAAATGTGAGGATATGTTGTTTGTCTTATGATCAAATAAATTATACAGCAAGCAGGTCTTGTAGAGAGACTTGTATAGCAAGTCTCTTTAATATATGTGCTCATTTAAAATTTTCAAACATACTTGTTCTTAAAGGCATAGGGTATCGGCTTTTGTTTTTGTTTTTACCTCCCAAAGTACCTTGGAATTTAAGCACAGTATTCTTTCAGAAAATGTTCTTTTGTTTTTTTACATCAGGGACCTTGAATACTTAATTTACTTTTCTGTAAAGCTGTCAGTTGTAATCTGCAATTTAAAAAAAAAAAGAAACTAATAAAACAAATCCTCATTTCACAATTTAAACCTTATTGAGTCTAATTCACTAGCGCTGCGAGTTGATTATGCTCCTGCAGTTTGACGTGCCTCCAATTGTAATTGTGTTGACCCTTCAATGCATTAAATCTCCCCAGTGCTTATCAAACTGGGAGAGATAAGTCTACAATTCGGAACTTCATTAAATATCTCATTTATATTAAACAGATGATAGCTTCTAACAGAAATAATAATTTGTTCAGATGAAGGAACCGCAACGGCTGTGGTTTCATCTGTTTGGAATGTGCAAACTCTCTCCCACTTTGCCGTGTTGTGCTGCTCCCCCCAGAACCCTCCCACCAAGCCCTCTTTGTCTCTGGCTGCAAGCCAACACCAAGCGTCACGCAATATTAGTCCACGGGGTTAACCCCAGAGCCCACATTTGGACGACTGCAGTTAAGTGTGCTTTGTTCTTCCTCGAAGCAGATTTGTTTCAAGGCCTTATGAACATAGGTTCCTTATTCATATTATTTTTGTGAAGAATCTGACTTGGAGGCACAGCTGTTTTAAAGAATGCCACATACTGTTTTCATTCGTGGTGATAAAAATTGACCTATATTCTTTGCTTAGTAGATTGTCTGTGTTTGTGACATACACATCTTTGCTTCATTAGAATATTCGATCCCTATTTCTATATTGTTTGCTGTTAAAGTGTTTTTTTTCAGTTACTTACTACCTTATATTTAAGATTATAGTAAGAGAATAGAATGATTTTTTCCCCGAATTTCTAGCCAAAGAAATATAGGCTCATTGAATTGTTCAAGACACCCAAGCTCACAAGTGGTCTTGAGGTCTTGTAGAGTAGGCAGTAATTCTTGCAGCACACGCAGAGATGTGTGCTAATTGTTATGTGTATTTACCTACCATAGGTCTAAGTCATGTAGCTGAGTTCCAGCTTCCATTCTGATAAAGCATCCTTTGTGCAGAGCAACATCTCATAAAGAATTCTGAATTAAACCATAACTTAAATTGACTTCAACCGATACTAACAGTCAAATTGAAAAAATAAGCAGCAAAATAAGTTATAAAAAAAAGCTTTTAATATACATATTTTTCCTCCAATGGCTGCAGTCTGACAGAACTTCATGGGAGGCACAGTGTAAAGTGGCACGGAAAGTTGGTCATTAGGCAGAGCTGTCATCACAAATTATTTTGGTACAGGGTGAAAAGTTCTAGTTCATTTGGTACCCAGTTGGATACAGGCCTTGGGCAAGTTGTTATAATTCCCCCATGCTGCTAATGGGCCTCCAGTACTGATTTTCCCTTGCCCCCTTTTCTCTATAGCTGAAGTCACCTGGGAGCCCCTCTGGACCTGAGCTGCCCATTGAAACAGTATTGGATGATCGAGAACGAAGAATCTCCCATTCCCTCTACAGTGGGATTGAGGGGCTCGATGAATCACCCACGAGAAATGCTGCACTCAGTAGAATAATGGGTGAGTCAGGTAAAATTCTGTTTATCACAACTTATTTTTATGCTTTCCTGGTTCACTGGGAGGTTATTAATGTAATATTAATGTAAAGGAGGCCCATGTTTTCAAGAGGAAAAAGAGTAGGTTCATTATAATCACCCAGGAAGTGTTAATGTGAAGAGAGTAAATCAATACATTGATTTTGTTAAGTGAATTTTAGATCCTGTAACGTGTGGGGCGAAAAAGAAAAGAAAGGAGTCACATGGTAATATTTTCAGTGATCAAGATATTTTTAGCTTGTTTGAAATAAGAAGTGAAGCCAGGTTTTAGGAAAAAATCAAAATGTAGTAGTGTGGGGCAAGAAGAATTCAAAAGTTGAATCTCTTCCCACAGCAGCACTGTTTAGAGGGAGAGGAACAAATACATATCTACACATTTGCATGTATATGAAATATTCGCATTTATTTGGTATGTGCTTAATAGGATGTTACCATTTTTTAATTGCATCTCTACTTTTTCAAAGCCCTCATTTTAAAATCTGGAAGCTAGTTTTTTGCATCCTTTGTTTAGATGCGACACCGTGCTGTCTGCACGGCCCCAGTGGGTAATGAGGTCATTAGCGCTTTGCTCTGCAGCGGTTCAGCTTTCTACTAACAGATCCAGTTAATAAAGACTTGCTTTGCCACAGGAGTGGTTGGATTTACTGAGTTGCTCATCTTGGGATTAACTTGTGAGAGTTCTCAAATTTAAAACCTACGAAACTGTTTTGATTAAAATAGCACCTGACATAAAACACTTTTATCGCTGGTATGTGTCACAAGGCTCCCAAGTAAAACCCTAAATTTAACTTCATTTTGATACATTTAATGAAGATTTAATACAAATCACGTTTCCATTATGAAGCCTCATTGGAGCAAGAATTTATTTCATTCATCAGTGGACGTTTCTGGAAAGCCTGCTATTGACAAGACATTTGTGTGTATACTTTTGCTCTAGATACAAAAATGAGAAAGACACAATCTCTGCATATACAGAACTCTCTTCTGGGCAAGACAGGAAAAACACATAAACAAGGCTAATAGAATTTTCTGTTCTTCCTTTGGACTTTCTAGCTTTCTAGTTTGGAAAAATTGATAAATTCTCAATTTCTTATTCTGTTGCACATAGAACTTAGACCTGCCAGCCTTCTGCTTTTACTTTGTCAATATTTTTCCTTTTGCCAGGTTGGCATAAATGGAAGTAGAGGAAGGATACTAAAAACCATTCTACACCTGTTCGGTGACACACATTGTACATAGTTCACCACATTAATCTTTGCTTATTAATGATCACTCTTTTCACTGCTGTTGAATTTTCCATACTTTCTTGGTTTTGGTGTAAAACTTTATCTTCGTTAAATACTTTTTTCACTGATGAAAATTCAGACCCTTGAGAGAGAAAGAGAGTGCATGTGTCCCTGGATCTGTGTGCATACAAAGTGATACGCTGTAATTTCCCCTTTATTATAGGAACATAGGACTTGCCATACTGAATCAGACCATTGGTCCACCAGTTCCTGTAACCTGCGTCCTGCCTCCAATCCCTGATGCTTCAGAGGAAGGCGAAAAACTAAAACTAAAAAACCAAAAAACCCCAAAATTCACCTAGTGACCTTTTGAAATGTTGTCTATATGGGTTAAGGATTCCGTCATTTTCTTCATAGTCTGTTTGCCCTGATTTTGTTAGCTGTGGCTTCATTAGTCCACTTCAGTTCGTATTACTGTTGTTTTCCCCTCCCCCTGCTAGAAATGGAATGGACTTTTCAGACTCCAGATGCTTTCCCCTGGGCAGCACTTCCCTCCCAGCTATGTGCTCTGTGATGTACTGTGCATGCCCTTTGGGAGTGGGGGTGGCAGACTCTTTACCCTCTGATGATAGGCCAAGTTAATGTTGAATGATTTAGATATTTTCTTAAGCTAGCTTTTACACATTAAACTGGAAACTAGGGATCCTGTATAGTTTTACCCTGAGAAATGTATATGCATAACCCGATCCCATGTCTTGAGTTTTGCAAATTTGAGAATTCCTCAGTCTTCATCGGTACCTGTTCCAATATCAGCGACCCTAAGAAACAAATAGTTTGCTAAAATTAGAAATCATGGAAAAGATGTTAGCTGACAAGAAAATGCCAAAACAAGGTACCAAATATAAGATATTAGAGCATTGAATTCTATTAGCCTAAATCATTCGCGCTAGTATGTATTGATTTGCACAGTATCTAGGTACATGGAAGTTTCTCAGGTAGCTCTTGTGTGGTTACAGGTTGTCTTTTGTATGTTTAGAATAACTCCGACATACACACTTGTGGACATGGTGGTATTTACTTCATGATCTGCTATGATTCAACTAGAGCTTTGTATTGAAATTCCAGCTTATTATTTTAAGAAATGACTAATTTTATGCAAACAGGGTGAGTTTTCACCTGTGAAAATTCATCATGTGAGACTCTAGACCAAAAAGGAGCTTTGCGGCTTTCTAACTCATTTCTGTGGGAACACATCTCAGGAGGGAAGCTTCTAAAAAAATAGATCAAAATAGGAAGAGATGTTAGACTTGGAAGGATGTCAGGGGTCATCAGCCACACTTTCCCACTTAACAGATAAAGGAACAAAGTCGCAAGATCCCATGGTGATTTTTTGTTTTATGTTGTTTTTGGTTATTTCCTGTTTCTAAAAGTAGACCTCTCTGGGGAATACTGAGACCACACAATAACTATTAGTGACATCCATTCTTTATTAACATCAATTTATAAATATCTACATCTTTAAGCAAAAGACATTAGGCAGCCTCCAGAATCTGTTCTATTCTGGCAAACAAAGTGATCTAAAAATCAAAACCTCATCTTTGAAAATAACCTTAGGTATCTACTCCAACTGAATTATCTTCTGTTCAGAGGAATTAGGGATCAGAGAAATTAAGTGACAAGTCTGAAGCCACAAGGTTTCTGTGTTTCTAAATCAGTTAGGATGTGTTTTTTTCTGAGTCCCGAGTCCCACACTACTTCAACCTTCATCGGTCCTCCTAGCTTGTGGTCTAATCAACCAGAGTTGTCACCAAGGCAAGATTTCTCCAAATGTCTTCTGTATGGACCTACTTGCCACTATCATGGATATTCATCGAAAAGAAATCTCTGGAGATCCTACCTACGATTTCTTTTTTACAAAAGCCTTAATTTTTTTTTTTTTTTTTTTTACAAATTGCTGGACTATCTTAATCTAATAATCACAAAACAATAAGAGGCATGGTTAATTTAACCAACACTCTCGCCCAAATACATCACAAGTTGACATTTGGGGACATGGAACCTTAATTTTTTTTCCCCCAAATTTTCTTTTTAAAGCAACCCCAAATCTGGTGTATTCATTTTAGAATTTAATCGCAGTAGTTTTTATATTTGTAGATTTGTGGTGAGTTTAAATAATACTTTTGTTCAGCATGTTTTTATCATGTTAGAAATTCAACACAGAAAAATGGAACATTAATGTCGTTTTTATTGTGAGTCAAATCACTGGAAAACTTTTCATCTGTTTCTAGTGTCATTAATGGTGTTGCCTTCTGTGTAAATGTACCAATGAATAAACGTTTAGTGACCAATCATCTGTATCTCATTGTTTCACTCCTCTTTAAGATATTGACTGGTTTAAATTTTAGTTTATAGTTTGTTGGTTAACTAGTTGAGGAAGGAGGAATATTTATCCATCTAAAAACAGATCACAGGCTTCTCAAGTCACCCTTGGAAGGTTTCACGTTGATGATGTGCCCTGTACCAGCACACATCATTAAGAGGTATTGTTTAGGTGGAGTTTGTTAAACATGTAGTTTGATAATTGAGTTGTCCATTACTCCCTGTATATTCCTGCCTCCAGGTTCAGAAACCGCAATTCCTGGCAAGCATGTTAAGAAGTGGGAAATTGATGAAAAATGTGAATTCTCAAATCTTTGAAATATTAGCCCCCAGAATCATGGGTGAGAGAAAAAAGCTAAATTGTTTTCTTACTATTAGAAAAGTTTCTTGCCATTTATGCCTAAAATTTTGGATCACTTACGGTACAATATTTCTACTCAAAACAGCATATTATAAAAAAGGATTGTCATATGAAGAGCCATTCAGTGTTCCATATTGCTTATTAGGCTGTCTCTCAGAATATATTGTGTAAACCCAGGAGTTTTAGTTTTTGTTTTTAAAAACGAGTGCACTGTAATTACATCGTGATTTTTCCTTTCATTAAATTTTGCCTTTGTGAGGACTTGGCATTTAATGCTGTGACACGTGCCTTGTCAGTGGTGAGCTGTCAGGCATAACTGGTTTTGTCATTCTGTACACTTTTTGGGCAAAAAAAGTATGTCTTGAGAAGGACATATTTCTTTTGGTAATAGTACTAGAATGTCCAACCTTATTTGTGAATGATAATTTTTTGGACAGATTTCTGTCTTTCTGTACTAAAGTCCAAAAACTCAAGTAGTAAATGAGTGATTTGAATTCAGGAGAGGAAAACAATGAGGTATTAAATTTGATTTGCTTTATAATCATGAGCATTCATAAAAAGTTGCTAGTTTTCACAGTTTCTCAAAACGAACACATGTCAAATCAAAACAGAGTGTTTTCCTTGATAAAAAGCGGTGTTGATATTTCAGTGAGCATATAGTATTTCTATAATAAAGTAGTTGGTGCTAGATGACGAATACACTTGAAATTTCTAACACGTCTTCTTCTATGGGTTGTCCTGGAAAGATACGTATCAACCTAAAATTTTTCCTTTGTTAAAGGTCTAGAATGATATATATCTTTAAAATCCTTCAAGCCTATATATGCCATCCCATAATTGCCAAAATAATGTTAAAACAAAAAAAATCATCATTTGTACATTCTTATGAATGTTTATCTTAAAAATTAGATCTTAAGACTGATGTTAAAATGTTAAAAACTCTCCACATGTTGCTGTTGTGCTATTTTATGTGTTTTTAATTTTTTAAAGTGTTTATTTTTATTTTTGAGAGAGAGAGAGAGAGAGAGAGAGAGAGAGACAGACAGAGTGTGAACAGGGGAAGAGCAGAGAGAGGGAGACCCGGAATCCGAAGTGGGCTCCATGTAAAGTATAAAATGGTGCTTGTAGAAGGGAAAATACAGCAATCCGTTTTATTTGGGTAGGAGCCAGTAAAGCTGGCTTACCAGATTGGGATATTGGACTTAAAATGAGAGTTTTCCCCTCCTGCTGTAAAGTGACAGGGAAATTGTCAATTCTTGCTTTGTTGAGAGAGCCAGGCCAGTGGGCCTGCATCATATTGTGTTGTTTGTTTCTGTGAGTATGGCCTCTCATGACATATCCACTTGGACCCAAGCCTTGCACAATGAGTTCTTATTCAAAATTATGGCACAGTTTTTGAGGAGGAAGCCAGAAGAAGTATGGGTGCTTTCGGGAGGAAGATGGCATCATTTGGACCCCAGCTTTATCTTTAAGGATTCACGACTTGAATCATAATTTTGTCCCAAGAAATATAAACATCTGTCATGCTGACCCATGCACCTGAGCAGATTTTCCTGAAAGAAACTGATCACCGTAGACAGTAGAGAGTCTTTCTTTACCAAGAATGCTATATCCAAATTGAATAAATGAAAATGTACAGGCTCGGCCTGAAAATTTGGGCAGTTAGATCTTTTTTTTTTTTTTTAATTTTTTTTTTTTAACGTTTAATTATTTTTGAGACAGAAAGAGACAGAGCATGAACAGGGGAGGGTCAGAGAGAGGGAGACACAGAATCTGAAACAGGCTCCAGGCTCTGAGCTGTCAGCACAGAGCCCAACGCGGGGCTCGAACTCACGGACCGCGAGATCATGACCTGAGCCAAAGTCAGCCGCTCAACCGACTGAGCCACCCAGGCGCCTCTAGGCAGTTAGATCTTAATCTTTTCGAGATCACTCTTGCCATCTCCCCACAAGGTCTTGATTCTGCATGTACTCATCTTTGAAGTGTCACCAGAATGCACTGTGAGCTTTTCTCCATCATGAATTTAATGATGTAGTTGCCGATGTCTAAAATCAATGTCCTCATTTCTCCTAGCAGAAAAGATCATATTCATCATTCAAAGCCCGACTGTGATGTTAGCTTTTGTTAAGATCCCCAGCATTCTCTGCCTTCAGCTACCCAGGCAATTACAGCACAAGTGAATGCCATAGTACTTTGAGCACATCCTTCACAGCACCAATCACTTATCAGTTTTTGTATGTCTGTCTCTTTCTCTAGGGTGTGAGCTGTTTGGGGGCTGAGATTTAAGTCTTTCTTACATACTTGCTATGTGGTATGTCCCAGTGAATGAATGGGTGAATGATTGATGTAAGTCTGCAGGGCTTCCCTATAAATTTCCTGGTAAAATTTTTCAAAGGACTTTTGCAACTTAGAATCTGTGTAGCATTTTCACGTTAGAAGACATTCTGGAGATCATCTTTGGCGTTAGGAAACTTGAAACCAGCGAAATTGAATACTGTGCCGAGAGCTACATAGCTGCCATGTCAGAGGAGGGAGCGGACTTGAGGCCTCCGCTGGACATTTATTTATGAAAAATAAATTTCCTTCATTCTATGTTGTTCCACCAGGTTGAGCAGATGTTTGGAAATATAGAGTTTTTCTAGTGTTGTAAAGTATTAACATGAATACACATAATGGATATCTAGATGGATATCTAGAATTTCTCTTACTTTTTTTTCCACTGGGCAGGTAAATACCAGCTGTCCCCCACAGTGAACATGCCCCAAGATGACACTGTCATTATAGAAGATGACAGGTTGCCAGTGCTTCCTCCACATCTCTCTGACCAGTCATCTTCCAGCTCCCATGATGACGTGGGGTTTGTGACCACAGACGCTGGTGCATGGGCTAAGGCTGCAATCAGTGATTCAGCAGACTGGTAAGATCACGTGCCGGGGTTGGAAAACATGAGTTAATTACAATCACCTTCATTTTATGTTTAAATGGTCTATCATTAAGTGCAGTTAATCAATTTTTTTTATGGCAGTGTCCTATTTTCATGATTTTAATACTCTTAATAATCACTCTTTTAATAAAAGATTCCCACCAACTCTGTAATCTTGCCCCATTGTTTTAGCATTTACAGGGCTGTACTTAATAATTCAGCCAAAACTACAACAAAATTACCACTAACCAAAAAAGAAAAAAAAAAAAAAACCTACTCACTTAAGTCTCATTGTTAATTATTTTAGATGTTTTAATTTGATGATTATTATTTATTAAATCAGTTCAAGCAGATCTCTGAGGTGACTGAAAGTTTATAACAATTAGATGACTTTGGCCAAATTAATAGCTGCTATGTTCGGGGAGTGGGAAGAAGCTTTTTAAAGGTTTTCTTTTTATAGTGCTGTCACCCTGCCATTTAAAATGCTTCCTGCTTGCTTTTAACATTATGACTTTTGGGGCAGCCTAATGCTGTTTCTTTCTCCTGTATCTTCCAAAACATAATAAAGCATTTGATATTGTTGAGCCAATGTGTGGCACGTGAATGTGGATGTGTGCCACAATCTGCATGCCTAGTAATTATACACATCCAGAAGCCAAAAGGCAAGTCCCTTCTAGAGATGACCTTGTGAGGTTGTAGTGATAATTAACAAAGCCATGTGAAGTGTTATACCAGAATTTTCTTATTGCCCTTTCTCTGGGGTGTTCCATGAATACATCAGCAAAATGATATTTAAATCCTTTACCACTTACCCGTTGCTGTTTTCTGTTCTTACCCGAACTTGTGGCCACATCCGTTATCAGATAGGAGGACTGTGGGGGCCCGGCGTTGATTTGTGTTAACAATTATAGTGGTGATCTTAGCAAAGTTACCCTCTCCCCAGCCCTCCTCTCCGCTCCTTACAAAACCACACAAGCATCCAGCACACTCACCTGTGAATTCTGCAGATGTTCTCTTGGAATAGTCCCACCTGTTATTTGGATCCTTGAAGAGTCCATCTTTGTTCTTTTCTTTTCTTTTCTTTTCTTTTCTTTTCTTTTCTTTTCTTTTCTTTTCTTTTCTTTTCTTTCCTTCCCTTCCCTTCCCTTCCCTTCCCTTCCCTTCCCTTCCCTTCCCTTCCCTTTCCTTTCCTTTCCTTTCCTTTCCTTTCCTTTCCTTTCCTTTTCTTTTCTTGAAAACACAAGATGTAGAAATAGAGCGACACTCAAGCCTGCATGATATTAGCTTGTTTTCGAATGAGGTTTTCAGTTCAATGTAGAGGGGGAAAATACAATACAAAGTCAAATTCCATTTGAAATCCACAGATGCTGTTCCACATACTGCTGCAGTTTGTATCTGTTTCTGAAAGTGAAAGCAACAACAGGGAAAGTAAGGATTAGATATTTGCAGTATTCAACTTACGGACAAAGCCTTTGAATCTCCACCGTGATGAGAATTGTGGAGGTGGCCATAGGAATAGATCTGTTTGGGGCCTTAGAAAGCACTGTATTGGTGAAAATAAATAAGTAACTAGCAGGAATAGATTGTGGCATTAATTTCTCTAAGGGCATCCATAAAATGGTAAGGACTTGTGCGATTTTGCTGTGGGGAAAGTGGAGCAAGGAAAGGAATATGAATGAAGGGTTATCCAAACAAGAATGGCAGCTGTTCTGAATCACAGCAGAAAATGTAAGCTTTTCCAGCCTGACAATATCTCCCTAATCCTTGATGAAAATGTTATGAAAACAAAAGGGCAATAAGACAGGATTAATAACTGGAATTTTAATAATGTTGGGGGGTCAGGGTATGGTTACATTCTTTAAAGAATCAGCTGTCAGTTTTGCAATCTAACTTGTTAAATATTCTAGTGTACTGTTTATTGTGTCTAAAATTAGTTTAATGGGTATATTGATAGGGAAGAATTAATTATGTCATGGTTTAAAAATATTTAGTTATTTTAAGACTTATTAACACACATACTCATTTGACATTTTAAATTGTGTATGTTTACAGTTCACTGCACAATTGTGGAAGGCTAAATATGTAAAATGGCTAAACTTTTAATTTGTTAACGTAGAATATACTTTTTTCACTCCATTAATTGTTTCAGGGAACATTAATAGTGTTTTTAAGGAGAAACAAGGTAAACCGGCAATTCTAATCTTAGTGACAACATCATTCCAAGCATATGACATTAGTTTAAAAAATATGCCAATGTGTGGTATTTAGGTAACATTAGCACCAACAATTTGTATTTCTTTAAACAAACTTTTACCAATAATTTCTATTAAATATGTATTTCATGAGAAGAATATTGAAAAGATCAGCTTTCAACATATGAAAGAATTATTCTTATTGAAAATAGATAATATAGAGTTACTCTTGCAAAATTGCATCATAGTTCTTCTATGGGTTTTTAATTTTTACTTCTAGAACTATATTTTTCCTTTTTTTAGCATTTCATTTTTACTGTTTTTTTTTTTTAACTTTTTAAAATGTCTGTTTATTTTTGAGAGAGAGTAGGAGGGGGTGGGGCAGAGAGAGAGGGAGACAGAGAATCCGAAGCAGGCTCCAGGCTCTGAACTGTCAGCACAGAGCCTGACCCAGGGCTCCAATCCATGAACTGTGAGATCATGAGCTGAGCCAAAGTCAGACACTCAGCCAACTGAGTGACCCAGGCACCCCTAGGACTGTATTTTTTAATTGGGGTATATGTGCTCTGGAAATTACAAGCAAACTATAGTAAGCATAGTAGTACCTGACTACTACTACAAGAGCATAATATATAAGCATACATCAATTTAAGAAATAAGAGCAATGTGTAATTATATATATAATGTATGCTATAGCTATAAATACCTACATACATGCACACATATATGAATACACAGTATGTAATCATAGTGATATGTTGGAGGGGCACTGAAGGCTTCAAGATAAACATGACCCTTTTTCTTAGTACACCAAATTTATTCAAAGTTTTACAGAAAAAATATGGTATATTAAAAATGAAAAGATTAAATGTATAGTACAAAGAAGAAAACATTTATTAGGATATAACATAGTCTTTTACAAAATAAAACTGTTCTTGGTGAACTCTCAGGGCCTGTAGGATACATCTTCTTATTTCTCAATACCTGGGCCAGGACTAGGGTGAGACAAGCCAAGTGACCAGGATGCAAAATGTAGGGAAGGAGTTACTGTCAGGTGTTGACCCTCTACTTGCCTGAGCCTGAAAGTGCTTCCTTAAATTCTGAGTAAGGGGCACCTATCTTGTGTCATCCTAGGGGCCCTACTCTGTACTTGGTGGAAAAGATTGGGAAAGGCTGTTCAGAATCCTTGAGTGTTTTTAAGGACCCCATCTCTGTTATAATTTGTATTATATTGATAATTTGAGATAGAAAGTCTTTGTGGGGTGATAATCACTTACCTTGTATAGTGGTTTGCAGTTTACAAAGGGCTTTTACATAATGTCCTTGAATTCCCTTATTGGCCTCTTAAGGTGGGTAAGGCTGCTATTCTCTTTATTGAGCATTATTAATACAGTAGGCTCAAAACATTTCAGGTCACTTAACCTGACAGCAAAGCATTTTCCTTGATGTCTTTCTTTTCACAATTTTGGATTTAGCTCTTCTCTAAGAGCCAACTATCATTTCATGCACAGTAAACTGCAGCTACATTTTTGATATATATCCAAACCAGATCACTCTTCCTTTACCTGTGTGGATGGTAATTCTCTACGGCCATAAAAGCGAGAGAAATTTGCTTCCATCAGAAACATAAGGAAGGCTGTCATAAACTCTGCTGGCATGGTGGCAGTGGCCACTGACCTTCTTAGTATGTTTAGTTAGCTGTGGAAGGATTTTCTCCTACCTGGCCAGGTAAGGAAGGTGGCAGGGCGCTGACACAAAAGAGCGATTGACTTAGTGTGCCCAGCACAGAGAAAAAACATTTTTATTGTATGAACTCTGGTCAGAACACCTAGAAGTGCTTAAAAAAAAATTTTTTTTTTAACATGTATTCATTTTTTGAGAGACAGAGACAACATGAGCTGGAGAGGGACAGAGAGAGAGGAAGACATAGAATCCAAAGCAGGCTCCAGGCTCTTGAGCTGTCAGCACAGAGCCCCATGAGGGGCTTGAACTCACGAACTGCAAGATCATGACTAAAGCCGAAGTTGTATGCTTAATTGACTGAGCCACCCACATGCCCCCCTTGTGGTCCTTTTTAAAGTGTTCACAGATAGTTTACGAATAGGAGTGATGCTGTGTCATCCCTTTCCACTTCCAACTGTGTCCTGTTACCAATGGTTTGCTGTGTGCCTCCTCATCTCTGCTTGGACTTCTGTGTTGGTGTCACCCAAATCAAATGTCATCTGGTCTCCTGTGTCCCTCCAGTACTGTTCATTCTCTCATCTGTGCATCCACAGCATTGGCTCAGTCCTTCTGTTGTAGTATTTTTGTTAGGAACTTGTAGATAACAGAGACCTTTTTCTTCTTTTCCTTTCCTGACTTTGGTACCCAGCACAACACCTTAGAATAGGTTCTCATAAAGATTTGCTGTGTTGGTTTCTTCTCCATTGAATAAATATTGCTGAGAAACTACATTCTCATGAAACTACCTGCCACAAAGGTGTTTTTTTCTACGTTTCTGACATCCAAGATTAAAGACATACTCATTTTACAACTTCTATTTGATTACAATTCATAGAGCCCCTTGTATGCTGTCAGTATTTGTATTCATATATGAAAATTTTCCTCAGATATTCAATCCTTCCATTTTCTAAAATATACCAGGCTTATTTTTGATAGTCACTTAGAAATAATGATGTATTAGGGAACAGAGTGAAGAAACTGAGGGAAATAGGGGAGGAGAGAACTCACATGGAGAAAGAATGACTTTATACTTAAATTAATTTTGTATTTTCCCATCACCTCCTATTCAGCCACAGTTGTTTCGTCGTTGTTTTTTTAATGGACTATATTTTTGTTTCAGCATTTCTGGGGAATATGCATATACATAACTTTCATATGTGGGCATATATGATCTTTCCTAAAGTTGGATGTCCTCTTTTTTAGTAAATATTTTTATGTTTCTCTTTCTCTTCATACCAGCTCTTTGAGTCCAGATGTTGATCCAGTTCTTGCTTTTCAACGAGAAGGATTTGGACGCCAGAGTATGTCAGAAAAACGCACAAAGCAATTTTCAGATGCCAGTCAATTGGATTTCGTTAAAACGCGAAAATCAAAAAGCATGGATTTAGGTAGTGAGTACAATCTCCATGAATCTTTATCTAAATAAGGTTTAGATGCTTTCAGATTAAAATTGATAGTCCCAAACACATGTCTGTTTACTTTAAGCAATAGAAAAAATAAATGTGAAACGTGGCAATTTGGCAAAAATTAGTTTTTCTCTGAGTTTGTGATAACCATATTTCTCATAAGTGGCATGTTTACATAATGTGCAATATGTTAAAATATATGTTTTCCTGATGATCAAAGAAACAAACACATGCATATCATGCTATGTTCATGCATCTTTATTTGGAAGATGAAGTGTTTTAACATTTTGGATGTTTAAAACCAACTTTTTGAAATCATATTTGGTTGGCTGTGGGATTCTTGAACTAGAAGGAGAAGTTTTGGAGAGAAACCATTATCTCAATCCATGTCTAGAATTTGGTTACTTCATGATATACTTCATTTCGTTGCTATTCTTTAAGGTTTATTTAATAGAAACTCTTCTGTGTTGATAATTAAGGCATTTAATTGAAGTAATAATTTGGGAGAATATTTATTGTAGAAAGTGTTTGGAAGCAAATGAGAGGAGGAAAATAACCATAGTTGTTCAATCAAACACCAATCAGGTAGTGTCTCTTTTTAAATCCAAATCCACCAAAAAGCAAACAAAAAAGTAAAGTAATTAATTATATCTATAAACCGATCAAATGATTTTAAAAACCTTTGTTAATCAGCTGAAACTTATTTATGCTGTTCTCTGGTGGCTGTTTTTACTTCAAGACTAAAAGCATTAATTTATCACATGCATAAAACAAAAATTTGGCGATGCATTGCCTTGGCTAATTATGATATGCTAACTTATAAATAACACACGTGTCTGTGAAATGACTGGCATTTTGCATGGAGACACTGCTTTTCCCCCCTTTTTTTGATTATGAATGTTTGCTTGATTTTTCATATTATTTGCATGAAATATTACCTAAGAATGATCACCTAACTGGAAAGATCCGGGAATGGTTGAAGCATGTTGGGCTGTGGGGACTAACTGTGCTAACCAGTATACATTTACCTTTTAACAGTAGCTGACGAGACTAAACTCAATACAGTGGATGACCAGAAAGCAGGTAAGAATGGACAGTTAGACTGTTGCCATAGAAACTGTGGTCCAAGGAGCTGATCATAATTATAGAGCTGCCAATCATATTGCATGTAAACATAAATATTCCAGTCTTGCGCGGATGTTTTCATTTTTAGGAAATCACATTGTACGAGAAAAGAAAAATTTCCTGTTAGAAGGAATTTATCAGGGTAGTACATACTAAATGGAAATATAATTTAGTGTTTCAAAAATGCTAAAACAACCTAGATTTTAATTATATTTGTATAGGAATGTTTTGTTTCAATTAAATAAAAATCAAAATCCTAAAAACAGTATCTCTTCTAGTAAACTCTTAAGTGTCTAAGTCATTTACTAGGTATCTAGCTTGATACCAAACAATGGTTCTCAAACTGGTGATTTTGATTTGAAGGATAATAGCAGAAATATAAATATTTTTCACTCTATGACAGAATCCAATATTGCTGTCTTTCATTGTTCAGAAAACCTCAGTTTTTCTTCAGATGCAAGAATTGGCTTGTAGTTGTCTGACATTGAGTTAGACTATGTAATGCACAAGTTTCCTTATCTTGACGTGAACCTATTTCAAAGGTTTTTTTTGTTTTGTTTTGTTTTTGTTTATTTTTTAACTCATTAGGGCTTGCTTCTAAAATGCTGCCTAGGGGTGTCTGGGTGGCTCAGTCGGTTTGGCCTCCAACTTTGGCTCAGGTCATGATCTCATGGTTTTTGAGTTCAAGCCCCACATCAGGCTCTGAGCTGACAGTTCAGAGCCTGGAGCCTGCTTTGGATTCTGTGTCTCCCTCTCTCTCTGCCCCTCCCATGCTCATGCTCTCTCTCTCTCTCTCTCTGTCTGTCTCAGAAATAAATAAGCATTAAAAAATAATAATAATGAAGTTTAAAATGCTGCCATTGTGTAGAATCAATGGATTATATTGAACTGGGTTTTTCATTCTATTAGATTTTACTTTTTATGTTATATTATGAAAATAATCACAGGAAAGTCTTCATGTATAATTAAAGTAATGTATTTTGTACAATGGCACATTTATGATTTATTGTTATAAGTTTGGAATAGTGTTTTAATTATTCTAGATCCAGTATGATGTAGTCATATCACTTAGCACTAATTAGCTTCAATTCACCTTTTTGACCTGCAGTAGTAATTAATTTTAGCCTTAAAAAATATGTATCTATATACATGTGTAAAGATTATTGTGGACATGGTTGAAATTTTCATGTTCTGTAGAGTAAAAAGATAGATTGTGAAAATTACATCCAATAAATCATAGGATTAACTATAGTGGAAGGCAATTAACTATAGCCTCAGCCCTTATTATGTAGTTATTTCTCTGATCAAACATAAAATTCACTCAAACTCTGAAACAGGGCTAAAGAAAAACTATCTGATAGTTCATATATGCAAATGAGTAATTAGTTTTGGAGTTAATAACATTCAATACTTTTAAAGAAGTAAGCCCTGTCCAAATTAATGTTCATAAAAACCAACTCAAACTGCTCAGGTTAAAGAACATGACTTTATATGCTACGCCAGTCAGGTACAGTCAGGAAATTATTTATTTAACTAACTTCCACTAAAAGGAAAAGACCATTATTGCAATTAAAAAAAAATAATGATGATATCCAGATATCCAGAGTTTAACTGAAAACGTAAAATGATGTTCATGGAGAGAAGGCAGATTTTATAATCTAATTGAATCTTGTGTTTTTATTGTGTTTTAAAATGTTAGATCCTAGATAAAAAGAGCTTTTTCTTTTTTTCTCCCCCGCCCCCCACTGTGTACAATCTATCTTACCAAAGTAAACTGGAAAAGCTTGTGACAAAAAATTATTGCATAGACACCAAAGTACCTTTTAGTCTATTGGTTTTAAATCTACATGAATAAAATATCTAACAAGGATCTTTTCCACCCTGCAGTATTAGATAGTGAACAGATTTTCAGTTATTTTTCTTTCTTCACTTCACTTGAATTGCTAAGATGATCATGATTTTACAGTTTAGTCCAAAGGTTTTTGGTAGAGTCACAGTGGTATTTTAGCATAGATCATCTGTCTAGCCATAAGCCTTTCATAATGAAAATTGAATTCCATTTCCCTTCGCCCTTGCAAAAGACATCCTCTACTTTTTTTTTTTTTTTTTTTTGGCAAGTGGGGTATTAGGTAGGAATAGAAAAATAGGCCTAGGGAAAATAGTATGATTATGATTTTCCCCTCTATTTCTGGATTTAAGGATCTGTTATGATATTTGGGGCAGGAGGAGGGGAGGATTTTCTTCATGAAAGAAAAGAGAGAACAAGAATAAGAAGAGAATTGGGTTTCTAACAGTTTAAATTTTTTACTTTTTTACATTTTATGTATTTTTGATAGGCAGAGAGAGACAGAGTACAAGTGGAGGAGGGGCAGAGAGAAAGGAAGACACAGAATCCGAAGCAGGCTCCAGGCTCTGAGCTGTTAGCACAGAGCCCGTCATGGGGTTCGAACTCACAAACCATGAGATCATGACCTGAGCTGAAGTTGGACACTTAACCGACTGAGGCACCCAGATGCCCCATGGGTTTCTAACAGTTTAATCCTTGAATATAAAAACAACAAAAGTATCCTAATGACCCAAAAGATTTATAAAGAGCTTTAGAATATTATTTTACAATTAAAAGACGTGTGTGTGTGTGTGTGTGTGTGTGTAAATAAAACTAATTTTTAGCCCATACTTTACATAAAGACATCTTTAATTTTCACCACTAATAAAGTGCTAAGTTTATACTGTCAGGGGTCTTGGTAGCCCTCATTCAGGGATCTTAAGGTATTATTTAATAAAACTTTCATTAAAGTTTCTTTGACAAATATCATACTTAAATATATGATATCCTTGTTACGGATAAAAAGTCAGCAAGCTCTTTCTGTGAAGGACTGGATGGTGAATAATGTAGGCCTTGCAGACCAGTCTCTGTAGCAATTACTTAGTTCAGATGTGACATGAAAGCAGCCACAGAATACATGCAAACAAATGGATTCTCTGGATTTGGCCCATGGTTTGCCGATCCCTCGTAGATTCACACATTACAAATTTTGACTTTTTGTATAACTTTTTACTATGAAGATTTTCAACCATACATTAATGTAGATGCAATAATTCATTGATTTCCTGTCTATACAATACACATCATCACGAACATGTTATAATACAGTGTTAAAATTTCAGAGAGAAGAGTAGATAGGTAAGTCCTAAATTATGCTTACAGAATATCTATTGTTTATTTATAGTTTCATCATTTTTTTACCAGATTTGCTTTTGCTTATGTATCTTAATGCATACATACACTTATATATATATGTATTTATATATACATACATAAATATTTATATGCATTATATATAGATATACATTTATTGTAAATACTCATGCGATTTCTGAAATTCATTATTAAAATGTTTAGTGCTTTGAGTACAGCTAACGTTTTGTGAAGAAAAAAATGATGTTTTTATGAAAATCTTTACATGAAGCATGAAATCTTTATTGGAAAAATATGGATAGATAGATATGAATACACATACATATGTACATACAAATGTCCTATATGCTTCCAATAAATTGTCAAATATTTGCCTTCTCAGAGTTTATAGAACTCAAATACAACTGTTAGTTATGAAAATTGATATATATGCTTTATTTGGAGAAAGATTTTCCTAGTGGCAATTCTTGAAAGTATAAAGTAAACGTCCCTGCCCACAAGTGATCTTTTCCTATTCTGTTTGACTCCTTGATTTCTTACTCTTTGTTTAGTTCTGGAACCAAATTCATTTTCCTTCTTGTGACATGACTTTTAGGGTATTAGAACATGAACTTGTCAAAAATTATAGTGCCTATCAAGAGAAAAAGTAAGATTGATCATCCTGGGAAGAAACAATTCATGTGAATTTTTGTCATAAAATAATCAAATATATACGATCCTGCACTGAGAAAGTTCAATAAATCATCTTTTTCTTCCAAGCACAATAATTGATGGAATATTATTTCTTCATTAGAATCATCTGTCTGCCTTTCTGCCTATGTTACATTTTTGACATATTTATTCTAAGTTAACAACTGCTACCCCATTGCGAAAATTAGGTGCAAGATGTAAATGAATCTTTAAAAGATAATTCTTGTTTTGACTCTCAGTTTATCTTCTATTCTGATTTGTACTCTGAGCCATGCAAAGCCCGTGTCATAATTATTTGCCTTCTACGTGATAACATGTCCAGGCTACTCCTTAATTATTGATGAACATATGTGCTTGATGACCCCATGTAGAGAGAAACTACCTGCTCTCTCCTACCTTCTCATTTTTTTGTACCTGTCTTTTTAACAGTCTAAGTGACGAGCTAATTCTAAAACCTGGGTTGCCCAGGCGGTGGTACCAAGCTGGTATATCAGTCATTGAGAGGCCAACTTCATCTGCCTTTGAGTGCTAGGTCAGGCAGTGATGGATGAGGCTGTCTTTCTTGCTTAAAGAAATCCATTTTGATTGCCTTTTAAAGCTTGGTACTGCTGGTATTCTCTCAGGCCTTCCTGCCCTATATCCTCAAGAAACAGAGCCAACTTGTTAATTCCCTCAGTCCTCCCCTGCCAGTCTAGTGAAATTTTCTTCTTAATTGTGAACTCTTCTTCCTTTTGATCATTGCTTGTTTCACAAGCAGATATCGTTCCCAAGCCTGTAGATGTATGAACTTGTATTCCGCTCCGTGGTCTCTCCTATATTTCTCTCTAGTGAGAGCCCTTATGTAATTTGTTTCTATTCAAATCTTCCATCATTCTCTCCAATAGAACATTAATATTTCCCAGGTTCAGGTTCCTGCCTGTTGCCAGGGTGCCCTAATTATATTGGTGACATGTAGTCTTTTGTGCTCTTTCTACCTACTGAGTTGTGTGAGCGTGCAGTACGATGCAGAAGAGATTTCACTGAGATGAAAGTTTAATTTCTACTGTAAATAATCTTAAACTATCAAAAAATGATATGTTAAGTTATAGAGCTTACTGTTGGTTGCTTACCTTAGCGTTCTCATCAAGTGAGCTCTGGGTTATTCTGCTTCTTTTAGATTATTTACATACTTGGAGCAAATGATTTGACCAAAATTTTATCTCTTGAGCTAAACATGGAGACTAATAACTTAGAGATTTTCCTAAGAAGATAGAGAAAATAAACCAAATTTAATATATATTTGGGAAAAATTAAAATTAGTTACCATTCCTTTATTATTTTTTTTTTACCATTCCTTTATTTTTATCACATTTCCATCCACACCTTAGAACTCACTGAGTGAATAATTTATTTATGTCCCTCCCTGATGTTTTCCGCAATCTGTAGATATTCAGGGATATCAGTTTCACCTCCAATTCTTTTTTTTTTTTTCTTTTTCTTTCTTTCTTTCTTTCTTTCTTTCTTTCTTTCTTTCTTTCTTTCTTTCTTTCTTTCTTTCTTTCTTTCTTTTTTTTTACCATTAATTCTAACTAACGTTTTAATTTTTGTAAACCTCCAAGGTTCCCCCAGCAGAGATGTAGGACCGTCCCTGGGTCTGAAGAAGTCAAGCTCACTAGAGAGTCTGCAGACAGCAGTCGCTGAGGTGACTTTGAATGGGGATATTCCTTTCCATCGCCCACGGCCACGAATAATCAGAGGAAGGGGATGCAATGAGAGCTTCAGAGCTGCCATTGACAAGTCTTATGATAAACCTGCAGTAGATGATGATGATGAAGGCATGGAGACGTGTAAGTTTATAATTTCTGAAACAATAGCAGTTACAAACAGCTCTACAGAGCAGCAATTCTTCAAGTATGCTCCAGGGTTCCCCTCCAGGTACCAGAGGGATCAATGAGGACTAAACAACAACAACAACAACAACAACAACAATAATAATAATAATAATAATAATAACAACAACAACAACAATAACAATAATAATAAGATGTCATTTATCTTTTTACCCTTATTCTCTCACAAGTATACCTTGGGTTTTCTGGAGACAAGTCTTTAGATATTGCAATAGATTGAATGCAGAACAGATAGAAGAATCTGTCTTTCAGCCAGATAGCAAAGACACTTGCTAAAATGTAAAACAGTGCCATTGTTTTCACTCATTGTCTTTGGAAAATACAGTCCTTGTTTTATGAAAACATAATTTCTGTTAACCTTTAATTTTGTTTTTTATAAAGTAACTAATATTTTTAAATCTTCTCAGTCTTAGATCAGTAATACTGTTACAGATAATCCACATAAAAATTATTTTGAGTCCTTAATAATTTTTAGGAGTTTAAAGCTATCCTAAGACCAAAATGTTTGAAAACCACTGGTATAATGTGATCTCTCCAGCAAATATATGTAATAATCTATGATTTTGAAAACCTATTCTTTTTTATGAATTACTCTTGCTTTCCTTGATCTGAGCTGGCAAGATATTTGTATATGTGTGTATTTGAAAACTGCAAAATATTTTAAGGCAAGATTATTGAAAGTCAAAGGCTAATATAAATGAGCAGTATGTTTTCCATAGAATATTGAGAAAAAAGTAGCATTTATATTAACACGTTTCAGGGAGCTATCTTTATAATTAAACATTCATGGCATAAAAATAACTGTTCATTTTAAAAATCAAGAAAATATCTTTAGTAGTATATTTACTTAAAAGGGAAAAGACTTAAGAATCCTAATGGTAAAAACTGTTGGTTAGTGTACATTGTTCATAATTACTACTTATACTTTTGGTCTTAATTCGAACATGACTCTATGCATCTGTCCATTGTTAGAAAAGTTAGAGATACCACTGCACAAAAGTTCAAGCAGAAACCAGAGATAATTTAAGTGGATTGTAATTTACTTGAAATTTAACTGTTGGGTGAACTGCTTCTGTCACAAATGCCTAAGGAAGATTGTGGTGGGGAAGAAAATGATTTTTAAACAAAAATCATATTCAGAAGAGATTTATATATTTTTTAAATGTTTGTTTATTTTTGAGAGAAAGAGCACAAGCGGGAGAGGGGCAGAGAGAGAGGGAGACACAGATTCCGAAGCAGGCTCCAGTCTCTGAGCTGTCAGCACAGAGCCCAACGTGGTGCTTAAAGCCACGAAACATGAGATCATGACCTGAGCTGAAGTCAGACGCTTAACCGACTGAGCCACCCAGGTGCCCCACATTCTGAGGAGGTTTAAAGCAAAATTAGGTAGTTTTTGCCTATTGCACATATAGTGTGTTTGGAAAGATGGATACTGTGGCCATGATGTAGCACGCCAAGCAAAACTCGGGGAGAGGATGGCTATACCCCACTGCACCTTTCCGACCCTTTACCTAATTCCTCATTTGAATCTGGATGGAGTTTTTTCACTCCATCCAGTCAATGATTTCAAATGTATACAGCCTATTCTTGCCAGATGAAGAACATATTTCCTATTTTTGCTGCCAAGTCTGGGCTCCAAGATCCTGAGTCCTACGAGCTTTCCACCCTTTTAAGTTTTTCCCCACTGTCTCTGTGGTTCCTTTCCATCCTAACCAATATCATTTGTGCAGCCCTCCTATGGTAGCATCGTGCCTCAGTGTGTCCTGGGGGTGTATTTAATAAGAGATATAGTACTTTGAACCTTCAATGTTTTTTTTTAAGCTTCTACAATATATGATGGTTTTGAACTTTTTCCTTGTTCTGGTTAAAATGTTTAAATTCCCTCATAAAATGTAATTTTCTCATATATAACACTCATTTCAAATGCATCAGGAGATGGAATATATCTCAATATAAGACATGTTTTTAATTGTAATGGGGACAGCCTTCAGAGTTTCTCACCAGTGTAGATAGGGATCTAAATTTGTCCCTATATAAAATTTAGTTTCCTTTTCTAATTTGAAATAACTGATTTAACTACATTATGTTACAGCTTTTCATTCAGCAAATAGACAAATTATGTTTTATAAACCAAAGCTGAAGTTCTGGACAAGAGAAAGAGTCTTGTGAATGTGTGTACCTACAACCAGAGTGCTGTGTTTTCCAAAAGTCCTGATTTTAGAATTTTTCCCCCAGACCGGTCTGTTGAAATCTGGATACCCCCCCCCCCCCAAAAAAAAACCAGAAAAGAAAAAAAAGGCAGCTGTTGTACATTTCAAACTTTTGCAATGTGAGCTGTTGAGACCCTGTCAGTGAGTTACAGCAGGCACTGAACTGGAATTCAGGCCACTTGAGTCCTTGTCCACGTTTTTCTGATGAATTTGGGATTCTGGTCAAACTACCCAAAAGGCTTGAGCATTAAGTTCCTCATTGTAAAACTGAAGATTTGGACAATGGGGTCATGGATTTTTCAAACTGTGCATTGTGACGCCTGGTCAGGAGGGGAGGCTCTGTGGTTTTGGAGGGGTCCAGAAGTCAGGGGGAGGCTGAGTAGCAGGGACTCTGCAGAGCCACCGGCTTCACCCTTCACCCTGCTGTCCCCACTCTGTTGCCTCAACTTTTGTGGGTTTTTAAAGTCACTTTTATTACATTGTGTTTCTCTGTAAATGTTGATATTGGAAAAGGGTAGTTTGCAATGTTTTTAGAAAAGCCTTGAAAATCTCTGGTTCAGATGATTTAGATGGTTTCTGAGGTCCTTTCTAGTTGTAACATTCCATGATTTTGTGTACCTGTTCACTTACCTATCTAACTTCTGCCTGCTAGGCTCTCTCACCTTCTATAGGGTCCACAAAAGACGACATCACCATGACTGTTTTATTCCTGTGTAACTAAGCACACGGTCTGGCAAATCACAGGACTCTGAATATTCGTGACATCAATAAGTGAGCTCCTGCTTAGCTAGCACCATTGTGTGCATGTGGAGAGAAGCGGGGAGAGACTTTCAGTATGCAGAAAGAGGGATGGTGGTGTCATTTCATCATTCCTGTTTGTTTTCCACACTGAGCCTGCATGTACTAGACCTTTGATGCCTAAGCAAAGTCTAAAAAAAAGTCCCTCAGGTCTGGTGTTACTGCTGGTGATCATTAGACACCTTTACATATGACTGGATATGAAAAGGTGTTTTATGGCTCCAGTTGTGAGAAAGACCAGCTCAGTTAGCTCTTTCTTTGTTTCCCTAAACATCGTCCTTTTCAGAGTCTGGCTTCTGGATTCTCAAGGGCTGGTCTGCATACTTCCTGTCCTTATGGCTTCCCAGGATCCGCCTTCTTGTTTCTCGTTGTCCTCCACATCCTTGCTGTTGAGCGCGCTGTCCCTCATTGCCAGGGAGTCTAGTATCCCGCCATTGTCTGTGCTCCGTGGGATTCTAGCAGAGGGTGCTTTCTTGTGCTGTAGTATGACTCCATTACAGCCACCAGGGGAGATGAACATGCCCTTTCACTATGGAACATTGCTCTGAAAAGAGGACCACTGACCTGACAGACAGTCCCTTTGTTACTCTATTGGTGTGCCTGAGATGTGTGGAGATGGAGGGTGGACTGCTGTTGGAAGGCTATGGGCCAAGGCCCATGGTCAGGACAGACGGCTCCTGGGTTGCCATAGTTGGATTAAAGCACTGCCCCAGTCTCCTATTATCTACCCCAAGTTATCCCTTTTCTCCTTCACAAGTAAGATGCTTAGGCATAGGCATGGTTGGTTGCTCTTGTCAGTTGGGTTGAGCATCTCCCTGGTGAATATATTTTATGGCTCAGAACAGGCTTGCCTCTTCTCAGCAGTGTCGAAATCATGGCATGGGCACAACAATGGGGGCCAAGAGACTGGGGCGGCCTCCATGTGGTATCTGGTATCTGTCATCTTCTGTAACACTTACGTTCTTCCTGTGGAGATGGCAGAAGCCAGCGTTTTTGTCTCTCATTTAATCCATCTGGCCTTACCATGTTGTGTGTGTCTGTCTGGATCGAGATGGAGCTTTGTATTCTGGGACCCATTATCTCCGAGGCCCTACCTGTGCTTGACAGGTCAGGGCATCTACAATCTGCTCCCTTTTCTATGCAAATTACATACCCTGCCTGGATCTCAGCAAGTGGCTTCTGCATCCCCCATAATAAATCAGTTTCTGTTGCTACCAAGAAAATACATGCAATAACATTGCTTTGTTTTCTTTTTGAAAAATACATGGTCCCCCCCCCCCCTTTTTTCTTTCTGTTAAAAGTTGCCAAATTGTAAGTCTTACTATCAGTACAGTAACAGCTTTTTGTTGGGGTCAGGAAGTGAAATACAATGAAATCAAATACTGTCTTATTAATTGTACCTATTGATTTTAAGATAGATGCAGTTTGTAATTTTAAATGTGAAAACTACATGGCTTGAACAGACAAGCCATGGTAGACAAATTGCTTTCGAGTAGCTTGCCCACTTTTCTTATAGCACTCTTCTCAGGAGATAAAAAAGGACGTTGCTCTAAAATATACATAACTTAGGTTAGCCATAGGAGATTTGAAGAAGGTAAATTTATGGTAGTAAATCAGCTAAGATGAGAGATTCTAGGGTAATTTTTTTTTTTTTTTGCTTATTAGTTATAAAACAGTATGTTGCATTTGATATCTTCAATTTTCTACCATCAGCATTCCACACACGGCTAGCCACTTTTCATCACTAGTTATTTGAGCAAAATATGCAAACTAGGCCTAATTTTATCTTAAGCAAAACCCATTAGAAAATAGAAAATATGTGTCAAAATTCAGGATAGGGGTTTCAAAGAGTACTTTGTAAAAGATTTCCTATTTGATTAATATATACAATTGGATGCTGATCTCTAAAAATTTTTGTTCTGAAATGCTAGGAACAGGAATAGCCTGTCCCAGCCTTTAAGCCAATTTGTATACTTAAATATCACCTGCAATTGAAGAGAAGGAGCTTTGATTAATTTTAGGAAGTTTCTCAATGCAGTATGGCTGTAAGCATGTGAAGTAGCCAAAGCTATTCCTCACATTTCTTTCCATAGGGGAAAATTAACTTAAGCTAAAAGTACAATGAAAAGTCACATAGGAAGTGTTTGAATTATAGAATCCTCATTTCAAACACTTTTTGATAAGGAAAAAGTATTTAAATAGTTGACCAAGAGCATACTTGGGAAACTGAATCATAGAGTACATACTTCCTGATTCATAGTCCTGTGATTTTTCTAGAAGGTTAAACTTCCAAATGGGAAAGCCCCTCACACTGAAACTACTTTAAAGTATTTAAGTGTGTGTTAATGAGTTGTGGCACCTAAAATCTGATTTTTAGGCTATAAGGTCCTGCAGGGCACAGGGTAGTCCAACCCAGTGGATAAACCAATACTTAAGAAGTAATGTGGTTAAGGGTCATTGTAGTGCACAGGTTACCATGGCACCAAAAGTTGGGCTCCCCACTTAGCCTACGTGGAATTAGAGCAGATAGGTAAGTAGGGGGGAGACGGCTTCCCAGACAAGGTATTGGTAGAGATAACTGCCATTGCTTGAGTGGTCTACACCTGCAATGCATAAGGAGTATATGAAACATCATAAGCAGTGACCTTTCCCGGATTGCCATAGTTGGATTAAGGTTGATGTATATAGTGCAGGTGACAGCATAATGAGGAATGAGATTTAGGATGAAAATGGAAAACAGATCACAACTTGTTTAAATTATTTGCATTTTATACTAAGGACCTTAAAGAACATTTGAAGAATTTCAACGAAGAGTAGGAGTGCTGGGGTTGTAGGATAGAGGATGGTTATCAGGGATGGGATGGTAAGTAGCAGTGTCAGTGGCAAGAAAATCAGTTATATGTCAGTAATGAAATAATCCAGGTGAGTAATGATGCTTGGCAATGCCAGAGAAAAGTAAGAAAATGCGTTTACACTCTTAGCATCTCACACAGAAAGATGGATGGTGATGATGTGATTTTTTTCTCATTAGCACTTCTAGGCTCTGAAACTTAGAATCATCATCATACTGTGTAATCACTCCATTACCAAGCTTTCTTAATTTTTCCCCATGAAATCTACTAATTTCACTCCGTCTGTTCAATCTAACTGAAATCCTCATTATTTAATATCTGAAATTATTGTTAGGATCTTCTAATTGGTCCTGCTGTCTCTAGATTTGCTGAGTAAACTCTGTAATCACATTCTTATTCTCCGAGTACTTCAAGCTTCCATGCTCATTCTTGTCCAGACCATGCACTCTCCACGAAGTGTATCTTCTTACTATCCTTGACTTTGCCCCTGCCTTCAAATGTGTACATTAGACTATCTTACTTCTTCAGGAAACTGTTTCCCAAGCAATCTAGTCTTCCCTTGAATTTCTAAAGCCCTGATTTTACAGAATGTCTCTGAGACTGTTTACTGTAAAGCATTTTTTTAGCATCAAGAAATTTTTGTGGATTCCCCAATATGGATTGGTTGGTAGTTAAGAACACTGGCTTTTGGGGGACAGTCATTTTGATTTCTCAATAAATAGAAAACTAGAGCATTGTTAGCCATTTGCTACTTTATCACATTTGTACATTGTTGTGTTATTTATTTTGTATTTTGTCACACACACACACACACACACACACACACATCCTTAAGAGTCAGAGCAGTGATCTGGAATCTCTTTCTTTGACACTGTAAATAATTTTCTATATATTGTTAAAATATACAGTTGACACAAAGCTCACTCCTTGATTAAAAGTAACATTTTTAGTGGAAGTTCCAACAGAATTGTGAGTGCTGCCATTTTGGTTGTGTAGCCAATCCATTCGGTCTGTTGAAAGGAAAGCCTGGAGCTTCACTGTACATTGTCCCCATGGAGAGGAAGCAATATCCACTGTGGACCATCATTTGAATGTAAAAATCAATTAGATGCCAAAAGGAAATGTGCAAGGGTTCAGAAAATTGAGGGTATGACCCTCGTACTTATTCTGTAGCATTCTCTCGGGAAGGGAAGGATAATGGAGGTGACATTCTACCAGTATCTTCAGGATCATTTTACCTGTTTCATTTGGAGGGATGATTAAAGAGAAGTTTAGAATATAAAGTAGAAGCAAAGAATGGTTTTTAGTTTAAGTCTTAAATTCTTTGGAAGAGCGATCTTAATTGTTTTTGCCCTTCTACCCGCTCCTCACTCCAACATAAACAGAGCTGTTTTTGTTTGTTTGTTTGTTTGTTTAATGAAATGAATATACTTATAGAATAGAGCACTTTTGGAATCATCTATTTGCTATTTGAATTGTCCCCCAGTTGCTGAAAGCACTTCTCTGATACCACTTTTGAATGTCACATGATTCCTTCATCTGTCTTCACGGTCATATTCTTGGTTCTTCATCATGTCAGTTATTATTCCCACCCCACTTTTGAGTATAAAAGCTTCTTAATTCTTCATGTTTCATTCTTCATGCCAGCTTTTTTTTTTTTTAAACATTCTGAAAAAGCAAAGTTTTTCCATTGCCAAGAGCTCATCATTCTAATGTTAAAAGTCAGAGTCCAGAAAAGCAGATCCTGTTATTCGACACCATCTGTATCACTAGCTGTTCATTTTCCACATCTTTCTTCCTTTCCAAAGTCAAAATATTCAACTTAAATAAGAAACAGAAATAATATTTATATCCCCAAAGTTCTTGAATCCTGTGTAGGACTTTGCAGTGCCTGGGAGTCTGACAGTCCTCAATTTATTTTTATTACATTTGCTTTTGTTTTGTTACCTAAGATTAATCCATAGAAGTTGGTAGGGGTCAGTGGATTTGCTAAGTCCAGTGAAATTTTCCAATTACTAATGTCTTATTGTAACTTACTCATTTTAAGTTTTAAGAAGATAGATTCTGAAGACTTAGTCATATTGTGTGCAATTACTCCATTTAATTTTTTGTCTTCTAAAATAAATTTTAAATTAAGAGTATGTGATCCTATCATTAGGTATTTCTAATACCTACAGTAGTCCTTCTTAAATGGAGAGCAGTAAAGGATAGTTTTTCATGTGATTGGCTGTTTGTTCAATCATTCTGTCATTCACTCAACAAATACTTAATGATGCTTCTTTGAGCTGTGCCCTCAGAGGAAAGAACTTATTTACTGATGATTAAGAAGTAATATTATCATTTTCATTTTGTATTTCTCTGTTTCTATCTATTGAACAATTTATTTGTCTCTAGTAGGAAGTCTGAACAAATCATTTAATTCTAGCAAAGTTGTCACAGCTACCCAGCTCTACATTAACTGCTAACTCTTACACTTGTGATAGACTGTAGATATTCCACAGCTGCTCTAAAGTTTGATTTACACAATGTACCTGTTAGGATGCTTTCAGCTGCATTTAGTAGAAAATCCAACGCAGACCAGCTCTAACCATGAGGAAATGCACTGTCTTCATTGCTGAGCTCTGGAGTTGGGCAGCTTTGGGGACTACTGATTTCATAGCCCAGTGGTATTAGCAAAGATCCAACATCTTCCTGCCCTTTTGGCTGCAATATCCACAACTCAGCTTATCCAGAGGGTAGTTGCAAGGCCCAGAGACCTTTTACTTTCCTGTCCATATCCAACAGAGGGGAGTGAGCCATCTCCCCAAACATGGCTGATGGGGCCATTCTTGGACTAGTAACACTGGTCCATTAAATCAAGCAGCAGGCACCCATAGGTTGGTATATTACTGAGTTAACCCCTTGGAACTAGATTGCATTCCTGAACACGATCAGAGTTCTATTAGGAAAGAGAAAGGGGGAATGTATTGTGGATAAGCAACCCACAGAGATCATTACAGTATCAACAGTAGCATTGCTTCTCAATGGGGGAGAAAAGACTCTCATGACCATGTAATTTAGAGTCAATTTTTGACAGTAAAATGTTTGTGATAACTAGATAGAAGTGTTTATTTATGGCATGAGCTGCAGAACTTTGAGTTTCAGTTGAAACCTAAAGTCATTTTCTCCATAATCATTAACATATAAGTGCCCAATCTTTTCCAAACTTCTTGGTGACCCAGTCCTAACATGATACCTTGCAGAATTAAGTAGCTTAATTTGTAACATGGACTAGAATTTTAATTGAGCTGCATTTGCATCTGTTGAAAACATGGTAATTAGGTGTGTTTTAATTGCAGAATGACTATGCTGCATTAAAGAGACATAAGCATCTTCACATTATACCTTCTTAAAGGAAAAACCTAACAGTATCTACCTTTACAAATAATCACGTGGCACACTTCAGTGTATGGAACAGGATAAAATAGAAATGTTAGGCAAAAATAGAAATTTCTATTTGTTTGGAAGAAGATAATCATCTTCCCTTGTGTAGGCTATCTGCAAAATGAAATCAAGTAATCTTTAAAGATGAGCAACATTCAAGAGAAAAAATGTAAAACACAGCATTTAAAATAGATTATCTAAATATAAGTTTATAATTAGTTCTTGCATTGTAATTTAGTGTAGGAACACAATAGATCAAGCCACTTACTCCTAATATATTATCAGTACTTTTCTTACTTAAAAAATTATTTATATGAATTTTTTTGTGGTTTCCTTTAAGTTTAAGGGAATAAAAATATTTTATGTACTTTATTATAAAGGTAATATTACTAAATGTACAAACATTGGCTGCAAAAATTTAAAAAATAACCTGATCAGTATATCTGTGACCTTGAATATACATAGTTTAAAAAATTAAAGATGCCTAACCAATTTATTTAAGCTTTGGATAATCACCATAATTCTGCATAGGTATAGGGCAAAGTGAGAGATACTTATTTTTTTCTATCAAATAATTTTAGAGTTCGAAGCATATATACTATGATACTCTAAAAGAACATCTTATGTTTGTACATATGAAGCCACATATTGCTAAATATTTTTAATTAGTTGGCATTCAAAGGGATTAGTTAAATCAGTACACCCCCAGAAGAGTTTCTGTGATAATGTATTATCTAAATTAGAATGTTCAGAATAAGCATAAAGAATTCTCAAATGTGCAAGTATCATTTTAAAACAGTCCACTTGCTTGGGGCAGGAAACTGAATTAGGATTTTTGATTTTATAAAATGAGGTTACAAAACCCGAAGTTAATAAATAATTTAATACTAATTTTCTCTGTTTCACCCAATTTAGAAAATAAGTGGTATTGCATACACCAGAAAATTATTGTGCTTATGAAAAGAATTGGCAACCAATATGACTTCAGCATATAGTCAGTTGTGAAGGCACTGCCTTTATTCTATTACCGAGCCAAGAGCCGACATATGCCCTTGTACTTCTGCCAAAACTATTAGGCAGAAAACTAGCAGAACCACTACTGATACTTCCATTCATGATTTATGATAATGGTTGCTGTGGAAGACTAAGTCATTTACATTTATTGAGCTCATTTTTTGTTTATAGTTTCAGATATTGTAGAGGGTTATAAAATCCATTAGACAATCCGTATAGCACTAACAGTAATCACATGAAAAATAGTACAAACTGATTAGAGCAAAACCAAGTCTAGTGGGCCTTCCCGACATTGCCGTAGTTGGGGTGTGGCTAGTTTTGTCAGGCTTGATCGGAGGAAAATAGGTATTGTTCTGCAACTCGAAGAACAGTGGTACCCAGAGACTGGAGAAAACTTCAGTTGGGATAAAGTCATGAGTCAGGTTTACTGGTAGTCTTTCATCTGAACCACCTCTTATGAGCAGCTGCTCTCTGCCAGGCAGTCCTCATTTTAGAAGAAGTTAGAGAATGAGAGGCAGACTTGTAATCATGTCAGATGGGAAGTACAATAATAAAAGTTTGTACAAAGAGTTATGCAAGTATGCATAAAAGGAGTTTTGGATGTTAGGAATTTTAGAAAATTCACTAGCACCCATTTATCTTTGTTGAGTATACCAATAAACTTGGGTTTTATAGTTCCTGAGAACTTCTGAGAATTGTTTTATAATGGTTTGGATGATTATCTCAAAGTTAAGGCCACAGCTGTTTCCCAAAGGGTTGAAACAGCAGTTGGCAATCAGGTACAACAGAGCCAAGTGTAAGGGTGTGTGATAAGATGCTTTAAGCCTGCTAAAGTTATATTTATATTCTCTTGGGAGAGTCACATTTGGAAAGGCTGCATATAATCAGCAAGTCATTGGGCTAATTGACCAGGATATTCTTTCCCTGCTCTGTGTAGACCAAAACAATTACAGCCTTAACTCAGCATTTATTTGTAAGGCTACTGAAAGCATACTGTAAATAGAGCATACTGAGATACTGTAAAGCATTAACTAGCAATGCCCATCTGAAAGTTGTAATTGGCATCCTTTATCAAATCGGTACCATTCCCATTTATATATTAATTAACCAACAGGAAGAAAAGCAAATAAAAAAAAAAATCTACCAATGTCCTTTGGAGCAGGAGAATGGTTCACAATTCAGATAACCCAGTGCAGAAGGAGGCAGACCTTTCTAAAATCAGTTTCATGGTTGCTAATCAGTCCTAGAGTTTGTGTACGTTTGATCTAGGTTCTTGATTGATTTCATCAACATGAGCCACAAGTCACAGCATTAAATGAATACGCAGGATTGACAATAGGTTTCTGAAATACAATGCTGACTGCTGGAATTATCTTCTGGACAGACTGTGTAGTGAGTGGGTGATAGATGACCTTGACATGTGTTGTATGAAGCATGGAATTGAGCAATCACAAACAGAGCTGATGAAAGAAATGCATGAAAGTCTTGCTGAAGTACAACTGTATGGGACATGAGACTAGGAAGAGCCCCAGAGTGGGACTGTGCTGGTCCCAAACCTTTCTGTTTCCTCAGCAAGAAATGGAAGATGTTGGTCTAAATGACCTCCAAAGTACCTTCCGGATTTAGACATGGTGATGCTTTTATTCTTTAGCTGTACTAAGGCATGACCTGCTGGGATGAGAAATATGTTGGCTCATGTTTTTTTGTGTTTTTGTTTTAATTTTTTTATGTTTATTTTTATTTTTGAGAGAGAGACAGAACACGAGCAGGGGAGGGGCAGGGAGAGAGAGGAGACACAGAATCTGAAGCAGGCTCCAGGTTCAGAGCTGTCAGCACAGAGCCTGACGCAGAGCTTGAACTCACCAACTACGAGATCATGACCTGAGCCAAAGTCAGCGTTTAACCCACTGCACCACCCATGTGCCCCTGTTGGCTCATGTTTTTTTTTTTTGTTTTTTTTTTTTTCAACGTTTATTTATTTTTGGGACAGAAAGAGACAGAGCATGAACGAGGGAGGGGCAGAGAGAGAGGGAGACACAGAATCGGAAACAGGCTCCAGGCTCTGAGCCATCAGCCCAGAGCCTGACGCGGGGCTCGAACTCCCGGACCGCGAGATCGTGACCTGGCTGAAGTCGGACGCTTAACCGACTGCGCTACCCAGGCGCCCCTGTTGGCTCATGTTTTAACTAAATGTGTTAACAAAAGGAATTGGACACTTTTTTTTTTTTTTTTTTGGTATTATCCTAAGTAGCTCTGGCATTTAAAAAAAAACAAAAAAACTTCATTACTTTGCAGTGGTCATGCCATTATTGATAGTCACTTCTCAGATTTGTGATGGTTTAATAGCAGAATACTGAGTTTGTTTTAACTGCTCTTATTATACTTTCATATTGTCTATTACTAACTGAATTGTCCCTTTGTGGTGGAGAAGCTAGACTTCGTGAATTTCACTTGAAGATACATTTACTTGTCTTAGAGGTCAGTTCTTTGTGAAATATTGAGAAGAGGCTTAACTGTTCTATTTGGTTCTGTGTTAGAAGAAGCTCAAAAACGTTGATTCACGTTTTATTTGTTGATGTACGACAATAAAATGACCTCAGAAGTCAAGGGGCAATCTGAATCCCCAATCATTCTTATGATATTTGGAAGAAAATCTTAGGCAACCAATCTCAGAAAAGATTTATGATAGTGGCTGTTAGTATATACATTCATTGTTTTTTAATAGAGAAATTCTCAAAATTCTTTTGCTAGGTGGAAACTTACTCTTGTTTTCTTGTCATTCTTTCAAATTAAAAGGTTTAGGGTAGCAGGATGCCTGGCTGGCTCAGTCAGTACAGGATGTGACTCTCAATATCAGGGTTATGAGTTCAAGCCCCATGTTGGGCATGGAGCCTTCTTAAAATAAATTAAAAAAAAAAAGTTTGGGGTATTGAAGTTCCCTTGGCCCATACGCTTATTAAGTGCTGGTTCAAAGAATGGAATATTATTATCACTAAGTAAATTTTGTATCTGCCAACTTCAGGGGAGTGTGAGGTTATTGATTTACACATTTTCCTGACTTTACCCACCTTTGTAGATGGACATGAAGAGTTATTTAGGATTAGAAGATATAATTTCATTTGCTTATGATGTTGACCTTATTTGATGACAATATAAGGAGAAGCTCCAGAAACTGTAAAGATCAGTCTTCTCTGTTCAGAAATCACAAACGGACATATTTGGGAGCCTGAAGAAAGAAGTCTTTGTGCTGAAATTGGTGTGCTTACTAGTGAATGGCACAGTTTCACAAATTAATGAGGGGCCAGATTAGATCTACCTTATCTGTCCCCATGAGGAAAGGAAGCACTTGAGGAACTGCTTGTTTTCTTTGCATTTTGCAAATCCAGTCCACAGGACCCAGAGGGGGTCTATGCTGTGTGACAAGGGCCTACTAATCCCTCCAGCTTGCATGCTGCATATCAAGGAGGAGGTTACCCCAAGTGAATCAGCATCTGGCCAGAAGCGGCTTCTCTCTTTCTGTTGGCACATGATCTTCACATAGGAATACCCTGTGCATGGTAATCATCCACATCACATGTTCTGTTCTCATTCTCCTCACAAGTCAATAGCATAAGGGCACCTGGCTGGCTCAGCTGGAAGAGCATGTGACACTTGATCTTGGGGGTAGTGAGTTCGAGCCTGTGAGTTGGGTGTAGAGATTATTTCAATAAATAAAAAGTGAAAAAAAAAAGTAAATAGCATTGCAGTCCATGTTGATAGCAGGCTGTACAGCAGTAGAAAATGTGGGAAAGCAATATCTTCGCATGTATTTTAGCTTCCTTCTCTTTGTTCTTTTGGTTCACTGTATTCCTTATCCTTGTTTGTGTGTTTGTTTGTTTCTCTTCCAAGTGGAAGAAGACACAGAAGAAAGTTCAAGATCAGGGAGAGAGTCTGTATCCACTGCCAGTGATCAGCCTTCACATTCTTTGGAGAGACACATGAATGGAAACCAAGAGAAAGGCGATAAGATGGATAGGAGAAAAGATAAAGCTGGAAAAGAGAAGAAGAAAGATAGAGACAAGGATAAAGACAAAATGAAAGCCAAGAAGGGCATGTTGAAGGGCTTGGGAGACATGTTCAGGTAAGTCTTCAACAACCCAAAACAGATGGTCGCTAAACATACTTGAGTGTGAGGTTAATACTAAATTTGAGAAGCACAGACTTGAAAACATTACCTCCGAGGTCCACCACAAATCTTTTCTCATTTTCAGTCTTCGCTATTATACTTGTAATTTGTACAGAATTTTGCTTTAGTTATTTCAGACCGTTTTAGCAGCCTTAAAGATGAGATCTTGCCAACCATGTAAATAACTGTTGAAAGGAAGAAAGGACAAGTCTTCATTTTAGCTATGCAGAAGAGTAAAAGCCCCATGGAGACAAAGGGCTATTAAAGCAGTGTTTGTTCTTTTGTGTGTGTGAACAATGGTTCATTATTTAAATTTAACATAGAACTCAAGTTAGTGGTAGCATTTAAAGGTTCATTAATAACAAGTCTAATAAAAAATGTTGCAAATAGAGCTTCAATTAAGCTGTGTTGATTAATTTAATACTTATTACTTCAGTCTGTAAAGATTTCATTAAATGTAGTCTCTGGCTGTTTCCTGACAGTTGTTTTTGTGTCCCTAAATTATACTCTGGGATTACTTAGCATATCGTTTTTTTACAAATCATTGTTACACAGTAAAAGTGACAAGTTGTTCAGAAGTTGTACTGAAACTCTCCCATAAATGTTCATCTAAGGTGATTTATAATATTCAGGCATTTAATGTTAAATATAAAGATTGCTTGATTGTTCCATAAATTAAGCCCCTAAACATATCAAGATGATGGTTTGAAATTGAAAACATACAGCAGAGCCACTTGACTCTTCAAAAAGCAGTTACCCTGTATTAGGAATCCCTTCCTTTTAACTTTTTTTTAATTGCAAAATGGGAACAAGAATTTTTATTTTCATGGAATTTCTTGATTTATGATCCTGAGGTTGACCTCAATAACTCAAGGAGTTAAAGATATGTCAAGCCTGCAAAGTTGAGGACTCAGGGCACAGCCTGCAGGCCACACCACACAACAGATGTGCTCTGTACACGTCTGATTAAATCGAGTGCCTGAAAGAAGTAACTATAGAGGAAGGTAACACAAAGCCTGGGCTGTTAGCCACATTAGCTTTAATCTAAATACAATGAGATTTCCATCTCAGATGCTTCAGGACACTGGGGTTCTCATAGTTTTACATTAGAGTTTTTCTTGTTTATATACTACTCCTGAATGTGTTTTCAGTCAGATCATCTTTCTTCATTATATTCCATGTCCAAGAATACTTACAGAATGAAATTGCTCTAACTACCACTTTATTTCAGTTTCTATGTTAGCCAGGGAGTGTTTCCTTTCGTATATGCAAACTGACGGCTCCGAAGCTGGCCCCTACCTAATGCACAGACAGAAGGCCATTGCCCATCCTTTAAAATTTAAGGAATATATGTTACTGTCTTCTTTAAATGAGAGAATACAAAAGGGGAGGGTATCTCCCCGAGACTTACACATTCAACAAGAAGTTCAGTCTCATCCAAGTGCCCTCCTGAAGTCTCACTGAAAGCCAATGGCTTGTTAGTTTTCCTTCATCAGCCAACAGTTCTCAGGTAGACCTAGTGATCTGTTCTTCTTGTGGAATAAAAAATAAGAAAATTTCTTGTTTGTTTTTATAAAATATGTTATAAATTATTTCATTACAAATTATTTTTTTCCGTAACTTACAACTCCAGAATAAGAGAGGCCATTTGGTAGATGTTTTCCTTTTGTGGCCAGAGGAGTGGAGAGTGTGAGGGCCTGGGGACATGTATGTTTCAAAGAGATCTTGACTAGTAACCCAACAACCACCTTTTTGCTAAAAGTTCTGTAAAATACTATATGATGTTTTCTCTAGATCAAATTCTGTACATTATACCTGCAACCTGTAGTGAGAGCCAGCTTTGTGATTAAGAAGTTGACCCATTTGTAATTTCAAAGGCCTGCATATTTCAAAAACCAACTTCTCTGGTTAGGTACAGGAGCTAAAGGTTTTTTTTGTTTGTTTAATTTGTTTTTTGTTTTACTAAAAAATAAGCTTGTATTCTCCCAGTGTTTAAGAGTAGCTATTAAAGAAAATCACTATATTCATACCTTTCTGGGAACGTAGAATCAATGGTTGGCTAGAATCCATCCATGTTGGCTTGTGAGAACCAGTGGCTCAATGTTTAGAAATTTTGCCAAACATAGCCATTATAAAAATTAAGTAAGTTTCATAAAAATCAAAAGCAATACTCAGAATTCACCACTTCCTAATTATGTTATCACATTTTATCATGATCTCTGCTTTCAAGGTTATCTACCCCTTTTGCACTGTCATGGTGCTAACACTTTATGCTGGTGCATAAACAGCTTTCCCCAGCTCCACCTTTACGACATTATGTTGCCAGTTTAAAATCAGCCATACCATGGAAATGTACGAGTTCCACAAAACAGAGTTACTTCTCCTAGGAGATCAACACACCACCAAGTGAAGAATGGACATATATCTCAAGCAGAGTCTCAGTATCATGTCTGGTTTCCTCGAACATGGCTGTCTTCCATTTGGTTGCAAACCATTGCTTCCATCCTTGGGGAAGTGGCTGAAGCTTGCCAAACACTTCTCCTTCAAAATGCTCTGAGAATATTAAACATAAAATAAGCTTTTTGTCTGATTGGCAATTGGCTCTTAATCCTTCCTTCATACCATTATTTTATGTTCTAATAATTAGAGAAGACTCGTAAAGGATTGTTAGATTTTTCAAAATATTTTGTAACTACCTTCCATACTTATTGAATCCTTTTGAGACTAATACATTCTCAGGTTGATTCTTACATAGAATTTTCTTTTTTAAAATAACATAGGGGAATATAGTCCGGATTTAAAATTAGTCTCTTCCTTTCTTTTTGTTCTCTTAAGGAAATAGCATGTGATTTCCTTTGCAGTATTGCTTTTAAATAGCTTAGGCAAAATGTGTATGTGCATATACATTTCTTAGAAGAGTTTGTAAGGACTTTCAAGTGCGGCTGCCCACTGTAGGCCTGAAGTACAAAGCAAAGATGTGCGTGTGCATTTGTGTGTTTATTGTTATGATTTTGTTTCTGTTTTTTTGGTTCAGATAACAAAGAAAGAGCTAAGGGGCAGGGACATTAGATACTGGGAGTCTAGCTTTCTAGGCATATAACCTTTTTCTCTTTAGTTGCTTGAAAAAGTAATAATATGTTTTCCTTCAAAAACAGGCTCATGGGCTCTTCTCCCAACCATCTCCCTCCATGGTCCCTGCAAACACACATACTCTATGCCTATCCCTATAAATTGTGATTTGAGGTCAAATTTGATGAGGGCCAAAAATATGGACCCTATTTTTAAAATGGCACCAGAGGAAACCATGCACATTGAATAAGTACTTTTATCGGGATAAACAGATGTCATGGTTTTCACACATTGAATGGTGGTCCCAAAGATGGTTTAATTATTGATAAACAGCTCTAGTAAAGAACATTATGAATCATATAAATCAATCTTCTGTTTATAAATTATGGACTATATGGAGTGCAAAAGCTGTCTTAATGTAAGTTTTAAATCGCAAATTCAAATCTATGTGAATTTGCATAACAAATGTAAAGTGTTTTATGTTTGTATGATTCTCTTTATATATGCTACATCTTCTTTTGCACATAAGGACCTCCTGTTGCCTTAATTAAAATGGCTTTGTATCTAAGAAACCTGAATGTGCTTACTAAAATAGGTAAACATGACTTGTCAATGTAATCATTGTGCAAAGTACAGAGCAGAGGGAGGGTCCAGCATTTTGACTCTTTGTTTATGTTTGATTCTCAGATACTTGGCTATTCAAAGTGAATATTTATTCCAAGATATTTTTGAGAATTCTACAATTCTATGAAATAGTCACTAAAGAGGGAAGGAACCAACTCTGTCCTTTAGAAGGGGAGAGATCTATTATGTAATATTTTAAATGTGTTCATTTTTAAAGGAAAGCCACAGCATTGTTCAGCAACATGCTTTTGCCTTAGTTTCCATCTTTAAATGGAAATAATCCACAAGATAATAAAACCCCATATTAGGACAATATTCTCAGATAGTAAGTATGAAAAACTATGTGTTGCCCTTTTCTCCAGCCCTCAAGTACGATTTGATATTGCTTTGCCTGAAAGATTAGACTTGTTATCTTTTGAGTGTCGTGGAATTGTGTGTACGCTAAAACTAAAGGTTCTTAGACTTGACCTTACTCTGTACCCCTTAGATTTATTTTGTGCTTTTGTCCATATGTGAGAGCTAAGAACCTATCACTATGGAAGGCTAAAGCCAAAGTAATGTTGCAATATTACCATTAAAATTGAATCCTCCAATTACGTTTAAAATGATTACCTGTGTCCCTGCAGCATTGTTTTATTCAGTTCTGTTAGAGGAAATCGGTAATTTAGTTTGAAACCTTGTTTGGTTGAAATCAGATACACTGCTCTCTTTCCCCTTTTAGAATATGGTAGTTTTCCGAACACAAAGAACATGATCAGATTTTAAAACTTAATGTTGTAGTTTGGATTACACTCTTTAGGCTTTGGGAGAATAACAAACAGGAATTGTTGTTGCTTCCCTTACCTGTACTTACTAACTGTGTTGTCTATACCGTGTTTCTCATTTAGCCTTGCCAAACTGAAGCCTGAGAAGAGATGAACAACAAACCAGATTCAAAAAGGTCTTTGAGAAGCACATATTGCACAGTCGATTTTTAAAGCAAACAATAAATTTACTTTTAATGAATTTTTAGTGGCTGTTGACGAATTTTGTTTACGACATCAGCAGTTTTGATGGTTTAGTAATTTCCATATTAATCAATTTGGAACTTTTTCATCTTGATTTCGAGCTTGGGGGTTTAAATTACTGCTTGAAAAGGCAGAGAGTGTTTTTTCCTATCATTTGTATTAGCCCCTTTTCATAGCGGAAAACCATAGTCTAGCTGCTGGCGTATTCAGAAATCATCAGCACACACCAATCAGATGTTGGAATCTGCTTTCGAGATGATGTAACGTACTAGTTTGATTTCTTAAACAACACGGTGGCTAAGGACACATGCAGGTGGTGGGTTAGCAGTCCGAGGGTAGTGAGGTGTGTGGGTTGGGATTGTCACCCATCAGTTGATGACCAAATTGGCCAGTTTGCAAGGTACTTTTTAGTCCCTTTGTGGGTTACAGGGTTTAAACAAACAATGGGGGTTAGGACAATATCTGTGCTTCCCTTATCTGTGCTTGGGGGTGGCTGAACCAGCAAGTCCTTCCTGGGGAAAAGTAGAGATACTTTGGCAAATAGTAATTCTGAGATTTGCTGAGACCACAGGGAGTTGAGAGCACACACTCCTTTATAAAAATGTTTCTGGCAAGAGTCTGCCTGACCAAGTGATGTAATCACAGCTCTGTCAACGTTGCAGGTTGATCTGAGACTGTCCATACTTTAGAATGAAGTTTTCTGCTTATAAGAAGCCTTAACTGACAATCTCTCCATTCTTCACATCTTCAAAATTGCAGATAAGACTCCACCTAGTTAACTTTATTCTCTGCGAATGTTGGAATTGTATCCTACTTAAAAATAAATGTGATGAAGAAACAGAGAACCATTTAATAAAGGGTGTTGAGAGTTGGGGTATGTGCCTGTGAGGACAGAACTGCTCAGACTTGGTAGCAGCTGCAGTCCGGCCTCACCCCGAGACCCTCCAGGCAAAAGCCCTCACCTGTACTACAGAAAGGAGGCACCCATAACAGTGTTTATTCGTTCATGTCAGAAATATCGAGGCTCGTAGATTTTTATGGCTCAGGCCTAATTGCCCTGCAGATTAATGCAACGAGTTTCACATTGGTAAAATTAAATGGCATTCTGTATAAACTGCTGGCGATTTAGGGAATGCAGTTAAAATGCACCTGCGGAAAAGTCTGCCCATCTTTATGAAATGCAGGCACAGGACTTTGTAATAGAAAGAAAAAAAAAAAAAAGAACTCAAAAAGATAGAGTTTGCATAATTTTACTTGTTTTCCTGTTTGTTAGCAGGACAGAGACCAGACCCATTGTATGAGTACACATGCTGGGGGGATTCCTCGGAATAAGTTTTGAATTTGTAAATCCCAAGGACTTAATGTATGCTTCTCATTTGAATGGAAACAGAGATTCCCAGAAACAGGAAACAGGAAAATAAGTGTCAGATGGACCTGTTAGCAGAGACAAGTTCTAGGGTAGCTGATCTCATATTCTTCTAGAATTCTTCTCTTTCTTGTTAGCAGTTTTAAATAGAGAACCTCTGACATCGACAGCACTGCAGTTGACTGCGAGGAAGCCAGAGGAGGCACCAAGCATGACGGCGAGGCCTTTCTGAGACCTTTTCTGATGTTCTTTAACGCTTCTTTTCCACAGACCTGTGGCATGAATATAGAACAGGAGTGTCAAGGATGACACCTACTTTATAGTCTCTGTAAAGCAAACCTTTTCGTAAAAGAAATTTTTGACAGTTCTGAGATGCTAAGTCAATTTCAATTCCAGACGGTGTAGAAAATGGAATCTTTTTCTCTGCAATTGATGTGAAAATTGAAGGCTAGTGACTATTCGCTCTCTAATAACACAGGGTAAATAAAAACTATCACAGCATTGAAAAATGTACTGGAAGACAGGCCAGGCTAATGACATTTACTGCAACATATATTGGAAATATTCTTTCTGAATGTTTTTATTTGTTTACCATTAGAGGTTCTATATCTGTCACATTAAATATAATGGGTCCAAGTGCCTGGTATTCCTAAATATATTTTTGTCAAGCCACAAATTATCATATAAAGATAATTATTTCACTCTTTCAAATACTCTTTTAACGAATTCACTGGGGAAGTGACCTCTTACATAATTGAATGTTAGATGGCTTTCCTGTGACCTGTTTAATAATAGCCAATTCAGAAACAAAAGACTAAAGTTGGATTAAATTTCATATCATAGTCAAATAGCCATGTGTCCTGTTAACCTTTCTACTTCTTTGCTTTTTAGAATGGATGTGCTTTAAGCTAAGGCCAATACCCGTAGAGCCGTTCCGATCCTCTCTTGCTCATTCTGGCACATTGCTCTAGCAACACCCTCCCTCTCCGGCATCATCAAGGATTACCCTTCCCTACTGGATCATTCACTTTGTCCCACACTCTGCTGTTATTTCCTCCATCTTAGAGGAAAGTCCACTTTAACCTCCCTACTCTTTCAACTACTACCTCATTTCTCTCTGATGCATCATAACAAACCCTTTGATAAGTTTGTATTTGTTGTCTCCATTTTCCTGTTCTGCCTTAAACTCCCTTTGGTGAAGCCTCATCCCCCTTGGCTCCACAGCCTTTCTCTTGTATGTCACCAAGGGCCTCCTCATTGGTGAGCCTTCCCTGTGCATCGTCACCTCACCTTGGTCCACCCGCAGCACTTGGCACGTTGACTGTTGCTCTTCTTTGAGCTCACCCTTGCTGGGCTCTCTGCCTTCCTTTCTGCCCATTCTAGTTCCATCCCCTCTGCCAGTCCTGTGCCATGCTCTGCCCTCCAGATATTGGAGTGCCCCCAAACTCAGGTCTTATCTCTATTCTCTTTTTCTCTTTTCATTAACACAGAGTTTTTATATGCTTAAGAAACAGAGCCTCTGGACTCTAAATACAGTCTATGGGCAGATGACGCCCAGATTCACATTTCCTGTCTGGGCATCTTCTTTGAACTCTAGATTTATAGGTCTTACATCTTCTTCATGTGCTTACTTGACCGTCGACACTTGACATGATCCCAACTCAGTCCAAATAGTGTCTGGAACTGTTCCTCTCAGTCTTCCCCTCTCAGATAATAGCAGCTGTGTTTTTTCACTTGGTTAGGTCCAAAACCTTCAAGTAATCCTTGACTCTTAGGTTTTCCTTGCATTCCACATCCAGTTTTGATGTACAAAAACAAAAGCCCTTTTGGCCTATAATTTCTATAAAACCCCGGTATTTTTCAGTACCCACATCCTCTGCCTCCTGCATTCCCCACCCCCCAACACTTTTCCTGCTTCCCCCTTGCTTCTTTACGATACATTCTCAATACTGCAGAGAGAAGTCACATCCTTGCCTTCCTCTGCTCATCCCCCAGCAGCCTTCCACGTCATACAGAGGAAAGGTCAAAATCTTTAGAGTCACCTTTGGGCCCTCTAGGACTTGCCTTCCACCCTCAGCCTCTCTGAACTCTTTCCTTCTCCTCTTGCCTTTGCTAAGATTCCTCCAGCTGTACTGGTCTCTCTTCCCTCCACTGCCAGGTCCACTCGAGTCTTTGTCCTTGCTCATCTCTCTACCCAAAACAATCTGTTCTCAGATACCCACAGGTTGACGAAGGTCAGCTTTCGGGGGGATGGGCCAACCTTACAAACATCACTCCCTCCCACCACGACACTTCCTTTCCCACTTTTTGGCATTACTTTTTTCCTTTGCACTTACGACCACCTAATACCTGATGTGTCACACTTGGTTTAATCATTGGTTGACAGCCATCAAGGATTGGGAACCCTTTTTCTCTATGTCCCAAGCAGACAGCCTGGTGCACAGTTAGTGCAACAGATGCCAGGTCGCCCGTATGCCCTCAGCACTTCCTCCAACCTCCAGCCCAGCTCTGCCTCTATGCCTGAGACCTCTCAGGCCATGCAAGGAAGCTCTTCTTTGTGCAGGACCGCCAGAAAAGCCCTTGCAGTAACACTGCCTCAGAGCAGCCATCAACCAATGACCCATGAAGCCACTGTGAAAGCACTCCTGTCCCTGTGGCCTGTACGGTTATAATGTGCAGGCCGTGTGGTCCTCAGACCTGGAGCGCAGCAGGACCTGGGAACCTGTTGGAAATGCAGAATCCTAGGCCCAGCCCAGACCTCTTGCCATCAGAATCTGCAGCCCAACAGCCTTAGAGATTCCTGTGCACGGTCCAGGTGGGAAGGCCAAGCAGCCCCTCCCAACCTGCTCCCAGGGTTTGCTTCAGGCTTGAGCTTCCTGGGCCACAGTTGTAACTGGCTTGAGAACACTCTTTTTGGGCTGCTTTTCCTCCCTCCCCCAGTCATGTCTCCACTCCCTACCATTCCCTTATCTCACTGCCCCGAATCCTTGTCTCAGGATCTGCTTCTGGTGAAATCCAGACTCAGATGTGTTTGCCGAATGAATTAATAAATAAAGTTCCTAATGTAAGTGATGACAGTATATGTGAGGAATTTCTACCTGGAGTAATTCTGCGATTTCTGACAAGCGGTCACACCAGGGCAGTGCTGGTGTTTGCTCCCATCTTTGGAAGATGATGTCACTTCTGAAGCCTGCCTGTAACTGAGCAAACAGTCCCCAGAGAGCAGGACTTTTCACGCTCTACATCATGTCCTTTGGTTTATTGTTCAAGTTACCATTTTCCCTGCTCTTAGTAGCTATCAATGATTTAAGTATTATCTGTTACATCAGACTTTAAAAAAGATACGATTTCCAAATTAAATCCTTCATGCCAAGAGTCCCCAACCTTCAGGCTTTGGGTTGTATAGTGGAGGGGTCACAGATGCAAGCAAGCAAGGAGCAAATGCTAAACTTGCTCTATTAATGCCTTCCTAAACCTTAAAATGTCAAGCTCAGGAGATGCTGTAAGATTCTGTCCCTAAGGGAAGTCAGAACCCTCGCTTTCCTCTTCACCAGCTTCCCAAGCAACAGCTGCAGAGAATGAGCTGATGAAAGGCCCCCTCCCTTCTGAAGACCACGCCCACATCGGTTTACAGGCCTTGTCACCTGCAGGTGCCGCCACCCATAGATGGCACTCTGGAGTTTTCTCTTTTCCCTACCTGCCCTAGAGGGAGGACCCTTAGCTGAGCACTGAGGGCCCAGCTGCTCCAGGGGCCTGGGATGTTCCTGAGTCTTACTTGAAGTGTAGTTTGGGGGTGGGGACAACTGTACCTCATTAGTTTCTCCTTCAATACCACCTTGAATATTTATATTATAACTTACATCTCTAATGTGTGAAAATGCGCTCTCTCTCTGGTTTACATAACAATTTCAGTCCTTAAAAAAAAAAGTAAATAAAAGAACAAGTTTACAATTCTCTGTCCAAAGGAACAGGGACTTTGAACTGACGCTAACCGCGTAATATCCCTACTTTTTGTATAAAGATTTCTCTGTTTCTACTCTTCTGTTTCTAACTCTTAAGAGAGTTACCCTTTATCTCCTCTTGGCACATGTTTCTGATTTTGTTGGGTAACATGCTGGTCATTAGGACTTCCCTAAAGAGAAAAGGCATTCCTCATGTGTTTTACTTTCACCAGTATTCTGGCTAGCATTCATAGAATGTTGATATTGGTGGAGAGTCTGCTAAGAACATTATTTCTATGACCCATTTAATCTTCGTTAATATCCCTGTAGGGTAGGTGCTCTTTTTAGTTCCATTTTATGGATAAACTGAACACAAAGGTTCAGGGAGGTACTGATGGCCAAGGTAGAGCAACACTAAATTTGAACATTGGTCCACCCCTAGGGCCATGTTCCTACCCACTCTGCTGGACCACCTCACCCTTCTTAGTCTCTTCCAATGTGTTCTGCTGCCCTAAAGCCCTGTATGAGAGCCAAGATTGCTATGAGGTAAATCATGTGAAGTGGCATTGCTATGGTAGTTATGAAAAAATAGAGATTCCTGTTGCTAACTGGGAAATGTGGAAGTTAGTATCCTTTAAGCATGACTTTTAATTTTTGTTCCTATTTGATTTCTTAGCATCCTCTGTCTATGGTCCTTTCTCTCCCAAAATAATTCTTAAGGGCTTAGGAATTTTACTGTTAATTTAAAAATTACTAGTTGCCACATTTCTTCCCTCACACTTGACCCGCAAACCTGTCTATATTGTATCCTGAATGTTAGTGATGAGTTAAAAAAAAAAGGTTAGCTTTGTCCCTGCTCTCTTCTTTCAAGATGGCCATATAGTCCTATAAATGCTTTAAGTCCTTTACTGTTTTTTCCCTCATTTTCCCCTTACTGTATACCTTCTTGTATCTCAGATCTTGCTCTACTGCTGCTGTTTGTTTCCTTTTATCCTTGTTAAAATAATCATGAGGCCATTCTTTTTCTCAGAATGTTTTCACAGTCTTCATTTCCTCTGCGAATCTTCTGATGTGTTGTACTTTCTGTCACTTTCTCCCATGCCCCGTCAGTGCCACCTGGATCAGCAAACTTGCCAGATCCTTGGATGTGCCAGAGACCATGGCTCAGCCTTTAGGGCCCTTCCTCTTGGGAGACAAGTCAGGCTCGGGGCTGCCTGCCTCTCAGGCACCTGCATTGTGTCTGTCTTGATCCTCATACCTGGCCTTGGCACATTTCCACTGCTGCTTGTAGAAAAATAATCTTTTATCTAATCCCTGCTTTTATAACTACTTTAGTCATTAGGAAAGCATCCCAGGTTTACTAGAATTTCAGTTTTCTTTTCTTTCTTGTATTTCTTTTTAGGGTATAGTGTTAAATTTTTTTTTTTTTTTTTAGGAAATGATAGCATCAATTTAATCTTAGGTCGATTCTGCAAGTTTTAAGAAAGTAAACTTTGGACCCACTGTAGAAAGGTATTCTAACAGGATGGACATTTTCCTTTGGTGACCTTTCTAGAACATAGCAACAGCCAGATGTTTAGAGCATAGTGGCAAAGCACTGATAATCATTGACGTAGAATGTTGTGTACTATACGCCTGAGTTGTCCTAGCCACACTGGGGGAAAGGTGATTGCCTGAAAATAAATTTGGTTTGATGCATCCCAACATTCAGGTAAGTGTATTTGCAAATGAGCAGTAAATCTCCTGATGGGGAATCATATTCAGCACTTAATGATAAGTATCCTATTAAAGATGAACTTTCACTGCTCCTCTGCAAATTGGCAGGTGAGAGGCACAGATCTGGAACCAAGGATGTCTGCAGCCTGTGAAGTGTAGCCTGATGCTGTGCATGTCTTGCATGGGTGCTCCTGACAGGAAGGGCTGGTTTCCTGAGGTGGGCCAAGTGTGGGCTCCTGGCCCTGATCACTGCTCCAGGGAACCGCTTCCTTCTCCCACCATATCCGGTCCCCACTTCTCTCACCCTGCCAGCTGTGGTAGTATGTGCTCTGAGGCAAGCCCAGGAAAACATGCACCCACATGCCTTACGCAAAGAATAACCAAGGGAGTGAGGTAACTTCTGAGGGTTTCACTGCTCACCTGGCAAAATCGTTTCTAGTGGTGAGCAAGTGGAGTTTTTTCAAGGCTGGTTATGGAGTATACGTGATTTCTTAGTAATTTTGAAGTAAAGCCATTCATGTATACATTTGACAAGTGTTCCCTGGAGGCCTGCTGTATGCTGGGCACCATCCTGGGTGCCAGGGATTTGGGTGTAACTGAGAAGATGAGGCAGCACCACGGTGGCCCTTGTGGAGGGGGGACTTTGGGCAAGTGTGCCCAGCCCAGACTAGGAGTCAGAATATCTCCCTCCAGAAGATGGCATTATAACGAAATCCAAAAGGTGTTTTGAGTTCTCTTTTTCAAGGGGGTTTTGGGGGAAAGGAGCATTTTGTATCAGTGGGACTCGGGATCTTGACATGATCCTCAGTAAGAAACCTATTTTACCTTGCAACCCAGAGGACGCACACACACAAGCAACTGAGACAAACCCTTCACCGAGTTAATACTTGCCCTTCCTCTGTGTAGTGTGCTGTGATGCGCCTTGCTGGCAGGCAACAGCGGGTGGTGGTTAAGAGCCTGGACTCTGAAGTTAGATCACCTGGGTCCAAATCCCAGCTGTACACTCACCAGCCTTGTGTTTGGAGCAAGTTAACTAACCTCTTTGTGCTTTACTTTTATCAGTTGTAAAGTATGGATAAGAGTGGTACCTGCCTCACACCATTGTTTTGAAGCTAAAGTGAATTACTGATATGTACAAAGCACCTTAGAACTCCTCCTCATACAAAGAAAGAAAGCACTATGTAAATGTTAGCTGCTCTTGATGTTACTATTATTATTCTGTAATTCACTTTTTTTGAAAATGCCAGGTGAGTCCTACCAAATCAATTTTACGTTCTCAATGGGTTGCAATGCCCAGTTGAAAAATACTATTTAGGTGGCAGAAATGCTGTAGGTTTGCAAGGCTGGGCTGAGGTTGGGTGGGGAGAAGATGGGGGGGAGGAGCTGTTAGGGAGGCAGGTGGCCGCTCATAATGGACTCATGGTATAGTTTGTACCTGATGTTAAGAACAAAGAGAAGCCATTGAAGAGAATGGCTTGATAAATTTACATTTTTTGGAAAATTAAAAGATGGCTTCAACAGCAGTGTGTGGACTAAAGAGCGGGCCCAGAGGGTGTGCCAGGAACTCCACTGGGCAGCTGTTAGAAAAATGACAACCAGCCATGGTGGTGGCCTTGGGGACAGAGATATGATATGTGTTTCTCAGGAGGAATCTATAGGTCCTGGTGATGTAAAAAATGAAAGAGAAAAAACATTAAGAAATAATTCCTACAGTTTTGGCCTGATGAACTGGATTGATAGTGCTACACTGACTAGAAAACCCTGGAGGAACATGGTATTTGGAGAAAATGGGACACAGGGACTCTGACTTGCACTTGTCTGTGACACACCCAGTACGGGTCGCTGGTGAGCAGCTGAGGGAGAGGGGCTGTAGAGATTTGAAGTCCAAGACAAAAAAGGTGACATTTGAAACCATGGTAGTATTCATGGAAGGGCTGTCTGAGATGTGTGGGTACAGGGAAGGAGGAGCAGGGAAAGCCAGAGCTCTGAGGACCCTTCAAATATTGGGGGCAGCTTAGGGCGGGGAGTGGGGTGGTGGAAGCTTTTGGTGACATAGGAAGCTTTTGGTGCATCTATCTGCTGCAGATAGAAGGAAAACCAGAAGATTATGCTCATTAAAGCCAAGACAAGAGTGTCTTTTATTAATTAGAAGGATGTGATCAACAGTGTTTCTGCTGAGGAGTCACTAGGACTTGTGGCCTTGGCTGCAAAGGAATTACTAGCATCAGTAGATGTCGCTGGACCAATTTTGAATGGTCACCTATTTTACATCGTATACTTTAGTGTTTCTGTGTGATGCCGGTACAGACAGAATCTCTTGACATAATTCTTGTTCTAAGTTAAGGATATCATATATTATTTCCTGTTTTAAGAAGCAAGCTCTTTTTTTTTCCAATACTCTCTACACACAAAAAACCTGCCAGATGTCTACATTTTCTAGTAATAACCTTTTAAATGACACATGAATACCAACTGCAGATTTTCACAAAGAATTACATAAATTAGAATATGAGGGATTAATTTTTTTAAGTAAATTGTTACCAAAATATAACTTGGAAGAGAAGCAAATTTAATGATTGGTTTTGTTGACTATGGGATCACTTCCTTCAGTGGTGAGAGGATTTCTCATTCCTTCTCTCTGCTTTATCTTTTCCCCTATGTGTTGGCAGGTATGTCACTGCTGAGCATATGACCAGAGTAGGTGTGATCCCGATGACATCAGCTGCTCTAAATTATGATAATACCTTACTTCCAATTTTCTCTCATGTTTACAAAACCAGAAAAGTACTTGGGTCAGATAAATAGCTTGCTTCCTTAAAATGCCAGCTTTAAAATTACTTTTCTTTAAAGCCTTTTTTAAGATTGTGACATTTAACCATTTAACCATTTAAGTAGGAGTCCTCAGTCTATATACTTGCATACATTTTCAGACCGTGTTTCTCAGAACCAATTTTCTCGAGATTCATGAGTGCCTCCATTCCTGTAGCTTAAAAAAAAACCTTGAATAAACTGCAATTTACAGATATCTTGTGTTTCAAGGCAACACTGTTCATCTTCTATGTTCTATCCAAGGGGATATAAAGTTGTGGATACATTCAAACTATTAATGCTTTATGTCAACTATTGAAATTGGTATATTGAGCGTGTGCCCATTATTTTTAGTTTGTTGCCTTTTCTGAAGGGTTCCTCGCTGTGCTCTGCCTATCTGCATCATTTTTAAAACCTTTTTATTATTTTTTACAGGCGTATTTAATATCATCAATCATTCTATGTATTATACACTTTATAGTCATTGTTGCGTTCAAAATCATTTCAACTAGATTTCTTGCTAGAAATATATTTCCCATGAAAGTAGAGAATTAGATGTATTTCCTGCTGTGACACAATTTTGATTTCTTTTATATTTTCAATAATAAAGTATTATAAACCAAGTATTATCTTTTAAAAAGTAGAAAATGAAGCTAGTTAGCTATTGTTTGGTCATAGATACCATTACGATCTTTAAATAGATTATTCCTAAGATTTTAGATCTGCCTTATCAATTTTAATGAACAAATAGAGAAAAATGTATGTAACATTTTCCCTATGGAACTCTTTTTTGGAAAGGTCCATATTTAAATATAGTTTTGTCTATATGGGTCTTATTACCTTTACTGTAAAGATTTTATGATTTTACTCTTAGAGTAGACCCCTATCTATTTAGTCTGGCAAAATTTCTTTGAACAATATTTTTCTCGTGCAATGGCAACTATGTAATTCACTAAAGCAGAATACTCCTACTATTTTCAGGTAGTCTGGTCAACAATGGGAAAATGCTTTTTCATTTAGAAGTGTCCTCTGCTGTTGTGTCTACATGCAGCTGATGGGCAGCTGTCTAATTTAGAGAGAAAACACTTATTAACAGCCAAAATAAAAGAGAGTATATGAAGGCGTCTCTAGTCACCAACTGTAGAATACCCAAATAGCATCAGAAACAATGAGGAGAAAATGCAAATCATTTCTGACTCATGGAATGTTGTTTTCTTCTCATTTTCGTACTAAAAGTCTTTCAGCGGGAGTAGTAGTGTTGGCCTGAAGAGAGGAGGCTTCATTTGGGTGGTTATTTTCAGTTGTCTCAATTAGTTCTGCTCTTGAAAGGCTGCTGGCCACCATGGATGGACTTTGAGGGTGACGTCTTTCGGAGTAAATTAGTTGCTGGGACCTGGGGGGCTGAATAGTGAAGTATGGATGTGAAGATGGGATCATTTACAGAGATGTTGCAAATAATATATTTTCCTTTTCTCTGTTTGGAAAGCCAAATGTATGAAATACTCTTTCTTGCCTTCTTATCTCCATGATTTTATCTGTAAAATATTGTTTTGGTTGTAGCACAGGCCCAAGTAACTGTCGTTTAAACGAGATAGGGCTCATTTGTCTCTAAAACAAGTCTGGAGATTGGCAGTCCAAGGCTTACATGGTGGGTTCAGAGGGTCAGCAAAGTCCCTGCCTCTCTTCAGTCATCTTTACTATGCTTTTCATTTTTTTTTTTTTTTAACTGTGGTAAAATAGTCATGATATTTACCACCTTAACCGTCTTCCAGTGTGCTGTTCAGGGCCATTAACCACATTCACATTGCTGTGCAGCTATCACTACTGTCCACCCCCAGAACCCTCTTCATCTCACACAACCGAAACTGTATCCTTTAAATGCCAAACCCATTTCCCCTCCCTGACCCATAACAACCACCATTCTGCTTTCTGTTCCTCTGAATTTGACTCTTCTAGATACTTCATATAAGCGGAATCATACATTATTTATCTTTTTGTCACTGGCTTATTTCACTTAGCATCATGTCCTCAAGGTTCTTCCATGTTGTTGTTAAGTGTCAGAATTCCCTTTTCAAGGCTGAACACTATCTTGCTGTACACGTAGCTCACATTTTGTTTATCCATTCATCCATCAATAGACATTTAGTTTGAGTCTATCTTTTAGCTTTTGTGAATAATGCCACTATGAACACAACTGTCTTAAACATGTATTTCTACCTTTGTTGTCACTTCATGGTTAAAACTCTAGCCATCTTATCAGAATTCTAAGCAAAAGAGGCAGGAAAGGGAAAGGGGAACTTTCAGTGGAGTCAGCCCCCTTTCTACCAATCATTCTTGAAGTCCCATATCAATTTCTATGGCCACAATTTATCAATAACAATGATGATAATAAAATAGTATTTGTTGAGAGCCTATGTGTGCCAGTACAGAGCAAATGTATAATTCCTTTCATTCTCAATATAAACCTGTGAGGATGTTTGCATTTTACTAAGGAGGAAATTGAGGCTCAAAGAGGTTAAGTGTGTTGTCCAAGCGGAGTGAGTCATGTGACTGTGTACGCCACATAGCCAGGAAGAGGAAAAGCTGGGATTTTTGACCCAGAAATCTGGCTGCAAATGTTTACACTCTTAACTGCTGTCTTCTGTCTTCTGTTCCTATTCTCAAAGGAACCAAGGGAAAGTAATTTTATGTCAACTAGGCACATTTCCTCTCCCTGCCAAACCAGGGTTCTACTTCTAAGGAGGGAAAGGAGGATGGATATTGGAAAGGCAGCACCTGTTATGGTGAGTCTGCTCCTGGGAAACCTCTATGAGTCACTGTTTCTGAAGACAGGTGGCCTCAGGCCTCTGAAATTGGAGCTGCTTTATAGCACTGGGCTGCTGTTCACCCTCATTCTACTGTGCTGGCCGAGACCAGCCACTACTGGCCAGATCATTTTGGCTTCGCCAAAAAGACAGGAAGTGGACCACAAATACTAGAAAACCTTATTATATCTACCACTTGAAATGGTCATGGTCTTACCAACTTAGCCTAGAGGAGCTACCTAGAAATGGGGGAAGGAATGAGTATATGGGTATTTTTGTTAGAAAATCATATCTATTATATTGAGGGATGACTTCTGCCAAGAGTTTAAAAACATGATTGTGTTTAATCTTTGCTACTACTATTTTTTTAGAGATAATATTTTTATTATTTAACAGTGCCAATTGTAACATTTCAGATAACCTACATCTTTCTGATTTTGGAGTACAAGCTCTTAATCAGTGTACTAATGTTGATTATACTGACTTCGGTGCCATTTTTATGGATACATTCCCCAAATGTATTCTTGGGTTACAGCATGCTAGATCTTATTTTCTGGGACTTAGATGGTCATTTGCCTTCAATCTTAACCATCTCAGTAGAAAGAGACTTCCTTCTTCAGTGTTTAGGAAGTAGTCCTTAAGTAAATGGGGCATTCTTGGGTGAGGGCCAACATACGTTTTACTGTCCTTTGAGCCCTCTTCTTATTCTTTGTAAATAATGAAGCTATTGCATTGAACTTAGTTGTTTATCTTAAACCCTAGCCCAGTGGTTCTCAACCCCCAGGGTTTTGCTCCAGAGGGGACTTTTGGCAGTGTCTGATGACTCACTGGGTTGTCACCAGCAGGGAGGAGTGCCACTGGCATGTTGTGGGTACAGGCCATGGATGCTCCTGAACATACTATGATGCCAAAGAGAGCCCGCCACCCCCACCTCACCTCTACATAGGATTGTCTGGGCCAAAATTTCAATTATGCCACAGTTGAAAAAACTGTGTCCCTACCCACACTGACTGCTCTGTGACATGTGTTTGCATTGTTGATCTTCAGATAAGCTACCCAAATGCTTTAGTATCTTATGCTCGGTTGTCCTTGGATCCCCCATCGGCAGCTTATTTCAGTTGTTACTCTGTATGGAGGAACACTGCCCCGGTGTCTTAGTGGATGCTTAAGAGTTAAAATTACATTGAAAACTTTCAAGTATTTTACAGCGCACGTGGTGTTTCACCATTGAAGATGCTTACATAGTGAGTGATCCTTCTTAAAATTTATTTTTAATATGATTTCAGTGTAATAAATACAGATTTTACTTTGTGAACTGCCAACGTATAAAATAACATAAACAACCTAAGAGACGTTCAAAGAGGCTGAGGTCAGTCTAAGAGGGAGACAAGTATTCTGTGATAGAAAGAATTGGGGATGTAGATTTGAAGCTGTCTCTTCCCAACCCAGTTCTAACACCTCTGACACTTAACCCGTCAGCCTCAGGTTCCTCTTCACACATTGCCTTCTCATGTTCCTCTAAGAACTAAATGAAAGAATTTGTGTGGAAACCTTTTTGGAATTTTAAGATGTTGTACGTCTGTCAGCTCATGTTATTCATTAAGTTCTTTTCTCATGGGCTTCTCTTCCCTTAGATTAATTATTCCTGCATTAGTTTATTAGCTTCTAGATAGGTATTCTGAGTGGCTTTGCTAAAAAAAGATGTATAGGTTATTTCTATCCTTTGGGGGTAGAAATAGATCTATTTATATTATATACTATCCTCAACAAAGTGAGATTTGCTAATACCCCATGATTATACACACTAGTTTAGGCCAGACAGTTTCAAACCTCAGCCAAGGAAAAGCAGCATAATGATATCCTGTAAAAGCAGACGTAACTGGGGAGACTTGAGAGTTTAAACTGATATCCGTGGTATTGGCTCTGGTTCCAGGACGGTTTATTGGACAAACAGGGCACACTCTTATGGACCTCCACATTTTGGCTTGCACTCTCCAGTGAGTGCATGGAGCCTCAGACCACACAGCAGGCAGTGCAGACGAGACAGCTCTTAGGAGATGGAAATAAGCTGGGATGAGAGGAATTCCAGGCCAGTGCACAGATCAACAAGTTCTATATTTAAACGCTTGTTGAACTATTTAGTCAAATAAGGAAAAATGTGGTGGTTTGCCATTTGTCAAATTTCATGTTCCCCTTCCCATGGAGGCTGGGCTGATTGGAGATGAGACGCTAAGCATGTCTCTTTGTTCTAAGCCCTTGTCACTCTGTCCCCGAAACTGTCCCAAGATTTTAGATCCTAGTTACCAGCTGCACTCTGAACTACCGTTGAGTCATAAATAATAGGCAGTGCTGTGCATCCTGGGGGAGTGAGTCACAGCACGGAAGAGTAAAGAACCTTTCCTGAGAAGAGCTGTTGCCATTTTGTGGTGTCACACGGTCATCTTCTGTATGTGCTATACTCGTCAGGACCCAGGTGTGCTGCAGGAACACTGAGTTTACCCAAATATGTGACCTTTAGTCCTATGTTCCTTAAGAGGATGGTGTGACTCAGGTAGAGTGGGTTTTGGCTTGGAGGCCTGTGGGAATCCACTGGCTCTTTTCTGCTCTAAGAATTAGGCGTGGCCTCCAGCTCGCACCCTGCAGAGTTTCTATTGGGCCTTATAAAATGTGTCGGCTCCCTAATATCAAATCTGAATATGCAAAAGATAAAAAATGAACGTCTGCGCCTCTTAATTTACTCTGTAGAGAGCATTCTCTAAGATATTGAATCAACAGAAATTGTTCCCTATCATCAACAGAAAAAAGTGCTGACTGACACCTTAACTTTACAGATAATGAGATCTTTGGGGAAGTTTTAATCTTTCAAAGTTTCCAGGAGCTATACCAAAGGTCTGTTCCTCTCCCCTCCCCCAAACTTCAATGACCATATTTTCTGTTTGTGTCACTTTCATCTGCTCTGTAAATGTAGAAGCATAGAACATATTTGAGAGTGTTTCAGCTGTACCTGTAGCTAAATATCTCCTATCAGTAGTTAGAACTTTGAATTTGAATCGCAATGCATATTTAATTGAGGGTGAATATTTCCAACTCAAAAGAGATATTCTTAAATTGTGCATGTGTTTGCATTGCCACATAAGTGTTTGCAACCTGCATGCAATTTGAGTATCAGATAGGCAGATGACAACAGAAATTATTACTATTATCTTTGTTACTAAATGCAACTGATTCTTTGTCCTAATAGAAAAAAAAGGTGGATAGTAAAATATCTTTCTACCCTGTGCTTTTTCTTTTTTCAAGTATCCTTTTGAATAGATGTGTTTTTTGACTTAGGTCTTATTAGCATTTCTTATGGGGACTGCCTTTGGGGCAGTACCACTTGCTAAATTGTTCTGACGCTTTAGGAAAAGGAAAACCATGGTAACCAGATGTAGGGTATGATTATTTGCCTCTGACCTGGCAAAGTGTTGAGTTTAACAAAAGAAGCTTAATAGAAATGTTCAAATTGACCCTTCTCATCACTTGGGCTGCTTAGAGCTCAATCAATCTCTCATTATTATCAGAGTTATTCGAGCAAAGGCAGCAGTGATAGTATTTTTCATAATCACTTCTTGAGCCAAATGTAATTTGCAATTTGGAGTATTGTATTATGAAACAATAATGCATTAAAATGAACAGTGCAAGAATTAGGAGTATAGTAGTAAAGAAAGGATCTAGAGAAGTAGTTGTGTGAAAGGCCCTCTCAAAATCATTATAAGTGGACATGGCTGATTTCAATGCCAAATTAAGCATTTAGAAAAATCAGAATCATGTGTTGTTGTTACTATGTTTAGGTATGTGTATGTTTATTTTAGATGTGATATATATATATATATACATATATATATGTATAATTTATTATAAAGTTGTAGTTAAGGGGGAAACAAAAAATACATTTTGCATATTATTTGCATCTCCATGTTTGGTGTTATGGGATTTGTGTGGTTTGATTACCTATGAGGGTATATGTTGAAAAAAATAAGGTGTATCAAGCCTTATAAAAATTTTGTATGGAAGGAACAGTAATTACTATTTGACCCCTCTTTACAAAGGGAATTTATTTGCTACAGAAAATATGTCATGCAGTCCATGAACTAGCTGATGCTTAAAAAGCTTTAACATTATAATTAAGATATACTTCCACTCATCTTCTGTCATTTTACTTGAATGGCTCTAAGTATAGGTTATAAATATTATTTCAGAGTCATTTATGTATTTATCTTGTGTTTTGAAGGATTACTGTGTTTGCTTGTTTTTTTTTTTTTTCCTTAAGTCTTTCCATTTAGATTCTATGGTAGTGTGTGTGGGGTGGGGGGGTGGGATTGGGGTTTTATTTGTAAGATATTTGGAATTTAGAATGATTCATGTAAAATTAAAATTGATAATATGCTGGGTTCAATTTCTTCATTGTCATTTTAATATTTTCTTGTTCCATATCCTTCCAGGACTCCTGAAGTGTCGGGTTACTAGACATATCAGTGCATCCTTGATTAGATAACGCAGGCTACACCAGGGGAAGAGTGCACTTATAAGGACACTTAATGGGAGTCCTGAAAAGGGTGTCTTGTCCATTAAGGGTATACTGCATGTCTAAAGGCTGTTCTAGCTTGGTTAAGTAGAAGCTATATTTTCTTAAAAAAAAAAAAAAGTTACTTATATTTTCTGGATGTCAGGCAACCCAAATTTAGTTTATTAAATCTAATCAGACTAGCACTGATGAAAACTGTACACAATCAAATAATGGTTGTCAAGTTTGTGAATTTCCTTTTAAAGAGAACCCCTGCTAAACTCCGCCAAGTTAAAACTGCATCCCATTTTATAAAAGCACTATCAAGTTGTCATGTACCCTTTCTAAGCCTCCCTTCTCATCATTGTTGATTACCAAGATGTTTTTTGCCTAAATAGGAGCTTTCTGCTTTTCATAATCAGCCTTCTCTTCCCTGATTCATCCAGCATTGCCACAATCTACTGCTGAGCAAATCAGTATGCTATCATGGTAGCGATTTCTTAAAATGTCACTAAAATATGTAAGATCCTGTATGGGAAGGACATATTAGAAGTGACTTGTTTTTTTCTTATTTATGAAATGGAGGCTGAGACACAAAAAAATAGGGCCAGAAACTATGAGCCACATTATTATAAAAGATAAATGCATGCAGCGAATTCTTGCTGTTTTACCCTCTGATTGGGTTCGGACAGTTTGACATGTTTCTGCTGTTGCCTGGCCATATTTGCATATGTCAGTACAGACAATTTTGGCTTATGGAGTATCATTGCATTTAGAAATATTGGCAGTGTCCTGGGTATGTGGGTAGTTTTTATGATCCTTTCCAATGGTTGAGATCAGTTCTTGACCTTGCCCCAGATTCCTGGTCTTCATAGACAAGTTCCATTTGGGAACAATGTCCTTTGGACCTCATTGCTGCAGGAAATGCAAGATTTATCTTATTTATTTCAACAAAGATGTTTTAACCAGCTGCTGTAAGTATAAAAGCATAAGGGTAACTGACTGTCTTTGGCTCCTCAAGTTTTTGAGGTGGCTGGGTGTGGTAAAAAGAGTCTTAGGTCTGAAGTCTGGCTTTGCTACTTACTTGCTATATGGCCTGTGAAATCATTAAATTCCCCTGAGGTTTCCCCTAAAGAGGAGGATGATAACACCTACCTCACATGCTGGTTGTGAAAATCAATGAGATAAAGTACGTAATAAAAATTCAATAAATTCTAGTGAAATGTAATTAAGTAATCAAAAGAGCATTCAACAGGTGTTCAATTATATGTCTCACTTAGGATTTACACAAAGTGAACTTTGTAGGTCTGAGAATTTCAGTTTCTCTAGATGTATCCAAGCACAGACCCACTGAAATCTCCTAAACTAGCTATGAGGTGACCTGAACTCTTCTCCTAGTTTGCAGTGTGACTTTGGGCAGCTCTGCATACCTCTTGGACCTCAGTTTCCTTGTTAGTCAAATACAGACATTGAATGGGTGACCATCTTTCACCTTTGATTTTGCAGAAACGTGTACATATTCCTTCAGTGTGTATGGAATCTTATTGTTGCAATAAAACAGTCTACAAAGGTATATGGCCAGATTTTTTTTCGAACTAAAATTTAGAAGAGTTTAAGGCTTTAAGGCAGAAATAAGTTCATAATTGTGTTAGAAACCAGAGTGATGAGTTGAGAGAAGTCAATGCTAATACCAAGAATGTGAGAAAAGATTGAACCAGAATCAATTGAAAAGATTTTCTAGAGAACCTTGGATCAAAAACCATTTAGGAAAAGTATGACACAAAGGACTATAGAGGAATAGTGTTAACAGCTCATTATTTTGCTTTGACTTGAGTGAATGGTATGTTCCTGAGGCATTGCCGAGAGTTTGGAATAGAGGAATAACACAGTACAGCGTATTCAATTTTGCTGCCCAGAATCTTGGATCCGACTCATGGCACAGCTGGTATCTCTCAAGGATCTTTAGGGTAAATGGCAGCATCATCACAGTGGTCAAAGACAGGATAGCGCAATGGCTGTGTCCTCCAGAAACAACTCCTATATTAATGATGAGTTACCGGAGAAAGGAAGTGATTGAATCATGTGATGGTGCAAATATTTAGAAATGAGGGGCAAAATGAGTTAGATGACCATGTTGACCATTCTAGTCTTGAAGTCAGATGTTCAGGGAGGATGGGTGGCTTCTAGTCACTGACACTAAATTTGTATTTGAACCATTTCAACACTCTCCCAGGCAAGCAGTATCAGGTAACCTACATGCTTGTTAGGGTAAATAGTAAGGCAAGTATTAAAGCAAAGCCCTCTTTAGATGGAAAGACCTTGGTAATTAGCTGTGAGAAATACCAGATTTCTAGGTGACATTTCAGTGATTTTTTTTTTTTAAGAAAATCTTATTTCAAAAATTATTCCGCAAAGCTTACGAGATAATTGGTGCTGGTTATTGTGTTCATCTATTTTTAAGTAAGGCAGAAGATTTTTAAGACTTCTACTGTATCATGTTTTCAAATACGATATTAGGAAACTCCATTTCATTACAAATCCAATTATATTTTTTATTTTATTTATAGCAGGATGCTGTGCATGATATCACTCAGCATAATTTTTTCTGAGGATCTCTAATTTTATTAGCAATATAAAATATAGTAAGATATTTCAATGTTATTTATACTGCAGACAGAATTGGGTTAATTTATTAAAAACTGAAATGATGGTTTAGTAGCATGAAACTCTTACAGTAAAATTTTAACGACAGTTCTTTCTGTATGAAAAGAAGAGAATTTTGTTACGATCCTGTGATTTTTTTTTTTTCTTTTCCCGTTCATCAACAAGTGCATGTTTTGCCCATTATTCTTTACTATAGTAATATATGTGGCCGATCTGGCAGACAGCAATGATCTCATTTGTAACGCGTCATAGTAAAACCCATTTAGCAGATTACTTGGAGATTACTTTAGCTGAATGAAAACACTGCTGTATTCTTTATGAAGAAAGCCATATGTTTAAGAAATGTTACAATCAATTCTACTCTGATAAGACAGGGCTCATCCACTGTATCTTTCTGTGAAGGAGTCTTTAGTGGCTTGGTGGCATTTTTGTACTTTCTTCATATAGCAAGGACCTGTGACATTTTTCTCTATCAACTTTTTCTCTCAAGCTTTATATTTTTGTCTCTTATTTTTTTTTTAAGTCATTCTTCTATGTTAATATACCCTAAGATATGACTAGCAAATTTTTCCCCAGGTGCTGGGGTCCATGATGACTTTCTGTTCCAGGGTCACACCCATTGGATAGTAGAGCTTTCTGTTTGAGCATGTGTGGTGGTTAGTCAGAAGGCAGTTCCTAAAACCGATTCTTTGCTGAGAATGGGTTTGCTCCCTGGACATACCAAGTACAATATTTTTTTCAGCTTTGCTGTTCTTTGGAAAGTGACCCATTTGAAATTCATCTGTGGCTTATAAAAGATAATAAAATAAATGTAATTGATGTCTTCCAAGTTTTAAGCAGCTTGCTATGGAATAGTTGTTTTCATAGGTTAATTACTGATTTTAGTTGTGAAACTGACTTTGAGAATACATGTATAGCTCAAATTTTTCAGTGACTTCACCCCTCTTTGCAGGAAGAATTAAACTGATAAATTAAGAGAACACTACAATATATTGGCAATGAATGAATGAATGTGGAGCTACTTTCTTTTTCTTTTTACACTCTAGAGTTGTTGGTATATATATTTTTTCACCTATAGCCTTTATTTTATTCTGTCAAAAGATTACAGCTGAGGGATTCATTTTTATCCCAATTATAAAGTATTATGCTGTGCTTTTATAGTACGCCTTAAAGAAATCACATAATTTATTAACTAAACCATGCATTAGGGGAAGTGTCCAAATGTAAATCTATAAACATTTTATCTATGGTTTCTTTACTTTTTAATATATTAATCTTGAATTTATACTTTTAAAAAGGAAGTATACTATAACAGTTTAATAAATTTACAAATAATAAAATAATATATTCTGGTGATTCAGAGGCAGCATAGGAAATATTTTAATATCAAATAAGTGAGAAAAAAGCAGTTCTTAAATATGAGTCAGGATTCACTTTTTTTTTAAATCATGTATACTTAGAAGAAAAGTTGAAATTTGATAGAGATATAAAACTGAAACTTTTTCCACAAACTAGCACCAAGTTCATTAAAAAATAAATATCTAACCTAGGTAATTAAACTCAATGTTAGGTTTGGTACCAAAAAAATATCTAAACCTTTAAATCATAGAAAAGTCAACCACTCTTAATTTTTCCTTATATTATTAACTCAAAGAGAAAATGTACATGATCTCTTATAAGATTAAAGTGTACCTCTTGGTACAAAGAGATATACATTTGACTCTTGAAGAATACGGGGGTTGGGATACCAATACCCTGTGCAGATGAAAATCCATGTGTAATTTTTGACTCCCCTAAAACTTAACTTCTAATAGCATACTATTGACCAAAAGCCTTACCAATAAGATAAACAATGTACTAACACATATTTTGTATATTACACGTACTATCTACTGTATTCTTACCATAAAGTGAGCTAGAGAAAAGAGAATGTTATTAAGAAAATCATAAGAAAGAGGAAATATAGTAGTATAGTGTTTTTATAGAAAAAAATCTGGGTATGAGTGGATCCATTTGTTCAAGGATCAATTATATATCTTGTGTCATGGCATAGTGGTTTTTAAATAAAATACAGTTTTGAATATATGTAATCTAGAATGTGAACCAAAACACTTCTTTAAAAGCAAAACAGGGGCGCCTGGGTGGCTCAGTCAGTTAAGCATCTGACTCTTGATTTTGGCTCAGGTCATGATCTCATGGTTCATGTTCAAGTGCCAACGGTGCAGAGCCTGCTTGGAATTCTCTGCCTCTCTCTCTCTCTCTCTCTCTCTCTCTCTCTCTCTCTCTCTCTCTCTTTCTCTCAAAGATAAAAAAAAAAAAACATAAAAAGGAAAACAAAACAGGTCAATATGGCAATGTTGCATCATTTGAGGGATATTTATGAACTGAAAAATGGTTAAAATGATTTACTTTTCTTTAGGAATCCCTCTTATAAGTAAATATCATATGTTTAGATTTGAATTTGCACTTTTCTTGATGTTAGAATTTGATACATTTTATATTTCCAGATGCCTCAGTGTTGCAGAATTTTCAGGATGGGAACTCATGGGGGCTTTAAATACCATCTACATGCTGATGATGCTCAAATTAATTTGTCCAGCTCTGTCCTCTTCCCTGAACCCCCTGTAGATGCTTAATATATTTTTGTCAAATGAATGAACATTATGTTTTAGATGTTGGCTCCTACTGAGATGTATCAGTTTTTTATGTTCACTCTTTCATTTATTTATTAATTCATTCTATAAAGTCAGTCATTATGCCTTACTCTTAGGCATTATTGATATATTGACAGAAATAAAGGAAAGAGAAAATTTTAGTTTTTATTTTTAATGCTTTATATTTATTAGTTTTAAAAGCATAGTACATTTATCCCTTGCAAGAAGTGGTCATATTCCGGGCTCAAGTTCTTAGGGATTTTTTTTTTCTCTTTGCAATTGCAATGATCTTCCAATTTCTAAATACCATTATAATTTAAGGATAGATTTGCTTTATAGAAGTTAATTTAAAAAAAAAAAGTTAATTTTATAGGCACTTTTGAAGGCTCTCTAATAATATACATAATTATTAAAGAAATGGTGGTGGTATTTTAACTTTTTTCTTTTTTAACATTTAAAGAATGCTCTTCTTTCCTTATTTATTTATTTTATTTATTTCAGAGAGAGGGAGCACAAGTGGGGGAGAGGGACAGAGGGAGAGCAAGAGAGAGTCCTGAGCAGGCTCCACGCTGAGTGCAGAGCCCCACGTGGGCTTGATCCCAAGACTCTTGGACCATGACCTAAGCTGAAATCAAGAGTCAGAGGCTCAACTGACTGAGCCACACAGGCGCCCCATGTCCCTTTCTTATTTATAAACCCCTTTGCAAACAGTGTTACTATTTAATGTATGAGATGTTCCTGTGTACACATGTACATTCCCATATACTGTAAATTCGTATTTGAAATTAGATTTATATTAATAAAAGAAAGACCTATGCTACAAACCAAGCCATTAGTTGAAGTGCTTTTTTCTCTTTTATATCAGTTTTCAACTACCCTTTTTTTTTTATAACTCTTCTCCTTTTTGATATGATTATAAGCATAAGCCAGATTCCTACTTTGTCTTCAGAAAGAAATAACATATTTTATATATTTATGACTGCTTAGTTGAAGAACTATCTATAAAAGGTTTCTTTTTTGAAATATCTGGTGACCAAATCACTAAGATGAGTATTATTTGAGGCTAGGTAGTACATGTATGAGCATGTGTTCAGACAACATGGTCTTTTGTAGAGAAAAGGAACAGAACAGGACAAAGAATTGATAGCAAGTCTAGGCTTCTGAGATACGTTGGATGCCAGAGAGGGTATTTGTGTTTTCACAGAGCTGCCCAGCTCAGCGGCCATCTGTGAAAGTTTATGTGGACTGGTTTTCAATCATGTGTATGTTCCTCATGTTTGTTTTTGATCAGATATAGATTCCACATTCACCAATTGCTTCTCATCAGATTTCAGAATAGTATTTGATGAGAATGCCTTAAAGCTTTCAATTTAATAAGCTCAAAGTGTTATAGCAGTGTAAATTATCCTTTGTACTTTAAACCTTGTGAACATGGCCTTGTTTGTCTGTTTTTAAACTATGATGAATGTTTCCAATAAACCTGACTATGAAAGTAAAGAATAGTTGTTTATGGAGAGATTATTAAATAGATGATTGTGGATTACCATTCTTTAGTCTTAAGAGAAACCCGTTCTAATGCAGATTTTTGGCCTCTATCATTTGAAGTATTCAGCACTCAGTCCTATACGTTTATTGTTTGTTCAATAAGGATGAACTATGAAGTTGTTTATTTGTGTTTTGCCAAACGAAAAATGGGTATTGAGGCCATTTTCAAAAGGGTTGTCTCTGGAAAGTTCTGATTAAAAGTAATTCCAATAAATTGATTGAAAATATTAATATTGGGCAAAAATCATGATTTGCAGGTGACCTTTTGGCCCTCATTTTGAGGAAGCTCACATTTCATTGAGTACATATGTCTTTGTCACAAAAGAATGAAAACTCATTTTGTATATATTGACAAGTTAGAATTTTTTGTTATCAACAGGTTTGGCAAACATCGAAAAGATGACAAGATTGAGAAAACGGGTAAAATAAAAATACAGGACTCCCTTACATCAGAAGAGGAGAGGATACGAATGAAGCAGGAGCAGGAGAGGTAGACTTCAGTCATTTGATTAACCCTCGTCAGATAGAGCTTTTTTTCTTTTCCACTCTTTTTTCTTTTATCTAATATGAAGAATTTGTACTCCAATGGTTTTTAGTGTTTCTGTGGAATAAATACAATGTAAAGAAAGATTCAAAGAAAAAATCATGTGTTTATTTGAGGCATTAAAGTGAGTTTAAATGGTTTTAAATAAGATCTTTGCCTAGGAGATAGTTTAGATAAATTAAATAACATTAATAGCATAATAACATAATTAAATAAACATTAAGACTGAACTTATAATCACTTTTAAAATCACAAAGAAATATTTACAATTCTGTTTCATTCATTTATGAGTTTATAGTATTTTATAATAATTTTTAAGACTATTTCTCTGGGAATAAAACTTTGAATTTTGATATCTCATTTAAAATATTTTGATTTATAACAACAATTGAAGAGACTGTTGCTTTTGGGGTATGTTGTTTTTCTCTCAAACGAGACATTTGTTTCTTTCTTTCTATTTTCCTATCATATTTTGTGAAATTTTCCACTTAAATTTGACTGTTATCTCTTGTTGAGACATTCCATAAGAACCCGAAAGCCAGTAAAATGAATGAAAAGTTACCTTAACAGATATTGAAACCCATTTTGATAAGTGATTAGAATTTCTCTTGTTGTCATTCCCCGGGGATGAGAAAGCCACCTCACATTTTTGTCATTAGAGTTTGCAGACTCATAAGGAGCCCCCTCTGTATCATCACTTCACATTTTCAGAGGTGCTGCAGCAAGAGATAATATGCCTGTTGTACTCTGAATAATCTGGGGTACAAGGCAGTTTTTGGTGCCTGGCTCAAGGCTGAAAGACTAAATATTGTCCATAACTAAGATTAGAGTCCAGCATCTTCAATTCCAGATTCTTGCTAACAGTTCTAGAGTCAGGGTACTTTCAATCTCACGCTTAATGAATGAAAGAACTAGAAAGAATAATCTATGATGGTTTTCTTTACAAGAAATTAATGTTTGGATATTTTTCCAGTCATCTTTCTCCTATATCTGAGGTTTGGGGCTAAGATAGTTACTCTGATTCTCTGTTTGTAGCTTTTCAGAACATTAAATATACAAGGGGGGAAAAGTATGGACTTTTAATTTATGATGCAAGTCTAGGTTCTTTCTTCTGGTACTTCTCCAGTTTTGTTTGTTTTAAACCCTTCCATTTTCTTAATTTCTAGGACTCTTTGATCCTTTTCAATTTTGGGATTCCCAAACTTATTAATAGGCTCACTGTTGTCAGGCCAAGACACACAATATTCCTTAGTGTATATAATATGGTGCTCAACTGCTCAGTACTATAAACTTCTATCCTAAAAGTCTTTCTTGTCCCTAAAGGAAGAGAGCGTATACCAACTAAATGTATGTACTCAGATTTATCCACAGGCAAATATGTGATTTGTTAGAGAACAATCTGAGCAACAGAAACATTATACCTCTCTTCTATTTTGATGCCAACTATAGGGGATAACTTCATGTATCCTGTACCATTGTTCTTATTTGAAATATTCTTTTCTTCCGGTTTAAGATGGTTACTGTGTTTCAATGCAGAATTCTATCACCATTTTCCAAGATACTTGTTATTATGCATAGTCAAATTTTTACAGCCAAACAATGATTTTTACATAATGGTTTCACTTGTATTATTAATTTGCCTAAGGCACAGTTCACTTTCAGTTTTGCTTTTAATCTCCATCTCTGTACCTCTAATGATGCAATACTTCTGGGAACTAGGTTGGTCATAATGAATTTACAATGTGCAGGAGGCCTAGAATAAAAATCTTTTAGGGTCAAGGAACCAGTGAATGGTCCATTAAAAAAAATCAATTAGCTTCATAATTTAAGGAAACTATTATACTCTGACTTTGTATTTCAGGAACAGTTTTTATAAGTATGTTTTATTTAAACTCATGGATCTTGTAATAGAGCAAGTGAATGCATGAGACTTAGTGAATTACATAAGTGGGGCTCGTTTAGTGTTCGGTATTTGGATAAGGCAAACCTTTTGTATATCCTTTCTGTTCTGACCAGTGGCACTGGCAGTACTTTGTTGGAGAATGCAAATTTCAACTTCTTTGGGAAGAATTTGAGTGGAGGAATAGATAAAAATAAATAAACCGCTGCTTATATTCTCATCATAGCCTTTACTCATTGCAGATTAGTAGTGAAGCATCTCTTTTAACATTATTTACCACTGTAGCTATTTGAACTCCCAAAATTATTTTGGATGATTTCATATGAAAATAGAAAACCAGGGGTGCCTCAGTTGGATAAGTATCTGACTTCTGCTCAGGTCATGATGTCACGGTTTGGGAGTTCAAGCCCCGCATCAGGCTCTGTGCTGACAGCTCAGAGCCTGGATCCTGTTTCAGATTCTGTGTCTCATTCTCTCTCTGCCCCTCCCCCACTTGTGCACTAGCTCACTCTCTCTCTCTCAAAAATAAATAAATGTAAAAAAAATTTTTTTTTAAATAGAAAACCTGACATCCTTTAGTTATTAGTTATGACATGTCCCAATCCAAAAAATAGTTTTTTGACCATACACATCCACGAAGCCTGAATATGACTCAAGATATAAATATGGAACAATTGAAAAGACAATGAATGTCATTTCAAATGTGTTCTCCTACCAGGTTAAGATCTATTTAGATAGTTAAAGTAAATTAGATTCTTCTGAGCATGGGTCTGAGATTACATTTGATTTCATTTTTGCTAACTTCCTCCCCTTTCCTTTCTACCTGCTATCATCCTTGGGAGATGGAGTCTTGAATAAATGCTGTTCACATAGGAAGAGCCCAGCATAGATCTGTCCTCTGTCTGTACTAGCCCTGCCCTGCCAAGCAACTTGAGACTGCATGTGTAGGCTCTCTTCCTGAGAAGCAGGGAGTCTGGGGATAATGCCAAGGGTAAAATTAGCTGGTCCCATGATGTGCTATTTTGACTTCTGACTCCAAGCTCTAAACCTAGTTGCTTGCCTTTCAGAGATGCTGTTGGCCACATTTGGGCTAGCTGGGGAAATGAAGCAGAGTGATTGGTATTTGGAGCCGAGGTGTGAATTCAGTGCTTGCTGCCTCTTATTGGGTTGTCTTTCAGGTGTGCCTAGGGACAAAGCCCCCGTTGGCTCATTTCCACCACAGAAAGATTGGGCTTCAAACTCCTAATAGAATATATTTAATTAAATGATCTGTGTAACTTCAGGCTCACTTAGCTTCCATTATGGTGACCAAGTGTCTGAAGTAATGTTTGGTTTTCTATTGTATTTTTGCTCCAGTGGTACCTCCCCCTTAGGCTTTAAAGGTTGATATTGAACAGTGTAGTGTGGGAGTTTCCCAAACAATGTTTAGCAGTAGAAAAAGGGTTCCACAATGCAAATCTCTTTGAGAAACACTTGGTTAAGCCAATTGATGCATATTTCTTTACTCCATTATATCTCAAAACTCTAATTATGTTAATGTACCATGTGAGTTACCAAGATATGAATAGAGATTCATCATTTCCTAACTCATTTATTCACAGAACATCCCCCTTCACTTTTTGTTTTCTGTGGAATACTAACATCTCAGAATTCAGTCACTTGGGAAATACTGGCAAAGACCATTGGCTCCTGGGTCAGCCGTATCCAGCTGATTCATCTAACTGACTGTGGAACTCAAGGTTGATTGTTTCCCAGAATCATGAGCAAATGTAGAACTACTGTTGGTGATCTGTCTATATTTCATGGCTTCTGTTTTGTCTACTTACGCATCTTATTTCTGTTCTGTCTTTCATTTTCCATTGTTTTCTTCCCCTCATGTTTTTACCTGTTTAAAACATGTACCTTTTTAAGGTCTAAATCTAATGTATTCTAATTCTAAATCTATTCACAATTTGAAAGAAAAAACATAAATTTAAGCCCGGAAAATAAAAATTTATCTGTAATAACATCACTGTTAACATACTAGACTATGCCTTTCCAATTTATTTCCTATAAAATATGTATTTCCACACATGCATACTTTCAAAAAGCTAAATCTATTTTCATTTTGATTTATTTTGCATTTTTGTACATTCTTAGAAAACCATGTTAAATTTTTTTCTGGAACAAGGTCAAGTCTGTATGAACAGATGGATGGATGGGAAGGAAGGACAGAAAGAAGGAAAAAGGTCTGAAAGATTGAAATCTCTGTACTATCTGGCCAGATTCCTCAACTCTGAAATATTTACTTCATATGTTATTCGTTCTATTATAATATATGATGCTAACTGGCTTGCATTTTGTATTACTCAGCAAGGGATACCTGTTCTGATATTCTTATCTATATCTATGTAGTAAGTTGTTCTTGGAAGTATTTTAAAGGGGACTGAATGATTCTAGTGGAGACATGAAAAAGTTAAGTGAATTTCTTATGAAATTCTCCCAGTATGTGAAGGATATTTATAAATCTGCTAAGGAAATGTATGGCTAGAAATGTTCCATTATTCAAAGAGATAATCCTTCTTAAAAGCTCGTGTTTCCAGTACTGGGGCCATTAAACTGTATGTGCTGCACGTGCTACACCCAGTTCTCGGTGCATCATTTTGCAACTTTGTGTGGCATTTCTGCATATGGTTCCCATTCACTGGCATTTCTTTTTTCGGTTTTACCAGTTGTTTCCAATATCTGCTTTGTGTAATTACTTGAAATTTTGATAGAAACTTTTTTTGTGGTCTTTCTTAGTTGGTAAGATCCTTTTCAAAAGATGCAGAAGTTAACATTTAAGCTAACATTTAAAAATATTATAATGTAGTAGTAAAGTGTGTTTAAAGTGCATGGATGAAAAGTTTGTGAAATTACAGGAGAAACAATCAATAAAGCAGTAATAGGTGTATTCCCTGTGTATCTGAAAGAGAAGAGAAATTTTTACTCATTTTGGCTTCAAACTTAGTATTCAGGCTCCCTGAATTCTGACCGTAGAACCCAGGTAACCTGGATAATCTTTGCATTTAGATCACATATTGTCATTCGAACAAAGCTTAACTTTTAAAAAGTAACCTCTTAGAAAATCTACATTTTTCTATTCTGTAGCAGAATTTTCCATATTTTCTCTGACCTCTTCAGTCCTTCAGAAAAATCACCTCTAATCACTGAAATTAGTTTCATCAGACATTTTTTAGAAAAATTTATTGTTGCAGGTGAACAAAAATTTTAAACAATCTATTAACTATGTGGAAGTTCACTAGTTAGACCAATATTGAGCATGTGTATGTGTGTGTGTGCGTGCATGTGTGTGTTTGGAATGGATTTTGTTGAGAGAACATAACTGGAGTAGGAAAAGGCAGTTTTGTATTTGATGAGAACCGTCTTAGATGTATTTGGCATTGCAGCATCTGTTTGAGTTGGAAATAACTGTAGGTGCTTCGTTACTCATAAAGTCAGAACATAATGTGAGTGGATGAATATCTGTAAGACTGTGTGTGTTTTGGTTTGTGAAAAATTATTCTAGTGTTTCATTAGTCAGCATAAAGGAGAAGTTTTTGTCGTTTCACAATATGTTACACATACCATATGATGGTCTAAATTTTGTATTATGTTGTTCTTCCTTCTCTCAGGGATCCCTTACCTTTGTTAAGAGGGAGAAAAGATTTAAGTCTGTTAACATTACAAAATTGATATATGGCAATACAACCAATGCAAAAATAGCTAACTGCAGAGCTTTGGGAAGGTAATAGGTTGACAGGCTAGAGTTAATAATGAACACTCTCCAGAGATGGTAATTTGGAGTCTAGATCTAGTTCTTAAGAACTTAGGTATTTAGCAAAGTGGAGAAATTCTACACCCATATGTAGGCACAGGGGCTCATAGGAAGGAGGTGTTCTTCTAACTCCTTAGATTCTGTGGTTTTGTGTTAGTCATTTGTGGTATCTCTATGAATGCTTTTTTTTTTAATCTCTTTTTCAACTTTTAGCCATATGTATATACATATATATGTGTGTGTATGTATATATGTATATATTCAAATATATACATATATGTATATATTCAAATATGCTCTTATATTCATACATACATATATATGTTTATTTTAGAGAGAGAGAGAGCATGAGCAGGGGAGAGGGGCAGAGGGAGAGAGAGAGAGAATCTAAAGCAGGCTCTGCTGTCAGCACAAAGCTGGATGTGGCGCTCAATCCCATGATTGTGAGCCAAAACCAAGAGTTGGATGCTCAACCAATTGAGTCACCCAGGCGAACCACCATTTAATATTTTAAAACTGATATCGTTTCACTTTTAGTATTAAGGGATGAAGCTTAACTTTTCCCCACCTATTGTACGATTCCACTGTGGATTTGTACAACTTGCCATTTTCCCTTGAACAGGAAATGTACCTTCAAAACAGTTGGTCCTAGTCATGAATTTTTTTTTCAGGACCCATTTAGAATATGGAAGTCTTTTCGTCTCAATTATCTTTTACCTCAGTATTACCAAGAGATTAAATCCCACTTAAAATGATGACTGTTTTCAAAGTAAGAAATATAGTGGAATATTGTCCCTCTCTTCAGAGTTTGGCATTGATGCCAAATTGGAAGCTTCTGTATTGGGAGGAGCCAGTTGTGGGATTTATGTAGCAGGGTTGCCTGATGGATTGAGGAGTTGAGCCACAGTATTTCTGAAGTCTTCCATCTGATGAGGTGTTTTAAGGGGCAAATACAGCATTCATTCAGTTGACCACAAGCTACTATTAAACTGAACCATTCCTTCCAGTTATATTGTAGTTTAAACTTCATTCTGCCATGCATTTAGGTTTTATTTGATGAATGTCTGTAATACTGATTTTCAGAGAGAGGAAATACTGTGAGGAAAAGATCTTTGTTCCCAGAATGAGGCTTCTGGATGGCAGGCCAATAAGTTGGGGATAAAATGTTTCCCAAAAGAGTTGATTGCAAGGTTTTAAACATTGTTTTGAAGATACTTAACAACTATCTGATATGTAGCAATGCAACATTCATTTTAATGTTTTCTTGGAAACTAATATTAGTATATTTTATCTTCTGTAGACATTTACAGCATTTTTATTAACATTATTAAAGGTCAATTTCTATTTCTTGGAGTGTTCTAAAAAATGCACCATGGTTGTTCCATGTATTGAAGTTTTTTTTTTTTAATTTTTTTTTTTATTTTTTTTTTTCAACGTTTATTTATTTTTGGGACAGAGAGAGACAGAGCATGAACGGGGGAGGGGCAGAGAGAGAGGGAGACACAGAATCGGAAACAGGCTCCAGGCTCTGAGCCATCAGCCCAGAGCCCGACACGGGGCTCGAACTCACGGACCGCAAGATCGTGACCTGGCTGAAGTCGGACGCTTAACCGACTGCGCCACCCAGGCGCCCCCCATGTATTGAAGTTTTGTTACATTGGAGGTAACGTATTTAGGATTTAAGTAGACCATTGATTTCCATCCTGAGGAGTTGGTCACTTGGTAGTGATTCTCATGCCTGTACCTTTTCTGGATATATGAAAACCATACTTCATAGTCATAAAACAGTTATTTTCATCTTACTCTACTGCAATTAGTGCTAAAAGCCATTTATTGTAAAAGCAAAAAATCCTAATGAATAGAAATGTTACAAGAACAGAAGTCTTATGTGTCTTCATCATGCATCATCCATTTTAATTAGAGAAAAAGGTGGTGAACACTGTGACAAGAGTCTAGAATTAAAATCATTAATTGATGTCAAGCTGAAGAGAGACTGTTAGCATGAATTTAGTGACAGCAGGAAAGAAATTAACCTTATTACTTTATTTAGTATATTACATTATTTTGTGTATTGTTTTCTACGCAGGTTCAAGGCAATTTCATTATCATAGTGGAAGATACGTTTCTTTTTTTTTTTTTTTTTTTTTTACCAAAAGGGTGTGAATATTTATGTTCAAACATAACAGACTGATATGATAAATTCTTCACTTGTTAAAAGTCTTACAAAGTTTTAAAAGTTTTGTTTTTTTGTTTATCTTTCAAGAGCAGGAAAATAGTGCACAATGATGTTGCCCATCAACATCAGTCACTACGGCTGTCTGCTCTCAGAATAGTTCTCTTGTATAACTATGAAGGACTATCTGAAACGCTTACAGCAATAGACATTTATTTCTTTGGCTAAGTTTTGGGCTAATCAGTTACTTCTGTCATTGCTGAAGTTTGGCCCAAGATAAATAGGAGGGATAATGCTAAACAACAACCTGACTGTTCAGAAAAACGAATGGCTCTCACATCTTAGAGATAATTTGTGACCTGAGGGTCATGATAAAAGAATAGAAGAGGTGTCCTTTCATAGCACTGACCATCTGGAACTATTAAAGGCTGAACTGCAGTATAATCACTGTCTTTTTTTTTTTTAATTTCCTTAAGAAACTATATTATTTTCATTAAGATGCCAAAGATATTTTCTCCCCTGATCCAAATATTTCTTTTCTAATATAAATCTCTCCAGAAATAATGAAAATATATTACATGTAAATATAACATGGTTGCGTTCTAAAGTCCCATTTCTCACTTTACAATAAACAAGACATTCAAGTATAAGAGTATATAATAAAGAAAATCATTTGTTAATTTGACTGTGAATTGTCACTACAGTTCACAAACCATAGTGTGTTCCTGGTTTTAAAAATCAACTTTTCAGTGCCATTTGCACAGCAGCAGGCTTCATTAGCAATGATTCCTAGAATGAACTTGAAAATGCATGTTAGTCCAAGCTGGTAACCAGATTCTTTAGCCTGCTGCGGCACTAGCCCCACTTCCTGAGCCACAGGTATGCTGCAGTTTCATTCTGAGGTTTCCGTCACAAGTGTGAGCCGCCAGGGAAGAAAGGAGGGATGCAAACAGCTTTTGTGGCTTGGGGATAAATTCATTGGTGACGACAAGATAAACAATAAAAATATTAAGTTCATATGTTATTGGAGCTTAGACAAAAATTAATGCCTTTAGACGGTGCTATAGACGTGACTATGTTTATTGGATTCAATGATTAGTGGCAACTAGTAATAATGTACAAATTTGGGTAAAAGAAAGCAAATGGGACTGGGCTTTATGAATAGTACCTCATGCTACTGTTGAGCACTTCTTCTGAGCAATTGACTTGATAGAAATTGAGTCCCAAAATGAAGATTAGTTTCTGTGTAATTTGGAACAAAAGAGCATTCAATTCCAGGGCCCATCAATAATATATTGAGACAATTGTGCAAGAAGTTTGGGGAGATTATTTAGGTTTTGTGCTTCCCTTGAGAAGAGAATGTTCACATTCTCTTTTTCTGGTGGCTTCTTCTCTTAACAGGGCTGCATTTTCTAACATAAGTAAGCTGGATTTTCTTCACTTTCGGTGGACTGAAGTTCAGCTACCATAGGGTCCACTCATTTATAAACCAATCCATTACTGTCTTTGATTTTAGGGGGTTCTCCTAAAATTTGGAGAGTTTGGCTTTATATCTATGGTAGCCCTCCAAATTTCTACAGGTTCCCAAACTTCAAGACTTATGTGAATGCCCAGTCACCCTGGATATTACCTGTAGTTAGGTGATTGTCTGATGGTATCACATATAGTAGTAAAGTGGATTGTCAGATAAGTGACCAATGAGCTTCAAATAATATCCCATTGAGTTGAAGAAAGAAGTAATTTCTCTCTTCTGTAGTTTTTCCTGCCTGAATACAGAGTCAAAAAGACAGTATGATGCAAAGAATAAAATTATCTCTGAACGGGGCGCCTGGGTGGCGCAGTCGGTTAAGCGTCCGACTTCAGCCAGGTCACGATCTCGCGGTCCGTGAGTTCGAGCCCCGCGTCAGGCTCTGGGCTGATGGCTCAGAGCCTGGAGCCTGTTTCCGATTCTGTGTCTCCCTCTCTCTCTGCCCCTCCCCCGTTCATGCTCTGTCTCTCTCTGTCCCAAAAATAAATAAACGTTGAAAAATTATCTCTGAACTTATATGAACTTTTCATCATGAATATCTAATATTTAGTAGTAATCAGCCTTTATAATAACATCCTTGACTGTTATAATCACTCCTAAATGAATAAGTAGACTAGACTATAATAAGAATTCTAGTATAAATTTAGCTAAATTTGACATTAGAATTTGTCTTACTATTTCTCTTATGGGTATTATGTCTGTGGGACTTTTATTTATTAGAATCTAGGACCCTTCCTGATTAAAAAAAAATTTAACTTTTCAGTAGTCTCTTATAAATTAAGTTATTGGTTTTCACCCCATGAAATAAGGTCCTTCTAGGGAGGTTTTGGGAAAATGTGAAGCGTTTTTGCTTGCCTCCATGTCTGAGGACACTGCTTGATGACATGCAGCGATAAGCAGTTGTGCAAGAAGTTGTGCACAATAACAAATTATCCTTTCTCAAATGTCACTGGACCCCTGTTGAGGAGCACTAAGCTAGGTGAATTTAAGTACTTCCATTTCATAGCCGGGAAATAAAAGAAATTAGAAAAAAATGACCTAGCAGTTCCAAAATTCAGATAAACAAGACTGGCATAATGGTGATAGCCTTGACGTAAGAAGAAAACAAGGGAGAAAATGCAAATTTTGCTTGCAATGCTGTGTGACAACTTTCTGGGTTTTAAAAAACTTGTTATTTTGGATTAATTTTTGATTAACAGGAAGTTGCAAAGACAGTACAAAGAAGTCTTGTGTAGCCTTTATCCAGTTTCCCTAAACTGTTACATCATACATGCCTATAGTACAATATCTAAACCAGGAAACTGGCATTGGTGCCATGTGTATACATAGTTCTGTGTCATGTAATCACATGTGTGGTTCATGTAACCACCAATGCAATTAAGAAACAACTATTCCATTGCAAAGATCTTCCTCGTACTAATATTTTACGGTCACACCCACCCCCCTGCTCTCACCGTTGCTAAACCCCACCGTGATCACCATCACCCCATTGTGTTCTGTTCACCATGTCTATAATTTTGTCATTTTGAGAATGCTATATAAATGAATTCTTATAACATGTGACCTTTGAGATTGACTTTTTTTTCCCACATAGTTTAATAATGCCCCTGAGATTGACTCCACTTGCTGTGTATATTAATAGTCTGTTCATTTGTATTGCTGTGTGGTACTCTTTGATAAGGATATACTTTGGTTCCCTTGACCATTCACTTATTGTTGCATGTTTTGGTTATTTCCTGTTTTCGAATATTAGAAAAAAAGTGACTATGAACAATTGTGTACAGGTCTTTGCATGGACTTAAGTTTCTATTTCTTTGGGATAAATGCCCAGAAGTGCAATTGCTGAATGGAATGGTAAGTGTATGTCTAGTTTTGTGAGAAACTGCGAGACTGTTTTCCAGCTGATGGTACCATTTTACATTTCCACCAGTAATGTATGTTAGATGCAGTTTCCTTGCATCCTTGCTAGCATTTGATATTCTCACTTTTTTAGCTGATCTGATAGGTGTGTAGTGGTAGCTCATTTTGGTCTTAATTTGCATTTCCCTAACGGCTGCTGTTGTTGAACATTTTTATCTGCTTATTTGTTATCAGCATATACTTTTCAGAGAAATAAATTGCTTCTTGTCTTTTGCTCTTCTAATTGGATTGTTGTTCTCATTGTTGAGTGTTAGGTATTCCCTATATATTCTGGACATGACTTCTTTGTCAAATATGTGGTTTACAAATATTTTCTCTTGGTCTGTACTTGTCTTTTCATTGTCCTATTAGAGCCTTTCAGAGAGGAAATGCTTTTAGTTTTGGTGACGTTGAATTTATTTGTCTTTTCTTTTATGGATGATGCTTTTGGTATTTCTAAGAATTATTCTGCAAGTGTTAGGTCCTAACGATTTTCTTCTAAAGTATTATAGTATTACATTTTTACATTTAAATTTGTAATCCATTTGGGTTATTTTGTATAACGTACGATGTTTAAATTCAGGGTGCTTTGTTTTTTGTTTTGTTTTGTTTTTGTTTTTGCATAGGAATATTTCATTGTTCCAGCACTATTTATTGAAAAGAATGCTTTATTCTATTGAATTGATTTTGCACAATTAAAAGAAATCAGTTGGCCATACTTGGCTATTTCTGGATTCTTTATTCTGTTCCTCTGATCTGTGTATCTGTCCCTCCACAGATGCCACATAGTCTTGATTACCATGGCTATATTCCATCTCAAAATCAGGAAGTGTGATTTTTCCCAGTTTATTATTCTTTTTTTTTTTTTTTTTCAATTGTTTAGCTACTCTATCCTTTTTCTTTCTGTATAAATTTGAAAATAATCTTGTCTATATCTGCAAGAATCTTCCTGGGGTTTTTATAGGAATTGTATTAAGCCTGGATTTCAACTTGGAGAGAATTGACTTCTTTACTATGTTGAGTCTTTGATTCATGATCACAGTAAATCTCTCCATGTTTTAGATTTTCTTTGATTTTTTTCATCAACATTGTATAGTTTTCAGCATACAAGTTGTATGCATGTTTTGTTAGATTTATCTATATATGTTTATACATATCTATAAACCAACCTTTAGTTTATCTGTGTATCTGTATATTTATGTATATATTCCATTTTTTAGTGCTTGTAAATGACATCATATTCTTAATTTCAGCATCCATGTTCATTGACAGCATATAGAAATACAATGGATTTTTGTGTATTAATGATGTATCTTGTTACTTTGCTGAACTCGATCTTTAGTTCTAGGAAACTTTGAGATTTCTTGGGGTTTTCTGTGTATGTAGACCTGCAAATATATCATTATTAATGTCATCCACAAATAAGAATCGTTTTATTTCTTTTTTCCCAATCTGTGTACCACCCATTTCTTTTTCTAGGCTGATTGCACTGTCTAGAATTTCCAGCACTATGGGGGAGCAGACATCCCTACCCTTTTCCTCGTCTTAAGATTCAGTTTTCGGGGCTCCCGGGTGGCTCAGTTGGTTAAGAATCTGACTTGGGCTCAGGTCATGGTCTCGTGGTTCGTGGGTTCTAGTCCTGCGTTGGGCTCTGTGCTGACAGCTCAGAGCCTGGAGCCTGCTTCAGATTCTGGGTCTCCCTCTCTCTCTCTACCCCTCCCCCACTCATGTTCTGTCTCTCTCTCTCAAAAAAAGAAACATTATAAAATATTTAAAATCAAAAAAAGATTCAGTTTCTCTCCATGATGTATAATGTATGATGTTACTAATAGGTTTTTTGTAGGTGCTCTTTATCAAGTTTAGGAAGTTAGTTATGCTCTATTACTATTTTTTTTAGAGCTTGTGTCATGTTGGGTATTGAATTTTTTCAGATGCTTTTTCTGCATCAATTCATATGATCATGTGATTTTCTTCTTTAGCCTGTTAATAAGTTGGATTACACTGATTGATTTTTGAGTGTTGGACCAGCCTTGAATTACTACAATAAACATCACTTGGTCATGTTATATAATCTTTTTTACATAGTGCTAAATTCTACTTGGTAATATTTTGCAAAGGATTTTTAATTCTATATTCATGAAGGATATTGGTCCATAGTTTGTTTGTTTTTTAATTTTTTATGCTTTCTGTGGATTTTGTATCTTTTCTGTATTATTTTGTATATATATTTATGTCATTTATGCTAGCAGTGGTCTACATCAGATATGATAAAAACAAATAATTTTGTCATGAAATGTTAAGCACAGTCTAAAATATTACTTTATATAAATAAAACTTCACTTTTAAGTATACATTTAAATTTGTAAATATTTAATAGAAATGCTTTTCCCAACAAAAATCATTAAAATTCTATTGAAAATAGTTTAATTATTTTTAGATAGCTGAAATCAACCTAGGATATAAATTATATCAGTATATTATAGGTTGTAAAGGCCTTTCTACCAAGTAGCTCAATAAAATCTTAGGAAATATTTAAACAATCTTCAGTAAAAGTGGTTATTTATGATCTGTTTCTTAGTTATAACACACTCAAGATTTATTTTAGAATTTGATTGGATGCATGCCTTCTTGTCCTTAATCTCAGGATTGCCAATTCTGTATACATCACATAAAATCAAAGCTGGTGTTATTAAACAGATCTTCTTTTGCCATTAATAGAGAAATTATGGGTGTGGATTATGTTTAGTCTTTGTAATATGTTGAATGTGTACGGTATATTTATAATGAGTAAGATGTATACATTATGCACTCACACATAAATATATAAATATACAGCATGTGTGTGAGTGTGTAACTTTAAGAAAAATCACTTCTTGCCTTAAAAAAATTCATGAGTAAGACCCAAATGGGTGCCTAAAAACTATCTGTTACTGGCGAATTTCTTAAACTAATTAATAAGTGACAATTTAAATGAAGTTGTAAACCATGACTATGCCTTACTGACGTGAACAAAAGCTATCTGAAGTGATTATTTCAGAGCATGCATGACGTTACCTTGACAATCCAAAATGTATGTAACATTGTTTATATCATCAATCTTCTTATAGCTGCATGAAATAAAATATATTTTATGACCTATTTTGATGAATATTTCTGTGTATACAGTTCTTAGAAAAGACATAGTTTCTCTTGTTTCAACTTGGTTCTAATTTTACAGGATTCAAGCCAAAACTCGTGAATTTAGAGAGCGACAAGCTCGAGAGCGTGACTATGCTGAAATCCAAGATTTTCATCGGACATTGGGTTGTACTGATGAGTTGCTGTATGGGGGAATGTCTTCCTACGAAGGCTCGGTGGCTCTCAACACCAGACCCCAGAGCCCAAGAGAAGGGCATATGATGGATACTCTGTATGCCCAAGTGAAGAAGCCACGGAATTCCAAACCTTCGTCTGTAGACAGGTAGGCCGCAGGAGCAATCAAGGTATTGCTTCCAAATCAACTTTTATATAGTTTTTGACAAGGGAGTAGATTGTTCATCAATTCTCAAACCACGGCTGCCTTTTATTAATGGCCTTTAGAAAGCCGTTGTGTCTAAAAGTATTGAGTTTACACAAATCAAAGCCTAATGGAAAGAGGAGCAGAGGTTTTGACAGCTTTTCTAATGATTCCAACATATTTCATCTTGTTCTTAAAATGGTCTCAGACTGGAGAACTAACCTTTACTTTGTAATTCTGAATTTCCTTTTGTTGCTAACAGCACCTCTAGTTATGGTAATTAAACAGATGGAGAATGCTGTGATTTGTTTGACTTATGATTTAAAGGACCTATTTTTTTTTTTTTGTAACATGATTTTCTATTATGAAAGAATTAGTGAATGAGATGTTTAATATAGTCAGTCTTCAAATTGCTTGTTAATAGCCGCAGACCATAGGTGTGATTATGTATATTAGTATAGCACAAAGGAATGAAATGTTGACTCTCAATTAATGGCTACATATTTATTTCAGAATTTAACTGACTATATTTTTATTAATGGCTATATATTATTTCAAATTCTGAAACATTTAAAAAACCTATTTTTCTGCCTCTCCATTTATATAGTCAAACACCTTATAAAGTTTAGTTCATGAAGAAAATAATTATCATTCATTTTTAACTGAAACATATGCCTGTTATTGTCATAAACAATAGCTAATCTCATCATGCATTATAATAGTTTCTTATAATCATTGCTTTACAGGGGAGCTAGGCTTTGAACATTCAAAATAGGTTTCACTTAAAAGGTGTGGTTCTCAAGAGTTAGCCTGCATCAGAATGACCTGGAGGGCTTCTTCAAACACAGATTGCTTAACCCTTCCCCAGACTTTTGATTCGGTAGACCTGGAATGGAGTAGTGCCTAAAATTTGCATTTCTACAAAGTTTTCTGGTCCGATGCTGTGCCGCTGGTCTCTGGTACTGCACTTTATAGACCTCTGCAAAACTGCAGAGGAGTTGGAATTATTTCATCTGTAGCACACACGTGTTATCTTGCTGCTACATTTTGCAAGCAGACTATGTTTTAGTTATTTACTTCCAGCTATTTTTAATAGAGGTTTGCAAACATAACAGGTAAGCTTCCAGCAAACCCAGAAGGAAGCATTTTAAAGAGTAGCAAAAGGGGAAGCAGACATTAAGGTAAAACTCTATCTAGTCAGATTATTTTTGTTTTCTTTCTTTCTTTCTTTCTTTCTTTCTTTCTTTCTTTCTTTCTTTCTTTCTCTCTTCTCTCTCTTTCTTTCTTTTGGCTGGATTTTAGGTTTTCTTCATTGTTTTATGAAAATCTATTTGATGTTGACCCTGATGAGTAAGTAATATAAGTTAACATAGAAGGTTATGGTTTATTTAAACCACATTGGTGTGGTCACTTTGAAGATTCAAAGTGCTTGTTAACTAGCATTGATGTGTCAAGACTCAAAGAATAAGTTCATTATCAGTAACAGTAACATTTTCTTAAGAAATTTCTTACTTGTTTTTTGCTGTACTTGTAAAAGCTGTGTGTAGAAGGTCAGATCACACTTGAAGGCCATGAATGTCCCATCGAGTGTGTTTTCTTGGGAGAAAGGGCAGCAGAAACACTGGCATTGCTTATTGGTAACTTTTGAAAGAACTGAAAGAAAATTAATGTTGTATTGATCATTGATAAAAATATGAATCATTCCCGACAGCTTCTACATCTAGTTTAAAAATCTGGTAAAGTAGGGGATGTTCTTATAGTGGTTTGTTCACATGGCTTTGGAGTCCCACCTGCCATGGAAGATGGGAGTCAGGAGGGATCTCTCCAGTCCCTGAGGGCCGGAAGCGATTGTTTAAACCCCAGTCTAAAACCCAGTGCCCTGCAAGAGTCTAAATCTCCCCTGAAGATGTCTGCAAATTTTCAAAAGGGCTTATGTGCTCAGAGCACCATTTGCTACTGTGCTTCAGCATCCCTGCCTGTGGTCTCGGCTCTGCACCATGCTGACCCCACACTAAAACTCAGCCTCCTCACTAATTTCCATCAAAAAGCCACTGGGGGACACCTGGGTGGCTCATTTGGTTAAGTGTCCAACTCTTGTTTTCTGCTCAGGTCATGATCTCAAGATTCATGAGTTTGAGCCCTGCATAGGGCTTCATGCTGACAGCATAGAACCTGCTTAGGATTCTCTCTCTCCTCCCCACTGATACACACGTTCTGTTTCTCTCTCAAAATAACTAAATAGACTTAAAAAACAAAAACAAAAAGCCTCTTGGCAAAACATTTCAGAGGACGCTTTGTCTTGGGGATGAGTCAGACCAGACAGTGAGCAGTTCAGAAATCACATCATAGATATCACTATATTCAAAAGCCCCTTTCGGCCTCACTCATGCATGGCCTTGACAGCTGTGTACCACTGGGGACCTTAAGTTCTCTGCATCTGTGCCCCCAAATGGTGATTGGACTAGAGGATTTCTAAGGCACTGCCAACTCAGGAGAGATATACTTATTTTTTTCTTTAAAAAGGATCACAGAAACTTTTTAGTTTTCTGCAATTCTTATTTTTGCAGAGGACAAGATGTCCATCAAACACCATTATGAAATTATATTAGTAATACAAGAACTTGGGACTTACTGCACCTATAAAGTACATCTTTACCAACCAGTCACAGAATATGAATTTGGCTTGGAAATAATGGTATCACCTCCATTGTCTTTTTCTGTCAGAAATAAAGTGGTTTAAAAGTGTTTCCCAGACTTGAGTAGTATAGAGGCTCTTTTTAAAGGACAATCTCTTCATTCTGCAGTACAGAATTAAATAGTTTTGATTATAATGTTACTTAAATATGTATAAAAATAAAATAGGACTAAACTCCTTCTGTTTACAGCCATTATACAACTATAAAACCAAACATCTTTACAAATTAAATACAAACAAAACAGCAAAACCATTACATTCAAATGAACAACATTAATTTAATGTGGCCAATAATGTGTTTTAAAATCTAAACTCTTGCACAAATCATTAATACGGTCGTGGCTGCTCCATGGCAGGTTCATTTGGGTTTGCTTGTCTACCCCCACAAGCCCAGGGCTGACTCCATTCCCCTGTCTCTTTTCTCAGCAAAATTTCTGCAGTTCTTATGCGTGTGTGTACCCAGCTACCTTTGGCCTGTATGGTGCATCATTGAATCAATTACGCCTGAAGTCCAACCTTCTTTTAAGTATCAGTAACTTGAGACAGTGAAAAAACCATCTCTTGGTGCCTTCACGTTTGTTGACTTAAATCCAGACAGTGAAATAATACACTTATAAGACGATCTAGAAATGATTATATTAATTTAAAAATAATCACTTGAATGAAATCATAAAACTTGAAACTCTTCAGAGTGTATTTCCTGTACAAAGAATGTAGCCAATAAAGAAACTCCCATCAGTTCACTGGATTTCACCAAAATATCCAATTGGTGAACCGGTGCAACTTTACTATTCAAGTTTTTGGATTTTGTGGGAGTCTAGTAGTCAGTCGACAATCTGAAGTGTAGCCTGCATGTATTTCTGGGATTTTGATTGTTCAGTAAGAAAGCAGTATTCTGAGTTTCATTGCTTAATCATTTTGTTTTGATCTTATAGTCAGAAATGTGGATCTGATAGTTCTGCATGGAAATAGCCAGGGATAATTCATTAAATGCTGTGAATTTGATGACAAAATAGGATATTTTTTCAATTTCCACATATTATTTATAAAATGCTTCTTTTACAAGGTACCTTCATACTACATCTGGAAATATTTCTATGCTTGTTTAATTTGATTCACACATGAACTATCATCTGACTATATGTGTTGGTTATAGTGTCATTTTTACTACTTTTTATAAATGCCTTTTTATTAATGCCCTTTTCATATTGGATTGCTGCTAAAGAGAAGCCAACCCCTCCCTTCTGTTTTATATGAATAACAAGGCTTAAAATCACAAAAACAGTGGTGTAGTTACATTTTATCCTGATTATAACCAGGGGCCTCAAAGATTTAGCCATGTAAATGATTCATGATGCCTTATTTCTTTGGCAAGATTGTATTTCCTGTTGGTCATTGTATCTTCAGCTGGCTAGAGTACTTGAGAGTCCGATCCAGTGCTTTCTGATACATTTCTCTCCACTGTGGAAGACATTCTACCTGCCTCACCAATACCTATTCTTCCCCTCGTCTTTACTTAATAGAATCCCAATTTTGTTCAGGCTGGCAGTGTGCCCAGATAAGAATTCAATTTCCCAGGCTCCTTTGCTGTGAAAGGTGATCATGTGACATTCTGGCAAATGAGTTCGAAGTGGATCTAAGCTGGAACTTTCTATAAAGCAGTTTTTGGGTTTGTTTTTTTTTTTTTTTTTTGGAAAAAAGTGGAGTCAACTCAGCTTTTTCCCTTTGCCATTTTCCCTTCTTCCTGCCTAGAACTTGAATGAACGCTCCAAAGTGGGGTTTATCTAACACTCTTGAGGATGATGGCCATGTGGAGGAAGAGAGACGCAACCTGGCCCCTTGAAACACTGTTCTAGTCCTAGCATGCCCACTCTCTTTGTCACCTGTATAACTGAGCCCCTCATTTAAGTCACCCTCCGTCAAGGTTCTGTTTCATGGAGCCAAATAGCATTCTGAGTCTAGTAAGTTACACACAAGAGCCCAAAGGGAATGATCACCCTTAGATCAAGGCTATCTATTGGAGAACTATCCCCTGGTCAATTCATTTCCACAGTACTTTGTGAAAATAAGTAGTGGGCAAAAGTTTCCACTGATGCTCAATTAGCTCTTCTACTTTTCATTTTATTTAGCCTCTACTTAAATAAACTTTATCAATCAAATGTCTGCTGGCAGACATCCTTCTTCACTCTGATACACCATTATCTCCTGGCAACTCGTAACCTCTATCAACAATCCTCTAGAGAGTAGGAGGTGGTAGAATGTAAAATATAAGAGCCTGAACTATGGGGCACACTGCCCAAGTTTGGTTCTGGTTCATCTACCATCAGCTGTATGAACTCTATGCTTCATTTTCCTCATCTGTAAAGTGTGGATAATAATGACACTTACTTTACCAGGCTTATGGAGGACTAAGTCTGTTAATGCATATAAAGCACTTAGCACTATGCCTACTCCACTGTAAGCCCTATTTAAATGTTTAATGTTGCTATTGCTTTTAGGAAATGGGTGTTTCCTCAGGAAAGCACAGTATCCCCTCCTGGTTGCAGGAACAAGCAAAGAATGACACTGAAATGAATTGACCTAGGTTTTATTCCTTATACATAACATACGTGCAAAAGTGTGTGCACGTACCTCTGCTGATACCACTTTAGTCATTGAGTAGCTTGGTCTCTAAGTATTCTCTATACATCACATCATGAACAGTTTCTCCTTAAATTAGGACTTCCTGGGTTCAGTATAAGCCATTGCTGAATGAGTCCTTCTTCAATGTAAGTACTTATAAGTGCTGGGTACTGTAAAATGGCTTATTTGAGAGTAAGTCAGGGGATAGTCCTGTAAGAATGTGATCTCTCAACTGATTTCAGCCCTTTGACAGTTTGAAGGACTTCATTTTGCGCTTTCCTGGAATTCTTTGAAGTTCTTTGTGTTCTACTTTCATGAAATTATTGCTGATTCCAAGCTTGCAAAGCTCCATGGAGATGTGGAGGCTTGAATTTCTAAAACCTTGTCTAAAATGTTAGCATTTCTACTTACACTAAGGTACCTTCAGGCAAGGCAGACAGGCAGGAATCATGATCTTAAGAACTGTCACAGACTGCATTCTAGAACAGTGATTTTTCACATTTCAGCATGTATACAAAGAACCTGGAATGCTTCCCACAAATGCAGTTGTGTGGCCCTCCCTTCATAGATATTTGGAGTCAGTAGGTCTGGTTGAGGGCTAAGAACCCAGATTTTCAACAAGCACCTCAGTTGACTGTAAAGCAACCGTTAGTCCATTCACCCTTTGGAAAGCACTATTCTTTTTTTTTTATGTTTATTTATTTTTGAGAGAGAGAGACACAGTGTGAGCAGGGGAGGGGCAGAGAGAGAGAGACACACACACACACAGAACTTGAAGCAGGCTCCAGGCTCTGAGCTGTCAGCACAGAGCCCGACATGGGTCTCGGACTCACAAACTGTGAGATCATGACCTGAGTTGAAGTTGGATGCTCAACTGACTGAGCCACCCAGGCGCCCCTGGAAAGCACTTTTCTTGAGCTAATGAAAACAAACAAATAAAACGAAATTGGAACTCTAATATAAGTTAGTATATTAAGGTCTATTAACAGTAAAGTTGTGAACTAATTTATAATTTCTGTATTGGGCACAGCTTTTTAAAAAAATGTTTATTTATTTATTTTGAGGGAGAGCGTGCGTGTGTGTGTGTGTGTACACATGAGCAGGGAAGGGGCAGAGAGAGAAGGAGAGAGAAAATCCCAAGCAGGGATCTCAAGACCCTGAGATCATGACCCAAGCCAAGAGCAAGAGTTGGATGCTTAACTGACTGAGCCACCGACGCACCCCATGGGCACCACTTTATCTTGGCAATCATTTATGTCCATTGTTAACCTATGGTTAAATAGTCATTTTATTTAAAAGGTCAACTTACAGGTGTGATATTCATAAACTTTAATCAGGGTTTCTTGACACTTACCAAAAGTTTCATGGGAGTTCAACAACTCCCATTTAAAAGTTTAGTATGCTTTGAATTCTAATAAAGAAATGATGAAATGCTGGTCAATAGTATTTTTATTTACTTGAGGACACCAGGCAATTCATACTTTTATATCCAGATGCCGGAATCTGTAGTTAAAACTCCACAGAAAGGCAGCTCTAATGGGCATTTGCTGACTGTCACCATGCAATCATTTGCCACCAAGAGTGCATTGTCCTCAAGTATAATTGAAATAAAATAGGTACTGTGCCGCTGTAAATCTAAATAGCAGGGAAATAGCAGGCTAGACTCCCCCAGCTTGTTCAGGACACCTTAATGGAAACATAAATACCATAATCATATGCTTTTTGCATGCATTTTACCACTAAAAAGAAAATGTGGATTTTAAAAGAAAAGACCTTTGTGAACTTGTTTTTTTTTTTTCCCCCATTAAAACTGAAATCCAGTTGTGTCAAAAGGGAAGTCTGACAAACATAGAACAAAATGAATTTTCTTAGATATAGGTAGTTATTAAACACGTGCTCTTTTTAAAATGTTGGGTCACATAACAAAGTTGTATTTGCTCTTCAGAAAGTCAATACCACTTTATTTACTTACATTTACTTTGTATTATTCACCTTTGCTTTTCTTGAAATGTGAGAAAGCAGTGCTCAAAGGTGGTAAATCTTCCTGTCATCATGAGTTTTGCATGTTGGTGCCATTGCTAATTAACGTGCTCTACTGTGGCCCCTTCTCAGGGCCCTTAAGCTATCCATTTCTGACCTTGGCCAGCTCCATTCACCTCAGGAAATGTCCCAAACTTTGTTGTTCCCTTCAACATGCCTCTCCTATCCAAGACTACCACATACCTGCATCCAAGCCCAGGCTCCTTCTCTCTCCCTGCATGTTGTAGGTCACTCTCCTTCTTCCAGCCCCAACCCTACCCTGCAAGGAGCCTGCTCCATCAGTCCTCCTCAGCCCCTTCTTCAGCCTGTGCCTCTCCGCTCACTCTCCCACACAGTGGGTTAACATGCAGATATCTTTATCATGCTGTTAAAAAAAAAATCATTTTTTACCCTCTAGCTATTTTCTGCCCTATTTTTCCTCTTCACTTCTAATCCAAACTTCTTGAAAGATTAATCTAGATTTGATATAGACGGCTGTGTCTTCCTTCCCACATTTCTTTACCACCTGCATTTCATGTGGTAGACACTGCAGTCTACCCTCCCCCTCCATGATGCCCATGCCCTAATTCCTGGAACCTCTGAATGTGTTGCTCTGTACAGCAAAAAGAACATTGCAGATCTGATTGAGTTAAGGATCATAAAGTGGGGAGATTTTCCCAGATTATCCCAATGGGCTCAATAGAATCATAAGAGTTTTTATAAGTGAAAGGAGGGGGCAGGAGAGTCAGAGAGATCTGAAGATGCTGTGCTGCTGGCTTTGAAGACAGGAAGGGGCCACCAGACAAGGAAAGCAAGTGGATTCTAGGAGTTAGAAAAGTCAAGAAACAGTCTCCCCTAGAGACTCCAAAAGGAACATGACACTGCTGACACCTTGATTTTAGCCCAGTGAAACCCATCTCATTCGGACTTCTGACCTCCAGAACTACAATATAATTATAGTTTCCTAATGGCCTCCTAGAGCCAATAAACACTCCTCTTCTTTCCACCTGGGATCACTCGGTGGCATTCCTGGAACTCTGTCCTCTGAGTTTCTGTGTATCGTACTACTACCTCTTGCTTCCTACTTCCTCTCTGGCTTTTTTCTTCCTTTCTGACTTCCTTCCTTTCTTTTTCTTTTTTTTTTCTTTTTTTTTTTAGCCTTTAATTTTAATTCCAATGTAGTTAACACAGTGTTATATTAGTTTCAGGTGTACAATATACTGATTCAACAATTCTGTACATTACACTGTGCTCACCATGATAAGTGTACTCTTAATCCCCATCAGCTGTTTCACCCATCCCCCACCCATCTCCTTGCTGGTAACCATCAATGTATTCTCTGTACTTAAGAGTCTGTTTCTTGGTTTTGTCTCTTTTATCCTTTGTGTATTTGTTTGTTTTTTTTTTTTCTTAAATTCCACATATGAGTGAAATCACATGGTATTTGTCTTTCTCTGACTGACTTATTTAGCTCAGCATTACACACTGTAGCTACATCCATGTCATTGCAAATGGCAAGCTTTCATTCTTTTTTATGGCTGAATAATATTCCATTTTGTATATTATATCACATCTTCTTTATCCATTCATCTATTGGGCATTTGGACTGCTTTAAAAATCTGGTTATTGTAAATAATGCTGTAATAAACTTAGGGGTGCATATATCCTTTTGAATTAACGTTTCTGTATTTTGAAGGTAAATACTCAGTAGTGCAATTACTGGATCGTAGGGTAGTTCTATTTTTAACTTTTTGAAGAACCTCCTTACAGTTTTCTAGAGTAGCTGTACCAGTTTGCATTCCCACCAACAGTGTAAGAGGGTTCCCCTTTCTCCACATCTTGTGTTATTTCTTGTGTTGTTGATTTTGGCCTTTCTGACTGGTGTGAGGTGATATCTCATTGTAGTTTTGATTTGAATTTCCCTGGTGATGAGTGATGATGAGCATCTTCTCATCTGTTGGCCATCATGATATCTTCTTTGGGGGAAATGTCTGTTCATATATTCTGCCCATTTTTAATCAGATTATTTTTGGGGTGTTGAGTTGTAAAAGTTCTTTATATGTTTTAGGTACCAACCCTTTATCGGATGTCATTTGCAAATATCATCTCCCATTCTATGGGTTGTCTTTTAGTTTTTTTGATTGTTTTCTTCACTGTGCAGAAGCTTTTTATCTTGATGTAGTCCCAATAGTTTATTTTTGCTTTTATTTCCCTTGCCTCAGGAGACATGTCTAGAATAACATTGCTACAGCCAATGTAAGAGACATTACTGTCTGTGCTCAAGAAGACAGAATATCTTTATTTTTTTTTATTTTATTTTAACCCAAGTTAGTTAATGTATAGTGTAATAATGATTTCAGGAGTAGAATTTAGTGATTTATCACTTACATATAATACCTAGTGCCTGTCCCAACAAGTGCCCTCCTTATTAGCCCATCCCCCCACACAACACCTCTCCAGCACCCTCAGTTTGTTCTCTATATTTAAGAGTCTCTTAATGGTTTGCCTCCATTTCTCTTTTTATCTTAAGATTCTCTTCTCCTTGCCTGCTAATGGAAATAGCTCTGGACCACTGCTATTCCCTATGTGGTTCTTTGGGATAGAGTTTTAACTACTGCATGGGACTGGTGATGGGTAATCTGCACTAGCCCAGTCCTCTCCTTTAAGCCCCAGATCCTTGGAGCTAACTACCAGCTAGGAGCAGATCTTCCTGTGTCTCTCAAGCACCTAAACCCAACCTATCCAAAACCAAATTCACCTCTTCTAGTTTCATGGGCCTAATCTCAAAGAATATCATCACCATCCATATATTTCCCCAACACATAAACCATTCTTTTGCAGCCAGCCTCCTTGCCCTTCCCCCCATTCAGTGACCAATTTTACATTCTAAATAATCCCACATCTTTTCTCTGAGTCTGCTAACTCATCTCCCTGCTTCCACTCCAGTCTTATTCTCCTCAAATCCCTGCTTTTCCCAATACCTGGAGTTTTCTATGTAAAATAAAGAGCTGACATCTCATTCCCTTGGTTAAAATTATTTTATTGCTGTTCATTGTCCCCATGATGCGTCTGAGCCCTTGGCATGGTGTCTATGGACCTCTAAGACCTCCCATTTCAGCCTCATTCCTAATTACATCAGACTGTGTCATACTGGTTCACATCTGACTTTTCTAACAGAAGATCTGCTAAAAGTATAAACCTAACTTCATGAAATACATGGGTGAATTAAATGGTTCTTTGGTTGTTCTATGTTCTGCAAATGTTAAATTTTGGTGGGTAAAAACAAGCAATCACCATTCATTAAGCTATTCTAATATAGTTAGAGATGCAGCAATTAAATTAAAGGCTGAGGTGACATAAACAACCCAACAAATGAAATCTTGAAACTAATGAAGCCATAAATAAGGTCATGGCTAATTTTAAAGACTTCTTGTTTAATTCTTTTTGTTGATTAACATTGCCTGAAACCACAATTTGTTTGTAGAAGTAATGTGTAATGGGGGTTGTTTATTTATATATTTATTTTAGCCTTAGAGAAAGTTTAAATATTCTGCAGAAATATGAGGATAAGGGAAAACTATGTTAGACCTTGGTAGTTATCGAACAAATAATCTTCCAGCACAGTGTGTTTGCTTTTGTTTTAATGTCTTTCCCTTCACAAGGCACTGAACTTTTGTGTCTTTGATGACGAGCTAGCCACACTGTGGTCAAAATCTGCTTGAGCTGTTTGGTATTTCGTTTGATTTTAGCCTTCTAAAGAAGCTCCAAATCCTGCTTTAAATGCAACTTGGCATGATAACTCATCTTTTTATTTTGTCCCCAACCACCTGGCTCTCCTGTCCTGTAGACAGTCCAAACCCATGGATTCAAGTACCAGTCTTACTGGTGTAGAGTGGTCTTAGATTGGTATTATTTTCTTTCTTGCTCCTGAACAGTGATGGAATATCAGTCAACTATTAATACAAATTCATGAGGATTTATGTGGAGCCCTGTTGTGAGATGCATTTTCAACTTTTTGGAAGACTTTATCAAGGCCTGAATCCAAAAGCCATTTTTAAATTAACTTCCCAGATGTTCTAGAGCTTTTCCTCAGGCACCCCCAGCTCTCAACATGGATAAGTGTTTGATTAGTCTCTATTTGCTGCTTCATTCCTCTCTTTCCATTAGTTCTTCATTGGTTGATTTTGTGTAATTTAGGCAGCAGCAGGAGTTGATTGAAAAATATGTTTGTTGGGGGTGCTTGACTGGCTCATTCAGAAGAGCATGTGACTCGATCTCAGAGTCGTGAGCTTGAGCCCCACATTGGGTGTAAAAGTTACTTATATAAATAAAACCTAAAAAAAAAAAAAAATGTATTGGTTGTATTTTCCACCCAAGGAAGTGTTTGGGAAATCCTTAGTGTCTTCCACTAACATAGATGAATATATGGAAATGTGGAAATTCTAAACTTACTGTATTGTTACAGAACAGAAAATAAGTAGATAATTCATATGGTCTGTGAATGTGTAGTAATTACTTGAATATATATTTGAAACTGCATACAAAGGACTCAATAAATGTTCATAGAATGAATGAATCAATGAATGAGTGTATATTATATACATTTCTGTAATACAAATATTTTTAAAACTAAATTTTCTGTATCAGTGTATGTCTTTTATTATTAGTCCTAACTAATAGACTGTACAGGGGTTACATGATTGAATCCTTAGGAATACAGAGCTTTGAAAACTTTTGTTCTCAAAAGAAAATACTTTGGTAAGTGTCTCGTTCGGAATTCCTTTTGGTGACGTCTCAGGGTGGTGGGTGCTTTTCAGTTTAGCTTTTTTAAAAATTTGCTATAATTTTAAAAGCTGAACAGATATCATTGGGCAAAAAAACTAATCTTAGCCTGAATTTTCTTACCCTTGTTTTAACTGAAATTCTTGGTTACCCTTTAGAGAGGTTTGCTTAGCCCAGCCTCAGGTGATGTTAACCTTCCCAGGTTGGTGCCCAACTGCACGTGGGGCAAAGGAAACACCAGCAGGCCACTGAACCCAGCTCGTAACAAAAACTCAGGTTATCTAAATGAAATGAATACTACCTTCAAGAGTCTGGAGGACTTCCTGGGTGTGCATGAATTCAGACTAAAATGTAGTGACTTAGAAGTGATGAGTAATGTCAATCCAAATAGAGGACATAGGATGAAGTCTGAATTAAAGAGTGTGTTCAAAGATACCATACTTTGAACTTTAAAGCACATCCAACAACTCAGATGAAGGACTAACAGTTTTAGGTAAACTTTACCATGGAATTTTTAAATTCTAAAATCAAATAAATCAAATTTGCCTAAATTTTGTTTAGATGAGATTCATTTGCTGATTTAAACACAATCAGAATAGAAAATGATTATTCTAAATTCCCTTCAAATACCTTTATAGATTTTGAAAGGTTATTAATAGTGGTATCCAACATAATTGTAAACCACCCATCAACAAAAAATACTGCTATAGTTTCATGTTGGCTTCATATAATTCTGGAATTGTGAATTAATAAATTAATTAATATAAGTTTATTTATTTTAAGAGTCAGGGGCAGAGAGAGGAGAGTGAGAATCCCAGGCAGGCTCTGCACTGACAGTGTGAAACGTGATGCAGGGTTTGAACTCAGGAACTGTGAGATCATGACCTGAGCTTAAGTCAAGATTTGGATGCTTGGCTGCCTGAACTACCCAGGTGTCCTTGAAATATATTTAAAAAAATAAAAGTATATTTTTGTCTTTCATGAAGAAAAATGTGATTTAAAAGGAAAAGTTTGTCATTCCAGAACTTACTGATTATCATGACTGGAATACGGTTCCTCCTAAATAAATCTGCATAACAACCAAATAACAGGTATCTTTTGCCTCTCTTTTCTGGTCTCTGCTTTGCTACTTAATAGGTCATTTAATACCAGGTACAAAGTTTGAATAGCAATAGTTGCTTAGTCTTTGGAAGGTTATGTAATAAATTGGATCTGCATCAGGCACTTAGGCAGAGAAATGGTAAAGTAAAATTTTCACTCCAAATCTAAAGTCTAATGTTTTAAGGCTAATGTCACTTAGAGTTCTTAAACATGATTGAGGAGGGGATGGGAGAAATGCAAGAAGAATTAGGGGGTACTGTGGGACACAGGGTATCAGTTGTACGAATTAGGGACTATGCAATTCCTAGAAGTACCATCAAAGTAGTGATTATGGACGTGGACAATTATGGTGATTTTCTGGCAGTTGGCAGTCAGCGACTTGAGGAATGAGGGTTTTCTCTAAATTTCACAAAGTCCTCATGTGGCCTGTGGGGGAAGGGAGGATCCACTAAAATGACTTAAATTCTGTATAATTATAATTCTGGTACAGAAGAGTTTTGTTTTGGGTTTTGCAAGCTGCATTAGCATAACTTTTAAAAATCACCCTATTTTTAACAGAAACTAAAGCTGAGGATAAATACTTATTTCTAATTATTCTCTTTTTCTTCCATTTCCTTTTTTCCTTTTGTTTGTATGTTTAAGCCTTGTGAAATATTCAAGGGCTTGAACTCTTTGAACAAGACCAAAGATTTTGTCCATATTCATCTTACACTTCTGTGGCTGTTCATGCCCCTCCCCAGCAGTTATTCTGGAGGCCCCTGGGTGCTGAGAATTGTGGAAATGTTTGGGATACAGACATTTGTAATTTACCTCCCAGGTTCCTCCCTTTCGGTGTTACCTGACAGACTGCACACAATATGTTGCACATAGAGTGCTATGAATTAAATGGGATGCTGAGGAGATAGACTAAATTAAGGGAAGGAGGGGCTTCTAAGAGATGGTGTGCTTGTGTTGCATTCTAAGTGGGTCAGAGCCTATATATTCTACATAAAAATATAAAGGTAAATAAAAATATAAAAGTAAATGAATAGAAAATTTTGTAAGATTTTGATAAATAATAAATATATTTAAAATATATATGTGTGTGTGTGTGTGTGTGTATATAGTTTTGACTGACAGTGTAGTTAAGGTGCTGAATTTATATATATACTCCTGGTAAATAATAAATATGGTCAACATTTACTGTGTAAATTCTTTAATACCTTCTGCCCCTAAAAGCCCCTGGCAGGGGCACCTGGGTGTCTCAGTTGGTTAAGCGACCAACTCTTGATTTCAGCTCAGGTCATGATCTCTTGGTTTGTGAGATCGAGCCCCACATTGCGCTCTGTGCTGACAGCATGGAGCCTGCTTGGGATTCTCTCTCTCTCTCTCTCTCTCTCTCTCTCTCTCTCTCTGTCTCTCTCTCTGCCCCACCCCTGCACTCACTCTCTGTCTCTCTCTGTCTCTGTCTCTCAAAATAAATAAATAAACATTTTTAAAAAAGCCACTGGCAGAATTGTTGTGGCTTTTCTCTCTGGTTTGATTCTTTGGAAATGTTTATAGATTTCAGCAAGTAAAGCATGCCCTTGGTGTCATGAACCTTCAATTAGGTAGGGCCTTAAGGCCTTACAGGATAACAAAGTTAAGCTCTGCCCCTGTTAGGTTGTGACCTAGTCGTTTCTTTGAGCGTGGGTCCAGGATTCAGGTGCGATGAGTGGGAGCTGTGGTTGGTGATACTGACCTTATGGATCCAAAGTAGATTTGCGAGAATATGCCTTTCATACAGTATCTCTTTAAACATTTGAGGAATCTAAAATTCTTGTTTTGGCCATTCTTGACTGTGACTGGCTTGTGGTTTGCAATATCGCCAGGCTTTTAGACTTTTCTAGACCATCACGGGAGATGGGATCATTAGTCCCTTGCAGTATCTGCTGAGCACCGACTAGACCTGGAGTACCTTGCTAGACCAGTTCAGAAGCACTGGCAGATCTCGTGAAGTCATGATTTAGTCAATATTTTCTTTCTGAAATTATTTTTAAGGAATTTTATTTGCATCTGGGAAAGTCCCAGTAATCCATCCTTGAAATAGATGATCCAAAAATGTGCTACCCTTGTTTCTTTTAAAGATTAGCTCATTTTTGGGGCGTCTGGGTGGCTCCATCGGTTAAGCGTCTGACTTCAGCTCAGGCCATGATCTTGCGGAGTTCGAGCCCCGTGTCGGGCTCTGTGCTGACAGCTCAGAGCTTGGAGCCTGCTTTGGATTCTGTGTCTCCCCATCTCTCGGCCCCTCCCCTGCTCATGCTCTGTCTCTTTCTGTCTCTCAATAATAAATAAATGTTAAAAAAAATTAAAAGATTAGCACATCTTTGAGTTCCCTTGGTCTTTCCATAAGATCTTCAGCTTTTATACTAGATTAGGGCAAACTGGATGGAGGCGTAGTGTTATTCCTGCTGACCGAGGGGTTTACAGTCTCACTCATAACTGAAATGATGTGCTGGCTGAAGGGCAGGTACTCTGGGTTTTTACCGGGACATCCTTTACAGCAATTGCATAAGAGCATCACGTCCCCACTTTTACATCTAGCGCATTCTTGAAAACGTTTACAAGTGAAATGACAGGCACACAGGACCAGGCGTCACCCTTTCTCATGGGCTGATGTTTTTTTTGAGTGCTTCCTGGACTCTCCATGCTCGCATATGGCCACCAGGGTGAGTTTTCCCACGTGGCCTTCGTGCTTGAATTTTTACTACCAACCAGACATCTGGGAAGACATTTAGTCAGGGCAAGGAAGCCAGGCCTGTTGACAACAAGTTGGTTTACCATTCCAGGCAAATTCTGGGGCATCGGAGGCACTGCAGTGAGTCACAGGTGTTTCTGTGTGGAATGCCACACTCAGGAGCACTCACCTGTGAGGGGCTCAGCTGCGTCGGAGGGGTCCTGGCTCTGTCCCCGCAGCAGCTGTGGCTGGGGGCTGGGAGCAGGCAGTGCCACCAGCAGCGACTAAAGTGGCTAATATGAGGAAATACAAATAATTTAAAATTGCCACGCTCTCCCCTCCTTGCCTGTACTTCCTAATTACCTTTTCTGCTTTATTTTTCTTACTAGTGCTTATGATGTTATGATAGGGCATAGGCATACGCTAAAAATGCTGTTTGTCATCCATCTCTAACAACTAGCATGACATTCTGCTTTCAGGTGGGATTCTTTGTCTATTTTGTGCATGGCTGTACTCCAAGGCCTGGCACACAGCCATTCAAATACGCTGAATGAATGAATGAATAAAACCACACTCTTCATCAGCACAGCAGAGGCACTTTGTGGGACGCGGCGTATGAGAAGGAAAACTGTAAACTGTATGCCGAGTCGAGAGGGCCTGCTTTAGGAAAGAAGTGTGGAATTTCTTTTGGGACAATGTAGTTACACATTTTAATTGTTAAAGTCACTTTGCTTATGCTAGATCCATAATTCTGACAGGTTTGCTACAGCTTACAGAATTTTGAGAGAGAGAGAGGTGATGTGATACGATACTATGCAGTATGATACACTAAGGTAGATACGATCTAGGTATGGTTCAGGCCAGGTCAAGTTCTCCCACCAGCTCTGCCAGTTAGTCTTCTGTGCCTCCCTTTTTGCACCTGTAAAACGGGGATGATTATAGCACTTACCCCATTGGGGTTTTTCTGTATATGTGTGTGGGGATTAAATGAATGACTACATGCGAGGCACTTTGAACACTGCCTGCGCAGAGGCAAAGTCCAGTAAGTGCGTGTTGCAGTTATTATTACTGTCATCAACATCATCATTATTATGCTACTGCCACTACCGGCCAGCACCGTCATCATCTATTCTTGATTTCTAAGGACATTTAGAAGCTAAAAAGTTTGCTGCACAAATTGTTTTGTGTGAGCATGATATATGATGCTTCTGTATTTTTTAAGCATCTTTTGTGCGTAAAAATTTATCGTAGGCTTCTCAACTTTTTATTCTGATGGTACCATTGATGTCTGCAGCTTTTTGCATTACACGCTGGTGCTGAAATGTGCATTGCTGCGGACATTTGATTGATTTCTGTAATTAGGAAGCAACTTAATCTACACTAATGTGGTGCAGTGTTTAACTTGAATAGCCACAAATTCATTTCCAAAGCAGGAGACTAAAGTAAACGAGGGTTATGGTATTTGAGAACATGAATGAAGACGGCACAGGCCTGGGGCTGGAGTCAGATTCTCCTATAGCTTGTGATGCACCCCATGGGTGATTCTATCCCCCTCCCTTTGCAGAGGCTACTTACTGTTTTCTTCCTGGAATGTGGGGTGGCATGATAAGGCCATTTTAAATAGCTCTGTGATACATTTAAATAAAAACTACCGTGTAATTGCATAATATTAGTATTATAAATGTCTTGTATTCATTATATGATAATTAATTAAAATAAGGTTCAGTGTTAATAAATATGTAGTAGAGAATATTACTGATGTTTTATTTATGGTAAACAGGAAATGTCCCTTGTGATTTATTTATTTTTTTTTATTCCCAGCTTGGAAACGATCAATCAGATATGAGAAGGGGATAGATTTTTTCCTTTATGATATGTTTTTTTCTGGCACATTTTGTCCATTTACCTGGGATTAGCTACACACATACCTCACAAAATGAGGTCTCATTATATCCAAGGATAGCTAAATGCCCATCAAGGAATAAATGAATGCGTTTGAGTTGTTTTAATTAGCTAGGTGTGATTTAAAGGTTGCCGAAATCAAAAAGGCTTATTCATTTTTCATCAATAATCACTTACCTTAATATTTCATTAGAACCCGCTGATTTGCAGACCTCCTTCTGGGCTTTGATTCATTATGACTGCAGACATAATTTAACTTTCCCTCTTTTTCTCATTCTGTATTATACTCTTTCATCTCTGAGACACTGTTAAGATGTTTCCAACATTCTTCACAAGGCTGCTAATTGTTCCCACTTTTTTTTTTTAACTGTACTTAAAGCTAAGAGTTCTAGGCTGTGGAGTGCCATACGTGCACACACTCACGTGCACGCATGTGAGCACACATGTTTTTAGACAGTTTTCTTTCATCATTTGAACAGCTGATAATAACGTGCAAATTTTCTCTTCTGTTTCTGTTATGTTCTGAGACCAAGGACTGATTTATCATATACAAAAGTCAGGAAGTAAATAATTTGGACACATTTTTAGACTATGCCATCAATTTGAAAGAACAAAGAATCCTGTGTGTGGCATACTCAGCAGATGAGATCACGATCTGTGCATATACCTTATTTTCAAAACATTTCTCTGGTTGCTTTAGAGGCAGACTTGCACTTGTCCTCAGATGCTCAGTGTGCTTATGTCTTCAGGTAGTGGCACTGTCCCAGGCTTCTGTGCTGCCACCTAGGGAGCACTGCTCTGATACAGTGAAACTAAGAGATGGGCCCTCATGTGAATATGATACATGTGCAGAAAAGAGCCCTTCTTTCTTCTTAAATTGTTCATTGACTGTATGTGACTGATCACAGTTAGACACAACTCACACAGAGCATGGGGATCTGATTGGAACCTCTTAAAACCCCAAATTCCAAGTACCTCTTCTTAAATGCATAGATAGGTCCTAGGTTTTTTGGAAGTAACTAACCTAAAACATTGAAACATGCCTAGCACAAACAGATTCTGACAAGCTAATGCTAGCAGTGAAAAAAATAAGTAGATGGATAGGTACTTTCATTTTTTTCAAATTATGAAATAGTATATGTTTGTCTTCTATAGCAACATTAAGCAATTTTGTGTAAAGTACATATTATTAACTTTCACGATCTGTAACAGTTTGCATACTGAGCAAAAATTGCTAAATGTTAAGAAATAAAAACTTGTGCACTTAAAAATTTGGTAAAATGTATATGTGTACAGAATTATAAATATTTTCATTGGATTGGGACCTTCCCTTTTTAATATTTCCCAGAAAACTTAATGCTGACTTTCCTTGTGTCCCAGATTGATTTTTTTCCAGAAATATTTGTAAAAAATTAATGAGCTACCAATTGATCTTTAAATATCTATCTACTTATGGAGAATTAATTAAAAGAATGCGTATGTATTAGGAGATTTTAGCCCCCATGAAAAATTATTAATCCTTGTTTACCCAGAGCTATTCCTTACCCTTTGCTTACCTTTGGCATGTTTGTTGATAACTCTTTCCATCAAATACTTTTTACCCTTCCATATTAACGTTCACATGACTTGCTTGGTGTGAGGATGTGTATTTCAAGAATTCTATTCTTTGCGTATGAGACTGTTCAAGATTCTGGGACGAAGCTTGAAGATAGAATGTACAGTGTCTCTTTACTGGACTTTATCTTCGTGATCTTCTCAGCCTGCCTGTCCTGCTTTTCAGCCTTTGTTCGACATGTGAAAGCAGGCATGAGCAAGTGCAACGGGGTGATGTAGTAGACCCGTGTGGCTCTAGATTCAGGTCTTGGCTCTGCCACTTATTCGGATGTTTGGCAAGTTATTTAACCTCTGTGGGCCTCGTTAAATTCATCTGTATTTTAAATTTTTTGTCCCATTGTTAGACCATATGTCAGCTGTGTCCCGGTTTTTATATTTAGAAAATATGTTCTTCATAACCAAGCATCATGATCCGTGTTAGAAGCTATTGGGGCTAAAAGAGAAATACAGATCCAATCTCTGATGGTAATGCTCTCCTAGTCTTTTGGGAGAATAACAGACGGATTTAAATAACACAACCAGTTTTATTGACCATGCTGTTTATTTTAATAGCTAGACCAGGATGGTTTGATTGACTTTTTAAAAATCTGGTATGTTTTTTACCATATGGACAAGGCCATATCTAGAGTGCCAAGCTAATAAGCCTTCTTTTCTCTGCCAGTGAACCATGAAAGTTGTTAGCAAAATGTTTTATTTTGAACTGATCCATTTTCCAAGCTCTTAGTGATATAAACACCCTTCTTAAAAGATAGAGTGCAGATTATCATTCACCAGTCACTGGAAATTTGTTGCATCAAAGCACTGTAGGCAATGAGTATGTGAAATGGTCTAGAAAAGAATGTATTCTGTGTGGTTGAGGGGTGCCTAAAAATGTTATAAAACTACCCTAAATCAGTTGATTGTGGATACATGGTTACAGGCTTTGAATGGTCTTCTAACCCTTGAAGAACGTAAAACGGGGGAGTTGAATCATACTCAGCAGTAACATAATGTTTTAAATAGGATGGCTTTGTGCTTTTCTCATTTGTATAAAAGGCTCAGTGTACGAATCATTCTGAGTCATGATACCACTAATTCCTGTGTACAACAATGAAATAACAGTATCAGACGGTCTTCTCACCTAATCCATTCTTAGGTATTCATTGTATCCCTAGTTTCCTTGGTACCATCAAAAGATTTCCATCTTTCATTTTTCTCCTCATAGTGTTTGTGCTTTCCTGTATGTCCTTGAGCATACGCATTATATTTAAATTAGCTTCTGAAAAGCCCTTTTTTCCTCTAACTCCACCATCACTATATATTCTGGGTCTGTTTCTATTGACTGATTATTCTCCTGGTCATAAGTCACCTTTTCCTCCTTTTATGTCTAATAATTTTTTTTTTATTTATTTTTTTTAACATTTTTAAATTTTATTTTTGAGACAGAGAGAGACAGCATGAACGGGGGAGGGGCAGAGAGAGAGGGAAACACAGAATCGGAAGCAGGCTCCAGGCTCTGGGCCATCAGCCCAGAGCCTGACGCGGGGCTTGAACTCACGGACCGCAAGATCATGACCTGAGCCGAAGTCGGACGCTCAACCGACTGAGCCACCCAGGCACCCCTCTAATAATTTTTTTTAATCAGATGTTAGACATGTTGAATTTTATTATATTGAGGGCTGGATTTGTTCTATTTTTTAAGAGTGTTGGATCTTTCCTGGCAGGCAGTTAAATTACTTGCTGATTGTTTCTTGTTTTTAGGTTGCTTTAAAATCTCTTTTAGGCTGTGTCCAAAGTAGCCTTCTTGCTGAGGCCTAATTTAACCTGATTTCCAAGATGTGGCCCTTCTTGACTGACTACTCAGTGTGTTCAGCCAAGGTATGCCATGAGGTCTCTTCCTTCAGCTGGAGAAAACTCTCCCAATACCCAAAGGGTGCCTAGATGGCTCCATTGGTTAAGCATCTGATGCTTGATTTCAGCTCAGGTCATAATCTCATGGTCGTGGGATCAAGCCCTGCGTTGGGCTCCATGCTGAGCATGAAGACTGCTTGGGATTCTCTCTTCTCCCCCCCAACCCCCCACTCCTTCCCCACTCATGCTCTCTCAAAGTAAACAACAACAACAACAACAACAACAACAACAACAAAACACATTAAAAAAAGAGAGAGCGAGCTAAAAATTGTTTATCTTACTGGGAATTATTTTTTTCACAGAAGTTGTTCCTGTCTGGGCTTGTGGGTTTTACCTGACACATGCACAGTTTGGTGTTCTCAAGCAGATTTCTGCAGCTCTTTCTCGGCATAGATCTCTCTTCTCAGAAAATCTGTCCCACAAATTCTGACCACCTTAGCCTCCCCCAATTCAATATTCTGTCTGTGTGACTACAGTACAATTTGTTTTCCTCTCCCTGCACTGTAGTGTGGGAATGGCTGCCAGACAGAGAGGCTGGGTAGGGCTCACCTCACTTGTTTCCTTTTCTTAAAAACAGTTCTAGTTCTAGTTGTAGTCTTTGTGATCCCCAGTTTCTGAAAATAGTTGTTTCCAGTTGCTTAAAATAAGAAGGTAACTCTACACCACTTATACTCTTATTTCCAGAGATGGAAATTCTTTTTTTTTTTTTTAAGTTTATGCGTTTATTTTGAGAGAAAGAGAGAGGGATAGGGAGGGGCAGAGAGAAAAGAGAGAGAGAGAGAGAGAGAGAGAATATCCCAAGCAAACTCCACACTGTCAGCACAGAGCCTGATGTGGGGCTCGAACTCATGAACCCTGAGATCATGATCTGAGCCGAAATCAAAAGTCAGACACAACCAACTGAGCTACCCAGGCACCCCCAGAAATGGAAATTCTTTTTTTTTAATTTTTTAGTGTTTTACTTATTTTTGAGAGAGAGAGAGAGAGAGAGAGAGAGAGAGAGCGGGACAGGGGCAAGAAGAGAGGGAGACACAGAATCTGAAGTAAGCTCCAGGCTCTGAGCTATCAGCGCAAGAGCCAATGTGGGACTTGAACTCATGAACCATGAGATTAAGACCTGAGCAGAAGTTTGACACTTAACCAACTGAGCCACCCAGGAGCCCCAAGAAATTCTTAAAACATATTTAAAAAAATTTTCTTCCGAGAGTATCTTCATTCTACTCATGTCAGTCCTACTTCTAAACCACTCACAGTTGGCTTCAGTCCCACTTGATTAAGACTCTTTTCAAATGACCAAATTGCCAAACCTGGAGACCATAGTGTAGTCTTTCTCCTACTTGTTCTTTCTGAAATATTTAGTATTGATGACCACTCCTCCACACCATCTTGGAAAGGTGTTCACATTGGATTTAACAGGATGCTCTTCCTTTGTCTCATATGCTCTAATTCATGTCTTTGTTGTTGACCACCCCCTTTGGGGGTAGTTCTTTTATCCCCAACATGTTGTAACTCTCAAGTACCTACTCTCTGATCCAGTTTTCTTCCTATCATGCCTTCAGCTGTCACTTTTACGTAGTGGATTCCCAAAGTCATTGGAAGTGGAGTTGATCTATTTCTGAGTACCAGCCCTACTTCCTACATGCCTCTCTGCGTATCCTGACAGTAGCACAAACTCAACAGTTAACAGATCTAGTGTCATCTGTGACATCAAAACCATAGTCACCACGGTGTTCCCTCTTTCTCTGCTGTTTTTGCCATCATCCTCCATATCTCCTGTGCTCTTCCCCACCCCTTTTCTTCATCCCCATATCTAGTGATGAGGTTTTATTGATTCTGTTTCTGTACTGTCTGTCTAACCAATTCGTCCCCACTTATTTCATTATCCTTACTCAGGGATATATTATCCGTTGTCTGGTATAGTGAAGTAGCAGCACTTACATTTCCATGCCCCTCTCAATGATCTGTGATCTGTCTTGCACAGTCCTGTCCTGTCACCTTCCTAAAGTCTAATTTGGGTGGCATTTCTCCTGCCAAGGAGACTCCTCAAGTCCAAACTTTCTAGGGTGGCATTCTCCTCCTGGTGAACCACCACAGTCTTAATCTTCTGTGTTTGTCCTTGTTAAAACTCTAATCATACTAGGCTCTTTGCTATCCCAGAATATGTCTAGCATTTCTCTGTCATATTCTCCGTCACATAAGCTTAAAAAAATAAACAGTCTGAAACTGATGCATACAGCTCTCTTTATTCCCACTGTTAAAACCCGAATTCTCTAGATGCCATCTCCTCTGCAAATTCAGTACATCTAGTTAGAATGAACCTCTCATTTTCCTTGGATTCAAAACAATTTTCTTGCCTACTAAGATGTCCTTAAGTGTTTGTATAGTAGTGTCAGAAGCTATCTGTGTCCCCTCTACCCTTTTCATGATTTCCATTTTTTCTCATGTTCTGGATGTTCTTCTTTAGTGATGGTGGGAAATCATTAAGGCATTCCCTGAGAGCCGCTTTTAGGACTCACACTGCAGATAGGAAGCCGGCTCATGCATAGGGATGTTGTGATCACTCTGTCTGTGGGTGACTTCTCCTATAAGAAGGTAAGGATAAGGGCCTTATTCACTCTTATACCCTGCAAATGCTTTTGCACATTTTTGGAGAATTTAAATGTGGGTATGTAGGATGAATAAATGAAAGGGGCGCCTGGGTGGCGCAGTCAGTTAAGCGTCCGACTTCAGCCAGGTCACGATCTCGCGGTCCGTGAGTTCGAGCCCCGCGTCAGGCTCTGGGCTGATGGCTCAGAGCCTGGAGCCTGTTTCCGATTCTGTGTCTCCCTCTCTCTCTGCCCCTCCCCCGTTCATGCTCTGTCTCTCTCTGTCCCAAAAATAAAAATAAACGTTGAAAAAAAAAAAAAAAATAAATAAATAAATAAATGAAAAAAAAATTGTCTTAAAGTTATTGAATGATTTGATTTGAGGTGATTATATGGCATGTGACTTATGGCATGTAAAGATGATTTAATTTATACAAGTTAGTTATATATTACTTTGCAGTAACATATCAATGATGGAATAGAATAAATCACCTTACAAATCCATTATTATACTTTTTTTTTTTTTTTGTGAGGACAAAATAACTCTAATTCACTATTGATAAAGAGATGTGTATATGTGTATTTTATAATATATGCAAATCTTTTTTCTCAATACATTTCTTAAGTCAGTGACCGTGATATATCCTTCTGCTGATAATGCTGGATTCAAGGCGAGGCATCCCAAGGAAACAAAGAGTACAGGTTATTTTAGGACCCTTCAGTATCTCTACTCTTGTCTGTGTTTCTTCCTGTGCAGATATTCAGGCACTACTGGGCCCTACCTTTAACTAGGCACAACATTTTGCTGATTTCCTTTAAATGTTTCCTGAGTAAGAGACACATTATTCCTTAATCAGCGTCTTTTGAGATGTCTGTTTACACTAAACAAAGTCCTATTCCAATTAGTTTCAAATTCTAAGCAAGGCGCTGGTAATGAAACATTGTCTGAAGGAGTGTCCTGTTCCTGTATTCCAATATTAAAGTCCAGGTGCAGGAGAAACAATATTAAACTTACTAGCACGTTTATCAGTTTAACTGGTCAGCCACAAAGAAGGACTATATACTGACATAAGTTTCTCTCAAAGTTAAACACTGTGAATTTGGGAAACTACCTCTATTCCTTCATCTGTACAGTGAAGTAACTGTATACAAATAAATAGTAATGATCACTAACTTGTAGATATGTGTAGGATAAATGAGATAAGATAGATAAAACATCTGGCATAATGCCTGCTTGCAGTATTACAGATATACTTAATTGTGGTGTAGGTAAAAAATATGACAGAAATAAGGACGCCTGGGTGGCTCAGTCGGTTAAGTGTCTGACTTCAACTCAGGTCATGATCTCACGGTTCGAGAGTTCAAGCCCCATGTTGGGCTCTGTGCTGACAGCTCAGAGCCTGGGGCCTGCTTCACATTCTGAATGTGAATCTCTCTCTGCTCCTCCCCCACTCCTCTCTGTCTCTCTCTCTCTCTCTCTCTCTCTCTGTCTCTGTCTGTCTCAAAAATAAGTAAACACTAAAAAGTTTTTTAAAAACTATGACAAAAATATAATAAATCAACCCTTTTAAAAATTCAATGAGAGTTACAATTATGTAAAGAAGCATTTAGTTTTAGCGCATTATAAAATCTTGGGCTTAATTTTAGATGGAATTTAATCTATATCAACTACTGGCCAAACTATGCAGTAAATAAAATGAGATAATCCCTGAACATGACCTGTTGAGCAACATACTTAATATATGTTGCATATGCATAATAACAGTTTTGTATCAATCCAGTGTTTTCTGAGTAATGTGTTGTGAATGTGGGTATCAGCTGGGATGAGAGCATTTCAAACTTGGACTGTCAGTGGATGAACCACTGTAACATTAATTGGCAATAGAATTTATTTCATAATGTGTGTGATCTGTTGCAGTGGTAAAATAGATTATTTTTAGATTCCCATATAAAATTGTTTTCTCACTAGATAATTATAATTGGCTCTGTGTGTAACACAAATTTTAAATATTTTATGTTATTAGTAACACCAGCGTAACACGGGAATTAACAAGATAGAAATGCAAATACATTTTCTGGTTTCTTAAACTGTGGCTGCAAACAGAGAATTGGTTCTGTAAATTATTTTTAATGTGCTCACTTTTCAACAAGGTCCTTAAAGTGGTAATCATTTCTCAGTTTCCAACGTCGAGGGGTAGTAATGGCTTGACAGCTGTAATGTTGCTTTTGTTGGTGATGAAATACCGGTTTTCATTAAATTTTATGTTAAAAAATACTTATTTAGAATCACAGGTTTCTACCATTGTAGAGCTGGGAGGACCTGATGTAACAGCCTCTTCTTTTACGGAAGTGGGAGCTGAGGGATGGGGGTGTAGACAAAGGTGGTTGCTGCGTATCATTATCTTTCCTGTGGCAGAAACACCCGATGTGGAGTCCAGAAACCACTGCCCTCACATAGGTGTGCTGCCCGGTGTGAGTCACCTGATTATCAGTAGTCTTTTACAAATTTATAAAACAGACAGAATCACACTTTGTCTGCCAGTTGCAAAAAGGAAGCTATACTGATGAAATAAAGTCTATTTGTGCAAGCATACTTAAAGATATAAAGGTCTACCTGTGTGTCTCATACTGTTATAATTACCCCTGTCCTGTGACTTCTTCTGTGACCGCTAGAGTGATGTTGAGGAAATGCATTAATTCGAAGATGCAACAACTTTGAAAAGTAGAGTACACTTTACTGTACTGGTGGTTTTGTGGATATTCCTGGACTTAGATATTTCTGTTATAGGCAATACCCAGGTAAGGATCTAATTGGACTTCAAGTGAAAAAAGATTTGTTTTTAATAATAGCTCAATAAGTACTGTATAGTTATAACCCGTTGATTTCACAGTTACATTGGGTAGATACAGCTATCTGTAAGGAGACAGTGCCAGCGCAATTGCACTGTTGACCATCCTGTCTTATTTAGAGGTTGGTAAGGATGTTCTTGGCCAGACATGGAGGTCCATTTCGCCCTTATCCCTGAATTCCATGTCGCCCTTACCACTCCACTGGCCCCGGTGGTTGTGGCTGAGCTATGTGACTGTTGCAGAGTCTTATTAGACATCCTAATGTCTCTTCATTGCAATTATGACTGAGACACGTTGACCCTGTTCTGCATTAAGCACTCACTCCGTTTGCCTGCTTCTTTGGTCCTCATCTACTTCGGTGCTGCTTTCCACTCCTCTTTTATTCTTTTCTTTATTTCTGCTGTTGTTGATGCAGCCTCGCCTTTTCACTTCTGTGCACTTTGGATGCTCTGCTCTGTTTCTCCTGAGGCCTGCCTGGCGGAACTCACTGCGGCCAGGGACATCACTGCCCTGGGCTGCTGCTCCCCAGCACTCCCTTCATCCAGCCACACTGGCCAAGGAGAGTATTCCCAAGCTCATTCCCGTGCACCTGGCATTTCGTTTGCTGCATGCCCTGCCCTGGACCTTGACATGAGACAGGCTCACTCTTCAGAGTGGTCTTTTCGTATGCCCAGTCGAAAGCCTCAGGCTGCCCCACCCCCTAGTCCCTCCCTAGCCTGTGACCCTTCTTTAATGCTTGCATACATATATCCCTATCTCATTTTGCCCTATTCATTTATGTGTTTTATTATTTCTAATTCTGCCCTCCTGAATATAGCTCTATAAGCTCAGAGACCCCATCTGTCCTGTCTACTTGTCCTGTCTGCCCGTGTGGTGGCTGGCTGCAGTGGGTGCTAGCTGATTCTTGTTTTATGCATGTACATACATAATATACATAACATACATATATGTTTATGTATATTTACATTAATACATGAATGAATGGATGTTTATGTGTTTATAGGTATGCATGTATGTATGCATGTATGTATGTAGAGTGTGGGCTTCCCTCCCCTTGCATGGTGAGTACTCTTACCTACTCTTAGAAAATCATGCTGGCTGGCAGTTATCTGACTATGAGGTGTGCCACCAAGAGAAGGTCCTTACCAGGAGCAAGAATGAGTCCTCTCCTTATGGTACTTTCTGTTCCAGGTTTTTAAAGTACGTACCTCCTTTTCACCAAATTCAAAAATCCTACCTTGCCTCAGCTGTATTTAAAAACCTCTTTATCAGGGGCGCCTGGGTGGCTCCGTCAGTTAAGCATCTGACTCTGTTATGGCTCAGGTCATGATCTCATGGTTCATAGATTCAAGCCCTGCATCAGGCTCCATGCTGACAGTGCAGAGCCTGCTTGGGATTTCCTTCTCTCTCCCTCTCTCTCTGCCCCTCCCCTACTCACACTATCTAAATAAATACATAAATAAATAAATAAATAAATACTTATCAAAGATTTTGCTTTTAACCCTTCTTGCATGCCTTCTAAAAGTTCTTCTTTAATATGTGTCGAAGAGCTTCTGGAAACTCTTACCAATGAATTAACTACATTAATAGTAGCCTTCCTTTCACTAAATCTTAAAATTATTTTAATATTAAAGTAATACTTTTTTGTATAAAGCTTAGAAAATGCAAAAAAGGAAAAGATCTCACCCCAAAATAATAATTGTTAACATTTTAGAGTATATTCTTAGGGGCACACACACAGGTCGATATTTACAAATGTGTACTTATTCAGAGCTAAAAATAGAACCATATTATACATGACTCTTCAATAACTTGCCTTTTTACTTACTATGTCACAAACATCGTTCCATGCCAGTAAATATTCTCTTACAAAAGTATTTTTTTAAATGGCTACAATATTTCATTTTATGTATTTATCTTGGTCAGACCAATTTGGGGTTCACAGCGTGAGCCTCAGTTTTCTCATCTGTAAAAGGGAACAGTAATATTGCCTTAAATAGTGTCACAAAATTAATCAAGATAATGCACATAAAGAACCAAAAAGAGCACCTGTATATAGTAAGGACTCAATGATTATTAGCTGCTGCTTATATTTATCCATTTCCCGGGATCTTTTAACAACCTAAAATGCACTATGCTCTCTCTTACTGCTATTTTTTGCAAATTACAAAAGTAATTGTATTTTATCAATAAAACATTTTTAAACTCTAAAAATGCACATTTTCTCTATTTTAAAATAATAGTACCAGCAGATTGTAGGGCATTTCTATTTAAGACAAATCCCAAATTAAGAACTTTTTGGTTTTATAAAAGGTGGTTTAGGAGTTTCCACCTGAAAGTAAAAGTTGCTTCTATTTCCCTTAGCCCATCTCATCCTTGGCCTCTCCCACCTCTTCGATCTGACCTTCTGCTAAAGGTTGATGTTCCAGCCGGCTGTTTCAAAAAGAAGCCCAGGAGCAGAGTGCTCCTTCTTTGTGGCTAGCTTTACTCTTCTAGATTCTCGTATTTTTTATCCCCTTTCAGGGCTCATTGGGCTGCTGGCCTCAGGGTGGTATGAGATAAAGAAATTGTTCTCAGAGTTGAGTAGTTTACCAGGGTACTTTAAGAGTGCATATGACCTTCAATAAAAAGTTGTTCGATTTAATTTAAAGTAAACCTTTCTTATTTTGAGTCTTCCCTTTCATTCAGTTAAGCATATAAGTAAAAACATTTAGAAATGTGGAACAGTTTCTGGTATTTTGGATTTAAAAAAAAATACCCATCTCTGTTTCTGATGAAGGTCTCTTCCCCTTTTAAGATATGTCAAATTTATCTTCTGAATTACATATATTTAAAAACCTACATTTTTTCATGGTTGTAACATGCACTTTTAAGAGCTGGAAAGAAAATGCCGTTTAGGCTTTACATTGACCCAGTGTATCTATCTGTTACTTTTTTCTCCACTTTATGAGTTCATATTTCTTATAGGGGATGAGGTAGGTTAGAAATGAATATATCCTTTCAAGGTAGAGTCCATTTCAGAGTGAATATATCTCTTCCCTTGACCACTGTTTCTCAGGTAGAGATTTAAAATGTTCTGTTCTGCATAATTTAAGAGTTTTCTCTAATTTTGAAAATATTTTCTTATGTTTTTCTTTAAAATGCCATATCCTCTTTTTTCCTATATTTCTTTTTCTTAGTATAAGCCTATTATTGGCTGCCAGCTTCTTCCTCCTGGGCCCATATGTGTGGGAGATATTGCAGACCGAAGGAGTTTGTTCATGCTACTGACATTTGTATTGTCTAAGTGGAACTGGCTATTGAAAAATGCTCACACAAAACCTCGGCCTGTCCTTTATTAATGCACTAAAGATCCCGACCGAATTTAAAAACCAGGAGAGCCTTGTTGAGCCTGAATCTGTTAGGCTATGAAATGCACCCTGGGTTTTGAGGAAGAAGTGAGCACATTTATAGCTTTAATTACTCATTTGGGATACTACAGTCTGTTGCCAAAGCCAGTTATCATCAGCTTTGATTAGAAATCAGGAAAGACAGCTGCTGAAATGCAGAGTGAAAAGAATTGTATTGGATTAGAAAGACGTTGTTTTGAATCTGAAAGAGAAAGAAAGCATCTTTGGGAAACATCTGAATATGCATTTATTTTAATAATTAAATGGCTAGAGGTATAGTACAGTACGCTGTGCGTTGGAGTGGTTTTCATTATTAAATTAAGTGCCTTTGTTCAACTCATCTAGATTTTTTCATTGGCTGCTGTATTCTTTTTCCTCTTTTAGTTCCATTTTGATGCAGTGTTACATCCCTATTTGTGGGTTGAGATGTGTCAGTATTCATAAACTAAATTCATGAACCATCTTCCCAATCATTTGGGCTGATGAAACACCATTTACCCCTGTGAAGCCAAGCTAGGAGAGGCATATCAAATACTGCATTCAAATGCTAAGCTTAGAAAGACAGTGTTCTTTATTCCTAATCCTATGTTCATGGAGAAGGACTACTTTGAGCCTTATCTTAGCAATGTAATTTCAGATTATAATGTATATCAGAATAATGTCATATGCACATGCTCATAATATCAAAAATTCAGAGTTAAATTCACATTCATATGTTCATTGTAAGATCAAAAGATATATCAGGAGGATTTACTTTATACCTTTTGAAAGCTGTTTGAGATCTTGTATGGAAACTTGAATAAGGCACTGTCCTATCTTTAAACTTTGCAAAACAGCAGCTTTTCTCTTTTCTATAAAAGATCACAGTTATTTGAAAAAGTATATAAATAAACAATGTGTATAGAAGTATGCCGATCCCTTAAATAACTACATAAGCACTGAGAATAGTTGTATTTACATTCATATTTGCAGGAGAGTAAACATTTATGCAAATACGCTAAGAAAATTACCAAACATTCCGTCCACATGTGCTCTAACTTCAAAGTAAAGCTGAGAATTGTCACCCAATTATTTAACTCTAGGTAGTGTAATGCTTAAACAAAACAAAGATAACATTCTGTACCTACACAATGGATCAAAACAGCTTCCTTCATCTTCACTTTGGACCATCTGTTTAAAGAAACTAAAAACCCTCAGGAAGCAAGCCTCTAATCTGTGGTTAAGAGTTTAAAGACACATGCTCGTTCTGACAACCAACACTATGTACTGAGTGCTGTAATAGGTTTTGTATTAGCTGTAAAAGGCTGCGTGGCTTGACCTCAACATCTGTCAGCTACAGCTTCTCTGTTCTTAATAGGAATTTAAAAATTCTTTTCATAGAACATTTAATTCTACATTATTTTAACATCAGCTATGATAAATACTGGCAATACTGTTTTCCAGGAGCTAAATTATTGTTCAAGTTTCCCAGTGCTTGAAGACTCCTAATTCTCAGCCCGCCCCTATACCCCCCTTGCTGAAAAGAGCCACAGACATGTGCCAATAACATGTTTGCATAATGGAAATCATTCAGACCTGTTGGAGAATAGATTTGATCGGTGCTAAAGGAATAGTGAAAGTCTGTCCCACATCATTCCTTCTAGAATCCCACTAAAACTTTTGAATATTTTACCTTGGTTCAGAAATTTTGGTGTTTGTTAACATTTTCAGTCTTTGAGCATCACCATGGGTCTTAGAACCACTTTTTCCTATGAGCTAGTGTTCCAAAGGCAAAGTTTGAGACAATTTTTACATAATGCAAAACAGAAAAAAACAACCAACACACACAAAAAAAGGCATCTACTTTACTAGAGGTGAGAGAATATTTTTAATAATTAATCTTTTAATTATCTATAATATAGTCATTATAGGAAAATGTCATTATTTTTAGTCTTTATTTGACATAGTTAAATAAATGACCAGTTCTTTATTATAATTGAGGGAAAACTCTAGTAAAAGTGACATTAAAACTATACTGATCAGGCATCCCTGGAAACTGAAGAGGGGTTAGAGGTAGGGAGGCAAAGTGGGTGCTAAAATAAGTATAGTATCTATTGCTCGATACGGTTTTCTTTGATGGATATTGTGTCACTGGACAGTAGGTGTTAGATTGTGGAACTTAGTCATTAACCTTCCAGTCTGTGTCTCTCACCCTGTTTCCCTACATCATGAACTATAGATTATTCCTATCATAGCCGTCACACACCCTAAAACTGGCCTCATACTTCAGTAGATGGTTGATTTGGGCATAATCTCCAAGATTCTAGCATTTACTATTTCACCAACTATGAAATAGATGACATTGTCCTACTAGCAACCTTCAGTTGTGCAGGATATTCTTGGTATCAAGTCTCCACTAATATAAACACCTGTAAAAGTATATGAATGTTCTTACATGGTTGAATACTTTTAGAGGGAAATATTGTGTTTGGAAGCATTTCAGCTGGAAAATGCATTGAAATGGATATTGTCAGATGTTTTCTTAAAACAAATCAAAATCATTTAATACTATGTAAAATATCAAAGACATGTAAATGTAAAAGCAGTGATGGTGACCGTCACTCTTGTAAATATGCATCACTGACTCAGATTTAGACCAATAAGATCACAGGCGAATATCATTAGTCAGAACTCGGCACAATCTGCTTTCATGCCAGTCACATCCACACACACACGCACATTTGTTTGTTTATATCAATCATTAGAACTCAGTAACTAAACAGCAGTGGTGGTTAATGTGGCATTTTATAAACACATAGATGAATTGGAAAAAAGCATATTATCCACGAATAGTGACCAGGTGTAAGTAATATTATGCAAATACCCAATATATAAATATCCATCACAAAAATATCTGTGAGTAGGAGACAACATGACAAAAGCAAACAGTTTGAATAAGGTTTTTTCAAAAGTCAAAGTGGGAGACTATGGAAGAATGCCTAGAATCTTCCCCGCCCTTGAGCTGACTCTAACCGAAGTCATCGTCATGCTTAGTGCAGCATTGGGCTGACTTTGTGGCTTTCTTGTCTGCTTCTTCCCTGTTGCACCAAACACTAGACTTGATACTATTAGAAAAACTCGTGTTATTTCAACCAATGGAATTCAAGGAATTTTTATATTTCTATAACATAATAATCTTTTAAAAAAATGAATGCAGAAAATTCAGCAAAACTCAATAAACTCACATTAAGTAGGAAAAAGACCAAACTAAATTAGTGGTCTAAATTATAGAATCTTAAAAAAAATTAATAGTAATTTAATTACTTTCAGATTCATGGAGTTCCTTGGAGAAATTGCTTTGGTAAATAAGAAAAATTTACATATAGTACATCAGTGAGTAAATAAAGCAGTGTTTCTGAAGAATCCACCATGGACTAGTATGTTTTAAGTGGTTTTCTCCCTAAAGTGTGTGTATGTTATTAATTCATCTTGCAAATCATTCTTTATAAAAAATAGAGATATTTCTGATTTTTAAATTATTTGTGGTATTTGGAAATCATTCATTTATAGAAACATAGTAGGAATGCTGGTCATTCATTTACTTTTACATTCATTGTTCGTTGAACAAATATATATTGAGATTATGGTGCTGGGTACACATTGGTGAGTTCAACAAAGTCCCTGCCTTTTATAATCATGGGGGTTGGAATTAACTAAATACACACACACACACACACACACATATATGTATATATATCATATAATTATAATAATGCATACTGCATACATATTCAACTATAAATTGTGATAGGGACTTAGGGTGCTAAAATACTTTAGGAGGAAAGAGATTTCTTGAGAAAATGCCATTTGGGCTGAATCCTGAAGGACACAAGGAAGTCAGACATGGGACTAGCAGGTGGAGCTACATGAACAAAGTGAAAGGCAGGGAAGAGTTCATCCTGTTTCAGAAGCTGGAAGGAAGCCAGTGTGGTATGGGATGAAATCAAAGAGGTATGTGGAAATCAAACCTACCTAGGCAAAGCTTACAAGATAAGTTTTATTCAAAGCGCTATGGGGGAGCCATTATAGTGTTTTTTAGATTGTGAGCATAGTCTGCTTTATAATTTTAAAATATCCTGATGGCTGCTATGTGGAAAATGGATTATAAGGTGGGTATGTCATCCAGGAATACAAACTATATTGGGTATTTCAAACAGGTGGGATTTAGTAAAGGGGCTTGGTTATGCAGTGGTTAGAAAAGGAAAAAGATAACGGAAGAATCTAGAGACACTAAGTGCAGAAAGCAGCTCTGACAACACAGAGCCAAGGATAAAAAGGTGGCTGTGGAGCAGAGACAGTGGATTAACGCCCTGCACCATGGGCAGTAGCAGGTGCAGGAAACCTGTTGCACTGGTCAGGGGGTGAAACAAATAGGGGCTTGGAATAGGTAGTAGGATGGCAAATGAATGGATTTGAGAGAGATTTTGGAGCTGGAACCAAGAAGATTTGCTGTTGTGGGTTGATTTCTCTGAGTAGGAAGTCAAGATGAACTCCCAAGCTTCTGACTTGAACAACTTAGTGTAGGGTGGCACCACTTATTGAGGTAGATAGATCAAGAAGGGGCAGGTGTGGGGAGAAATGGAAGTGTTGAATTTAGAGCATGTGAAGTGTGGGATGTCAAATAAACCATTGGATATGTGAGTATGGTGGTCAGAGGAGACACAAATGTGGGAATCATCAACTTTCAGATGGTTTTTAAGACTATGGAAATGGATGTACCATGTAGGAAGAGGATAAAGAGAGAGAAAGTCTATTCTGAGCCCTGGGGATTCTCCAGTGCTGAGAGATCAGTCAGGAGTAGGAGAGAGAAAAGGAAACTAACACAGGATAGAAAGAATAGTAGAAGGGAAGTTGAGAGAGTGTAATAGTGTAAACTGAGACAGGAAGGAGGCAGTGGTCAGCTGTTTTCAGTGGTGTTTTGAGAGGAGGAAGATGTGGACAGAGTGATGACTGTGGATTTAGCCACATGAAGACGTTTGGCTACATACCTGATGGAGTAGAAGACGGAAGAGTTTACAGAAGGCAAGCACACTCCATCATCACAGAGAGTCTCCTGAGGGGACAGAAAGACCAAATTATCTCCTCAGCTCAAGGTCCAAAGCAGAGCTGGGCAAAAAATGCTTATTCCTACTTGACACTAATGTATTAGAGTTTGGAGAGTGTTTGTTCCTAGCATTTATTCTATACTTGCCATGAGACAAAGATCCCAACCATTCCTCCACGTTGCTTTCTCAACATTATAATTTGAGGAACAAGTAGTTGTTTACATTGCACGGCATCCATTACTCTGTGATTTTCATCATCAACCTTCTCAAGTCACACAGCTCAGTAAATGAGGAAGACTCCACTCGCATGTCTGAAAGTAATCTTGTTTGAAAAAAATCTCAGGAAATATTTGTTCTTTTAGGATCTAATCAAAGGCTTGCCTTTCCTTAGTGCCAAAAGGCGAGGCCTACAGTGCTGCATTTTAGCAGGTTTCCTAAGCTTCGTAGGTCTCCTCTCTGGTGCCAAAGCTTAGCAGTGTTCCTGGCACCTTTTCCAGCTGTCCTTCCTGTCTGTCATGTCCCGGTCAAGCCATCTTCACCGAATAGATAGGGTGATAAAACTGCAGTGGATTGGAGTTGCTGGAAGCCAACATCTTGAGCTTTACCAGTCCATAAATATCCCATCTATGCTCAAATCATAATTGAGATGTTGCTTTGTATACATATAAGGCGTTTTCTCAAGTAATATTGTCTCAGCAACAGTAACATCTGCTTCTGCTCTTGGGTCAGGATTGGAAAAGGGATTGCTTGCTAAATGATTGATTAATATTGGGACCTTTATTAGATTCTGTAAAATGTCTAACATAACACTGGGAATTTCAGATTATCATCTCTCCTTACATAAGTTACCTTTTAGTTTGCTTTGCTACCATAATTAGAGAGACAAGAGCAGAAATCCTATTTCTTGGTCAAAGTGCTATTTTTATAGCAAGACAAAACATGCATTGTCTTACTTTACTTATCAACAGGCCACACTGCTGTTCACTAAGGTTGTGTTTAATAAGTATGTTCTCTTGGGCCAAAATGTCAAATATATCCCTAATGAGTTCAATGACATCACTGAGCATGCTTATGTTCCTTGCCAATAGTCAGCATTGTTGGAGCAGATCACATTAGCTGTCGTTTGAGCACAGATGCCAAGGTCAGGGCATTAACAAGCAAGAGAGGCTCAAAAAAAAAAAAAAAAAAAATGAAGATTTAAAGCAAAGTCTGTCCATGTCAGAGAACAATGGGCGGCTGTTTAGAGAGAGTGGTGGAGACTTTCCAGAGGAGGCACTTGAAATAGACAAGTTTTCTGTGTATCTCCACCCTGTGAAAATTGTGTAAGTCAGTGATGGACCTGAAAGATGATCATCTTTAAGCTGCAACTGCCACTTTGGATGTTGAGTTTTGGAATATGCTGCAGACAGCCCTGACATTCTAAAATTGATTGAAATTTTATGACCTTCAGAGGTAACTAATACATTTCCAGCTGGTGTGACTTCTGGAAATAATAAAGTTCAGCAACCAAAAGCTGATTCTTCATAACAAATAGTTCCTGAATAAAATACTTTTTTTTTTTTTTGGTCTTTTAGGATCATAATGCTAAAACATATGTCAAAGGGAAAAAACTCATGTAACATATATATTTTTTTTCCTGTAAGAGTAAAGTTTGTAATTTCACTTCAAGAAATGTTGTTGTGTGTATGTATGTATATGGATTTCTAAATCTAGTTTGGCAAACTTTGACAGATTTTCATGGCAGGAATGAGCATCTCCTTTTGGGTATAGCTAGAGTAACCTAAGAAGGAGGAGCAAGCAACCTTGCAAGAGTTGGTGTGTATGTGTTTTGTTTTGTTCTTTAAGTTTTTGCTTGCACACTTGCCCTTCTGCTTTCTAAACTTGTCATTTTAAGGAGAACAGAAGATAGGGTTCTTATTTTCCAGGTGGCTGGTTTGCATTGAAACGTAAAAGGCCAAAATAGGACAAGACATCTCCAGTATGAAATTGACTAAAAGAGCATCATTTGGAGGAGATACAGATGTTCCAGGTCTGTATTCAAGTGCCCAGAGGGAATTGCTAGACATGGAGGGTTTCCGATCTGTTCTTCCCTAAGTGAATACCTTGATCTTAGCTATATCAAAGTGTCTGTTTACTATTGTTCTTGACAAACGTAAACAGAAGGCCTCGCTTCACCAACACGGATTTGAAAGAAGTCTGTCTTGATAGAGCAAGTCTGGAGTGGAGACAGAGGGCAAGATGGAGCAGGTATACAGCACTTCTGGTACCGGGTGGTGCTGTGGTCTGTACTGGATTGCGCCTCATGTATTTCTCTTAGTTCAGGAAACAGACAGGTTGAGGCTCTCCTGGTTTCTGTGGCTGGGTTGGTTTATGTTCTGTTGTATGTGTTTCCTCACTGGTTACAGTCTTTGATTTGTGGTTGCTCAATGTATTAAATAGTGCCAAAAGGCCAAGTTGTTTCCTCAGCTCAGGGCCTACCCAGAGCCTGCCAAAGAAAGGTTATTCATATTTCCCATTAATGCATTTGAGTTTTCTATCTTGCCTCATAGCTGGCCAAAGGCATAAATCTGAACTAAAGCTGTGGTCTTTTCAGACTGCCCAAATGTGAGTAGGAATGAACATGAGAGCCACATGATGAGTAATGAGTAGTGATTGAGTAGTTCCTGCTTAAACTTTTTGTAGGTGACCAACGATTTTCCAATAAGAGAAGTATTTCTTATTGCAACAGTACCCCATTCCTTCCTTCCTTTGGTTATTTGTTTATTGCCCAACAACAAAAATAACACAAAGTTGAGTTAGGTATGTTAAGAGCATAAGAAAGATGGGGCAGGACATTGTGATCTAGAGTTTTTAATATGGTTGCAGACACACACATGCACATGTGCGTACACACACACCAACTAGAGAAGAATAACAAAGGGATATATTAGTAAGAGCAAAATAATACCATTAAGGGGCCTTATATTTAAGCTTACTAGTCGTGGGATGTGTTTAAAAAGAAGAGCGTGAAGCCATATTTGGAGGAACAGACACAAACAGCTCCAGTGAGAAGCGGAGGCATGCCTAATGGAAAGAGTCTTGTAGCTGATGTGAGAGGCTGAACATTGGGTGCCCACTCACTGGGATCGGAGTAGCTGTTTGGGGGTTGAGGCAACAGACCAGAGGGTACAGGGGTCTGGAGGTTTTGTGGCTGACAAAGGTGGTTAGGAAACACAGCTGGTAGACCCCTTCATCTTATCTGGTTCAAGAGAATCAGACACCAGGAGACTTGGGTAGTTTGGATATAAAAAGAAAAACAAGCAATCCCAGACAGGGTAAGGTGAATGTAGAAAAGAAAAACAGAAGAGAGAATTCAAAATAATCCCAGATTTACCCTCTAGGTGCAAAAGCCCATGAGGATAACAGAGGAAAAGGTGAAAAGAGTTTCACATAATGGACAGTATTGGCATAAAACAGGGACGTGGTGTTTATTCATTCTTTTGTACTCATTTGTTTAAAAATATTTAGCACACACCAGACTATTCCACTGTTAAGTTCTCTAAAAATCTTTGCCTTTTCCTATCTTCATCCTAACCAGTAATTTTAACAGTTTTATTGAAGGATAACTTACACCCCATGAAATTCACTTGTTTTAATTGTACAATTGAATTATTTTTAGTAAATTTATAGAGTTGTGCAGCCATCACGGTAATCTAGTTTTAGAACATCTCCATCATCCCCTAAAGATTCCTTGTTCCTGGTCTAACCCCGTAACTCCAGCAAACATTTACCTGCTTTCTGTCTTTTTAAATTTGCTCTTTCTGGACATTTCATATTTCATGCAAATAGAACTATAAAATAAATATGTATCTCTTTTCATTCGGTTTCTTTAATTTAGCAGAATGTTTTTGGGTTTATCCGTATTGTAGCATATATCAATAATTCCTTCTTTTTATTCCTCCATAATATTTCACTGTGTGGATAGACCACATTTTGTTTCACCAGCAGATGGATATTTGGATCTTTCCAGTGTGGGGCTATTGTGAATAATGCTCTTATGAATTTTTTCATGGAAGTTTTTTTTTTTTTTAATTTTTTTTTCAACGTTTATTTATTTTTGGGACAGAGAGAGACAGAGCATGAACGGGGGAGGGGCAGAGAGAGAGGGAGACACAGAATTGGAAACAGGCTCCAGGCTCTGAGCCATCAGCCCAGAGCCTGACGCGGGGCTTAAACTCCCGGACCGCGAGATCGTGACCTGGCTGAAGTCGGACGCTTAACCGACTGCGCCACCCAGGTGCCCCTTTTCATGGAAGTTTTTATGTGGACACATCACATTTATCTTGGGCACATACCCAGGAGTGGGATTATTGGGTTGCAAAGTAAGTTTATGTTTAACTTGATAAGAAACTACCACACCATTGTTCAAAATTATTGTACCATTTTACATTCCCACCAGCAGTATAGGAGAGTTCCAATGTATTCATATCCTCATCAACAGTTGTTATTGTCTTTTTTTTAAATTATAGTCATCCTAATGGGTATGAAATACTATCTTATTATGACTCTAATTATTTGCATTTTCCTAGTGACTAAAGATGTTGAACACCTTTGCTTGTTAGCCATTTGTGTACCTTTTTTTGGTAAACTGTTCATAAATTTTGACTCTGATTTAATAAGGTTGGTTGACTTGGTTTCTTATTATTTTTTTTAAATATTTATTTATTGAGAGAGAGAGAGAGCAAGAAAGTAGAGGAGGGGCAGAGAGGGAGAGAGAGAGTCCTAAGCAGGCTCCACTCTGCATGGAGCCCAATGTGGGACTCAGTCTCATGACTGTGAGATCATGATCTGAGTCTAAATTAAGAGTTGGATGGATGCTTAACCAACTGAGCCACCCAGGCGCCCCTGCTTTTTATTATTTAGTTGTTAAGAGTCCTTTATGTATTCTTGATATAAATCATTTAAGAGAGATGTGATTTACCAATAGTTTTCCCATTCTATCTATGGCTTGTCAATTTTTTCTTTTAGAAAAAAATTTTAATGTTTATCTTTGAGAGAAAGAGACAGAGCACAAGTGGGGGAGAAGCAGAGAGAGAGAGGGAGATACAGAATCCAAAGCAGGCTCCAGGCTCTGAGGTGTCAGCACAGAGCCTGACATGGGCTCACGAATTGTGAGATCATGACCTGAGCTGAAGTCGGACACTTACCTGACTGAGCCACCGAGGCGCCCCTTTTCTTTTTTTTTTCAATACCCAAATATCCACCCTACAGTCTACAATTAGCATTTTTTTTTAAATTGGGATATAATTGACATATAACATTTTATTAATTCCAGGTATACAGTATAACAATTTAATGTATGTATCTGTTGCAGAATGATCACCACAACATATTTAGTAGTGTCCATCACCTCACACAGTTACACTTTTGTTCTTGTGATGAGGATTTCTAAGATTTACTCTTTTAGCAAATTTCAAAATTATCACACAGTATAGTCATCATGCTGTACATTACATCCCTCTGACTTATTTATATAACTGGAAGTTTGTACCTTTTGACCACCTTCACTCACTTTGCCAATCCCCCTGCCCCCACCTCTGGCCACCACCCATCTGTTCTCTGTATCTATGAGTTCAGGTTTTTGTTTGTTTGTTTTTTAGATTCAATATATAAGCGAGATCACATGGTACTTGTCTTTCTCTTTCTGACTTACTTCATTGAGTATAATGCCCTCCAAGGCCATCCATGCTATTACAAATGACAGGATTTCCTTCTTTCTTATGATTGAATAAATTTGTTGTGTGTGTGTGTATACACACACACCACATTTTCTTTACCTTACCTCCATTGGTGGACACTTGTCAGTTTCCTTAATGATGTCTTTTGAAGTACAAAAGCCCTCAATTTTGATGAATCCAATTTATCAGTTTTTCTTTGTACAATTATACTTATGTGTCATATCTAAGACCTCTTTCCTCCACCCAAGGCCATGAAGATTTCTTCTTATGTTTTCTTCCAGGAAACTTTCTTCCAAAAGTTTCAGTTTTAGCTTTTACATTCAGGTATGTGGTCCATTTTGAGATGATTTTTGTGTATGGTGTGAGGAGTAAGGAGCTGAAGTCACCTCGTGTACACATGGATGTCCTAGATAATAATTAAGTCAAAATACTTAAGACTGCATGACAAAGTTCCATTCCTCCTATGGAAACTGTCTTGGATACTTAAGGTTTTTTGTGATGTTTTCTGTGTTCTCACTTCTCTACTCTGATAGAACTTGTTCCTTCCCTATCTCTTTGTTCTTCTGTCTAGTGTTGAATGTAGAACCCTCTACTGTCATGATCTACTTATGTTCGTCTCCGTCACCAGAATATGAGCTTCTTTATCTCTTTATCCTCAGTGCTCGAAACATAGTAGAACCTAAAATATTTTGGGTTGAATTTAATTAAATATCCCCTTCTGTGAAACTTGAAAATCTCCCTCTTCCTCTCCATTTGTGTGTGTGTGTGTGTGTGTGTGTGTGTGTGTGTGTGTGTCTTTCCAAATTTTAAACCCGCTAGCATTTGAAACAACAACCACCGTGAAAAGAGTCCAGGGAACCAGCTTGTTCAGGAAAAGGAATAAATCATTCTAGCTGACAGTACCCAGATTTCTACAGGGCTGCTTTGTAGCTTTTGGAGATAGACACATGCAAAGGGACAGTGATTTGATGGGGCTTGAACAGAGTGATGGATAACTGCTACAGCCCTAATGAAATAGCATATCTATGAAAACCTGGAAACCGTCAGATGACAGCAGACGCACGGCCGGTTCCATCTCTATTATTTACTCGCAGTCCTTCTGCTCTCTGTTCTGCTGAGGGCTTTCATCGTCCCTACTGATTGCAAAGATGCACCCGCTTCCGTCTCCCTGTCCTTTATACTTCCTGTTGTGGCACCTTGAAGCACAGTGTTTCTACTCACAAGGTGACCACACAGCCAGTGCCTCAGGGATTTATCCTCAATTTTCTGCAATAAGAGATTGTTTATATTTCTTTATAATCAAGTGAGAGAGATTCTAATGACTTTCTCCACAGATATTTGTTGAGGATTCAGTATGTATTATGCTCTTTGCCCTGTGTCCTGTGGAAGATACACACACACACACACACACACACACACGGCCTGGTTCTTCCCCCAAGGGGAGTTTTCAATGTGTTTAAAACATTGATGAAAGAAGAAGAAATACTGGTAATATTGCTCCAATTCCCCATGTGCCTCTGCAAAATCTTGTGAGATTTTCCCAAATCCAGCTGAGAAATAATCTTTCCATATTGTCAACTTAAGCAGGATTCAGTGAGCAATGTATTTGGATATTGATCTTCTTAACTATGTCTTATGAAAAGCTTTTAAGTCAATCTCTTAAGGTTTGTTGTCTCGAGACAGGAATATAAGGGCAGTAATGATCCTAGGATTTGGCATAGGCTCTCAGAATAAGACTTCTCCCTCCTGAGGCTGACCGACTCAGAGGTTTGATCGTATCAAACTGTAGGGATCAAGTATATTCTCAAGGTTTCAGAACAAGCTCTTTAATATCCACCTTTATTTCCTCACCTTTCATCTACTTTAAAATATGCAGTTTAGAATAACGATGAGGCTGGGATTTGGAGCCATAAAGTCCTGGGTTGGAATCTTGGGCTGTGTGTCCTTGTGCATGTTACATGATATCTCTGAGCCCCAATTTCCTGTTTTGTGGAAATGGGGTTCACGTCTGTCGCAGAGAGGTTTAAAGGCTAACTAAAGAATATGGAGGAGTTGTGTAGATCTGAGCCTAGTGCATAATAAGCTAATAAATGGCTGTCGTTGTTAATGTTTTTAACTACTTCTGTGCTGACTTGAAATTGATCATGTTAAGCCTGTATGATCTCTCCATAGCTTTATGTGCCTCATATAGTGTTCCTTGCTTTGAGTTTTTTGTATGTATGCTTTACATTTCTTATTAGACAAATAACATTACAGATACAGTCAGATTTGTCTCCCATTCCATTCATCTTTCCCCCTTAAGCCTTCTCCTCCTCTGGTCCATTTTTTAAAAAACTAACTCCCAATAAATTGGGACACATGGGTGGCTCAGTCAGTTGAGCATCTGACTTCGGCTTAGGTCATGATCTCACAGTTTGTGAGTTCGAGCCCCACATCAGGCTCTGTGCTGACAGCTCAGAGCCTGCTTCAGATTCTGTGTCTCCCTTTCTCTGCTCCTCCCCTGCTCACACTTTGTCTGTCTCCCTCTCCCTCAAAAGTAAATAAACGTTAAAAAAAATTAAAAAAAATAAGTCCCAATAAATTAATATTGATTCAATAATATAGAATATATAATCCATATTCAATTTCCCCCAGCTAGTATAGTTTGGGATCCGAGATACAGTTAAGTTTTATGCATATCATTGCAATGTGTTTTTCAGTTTCTTGTCATCTAAAATATTCCTTCTTGAGGTGCCTGGGTGGCTCAGTTGGTTGAGCGTCCAACTTCAGCTCCGGTCATGATCCCACATTCATGGGTTCGAGCCCCGCGTCGGGCTCTGTGCTGACAGCTCGGAGCCTGGAGCCTGCTTCGGATTCTGTGTCTCCCTCTCTCTCTGCCCCTCCCCTGCTCATGCTCTGTCTCTCTTTGTCTCTCAAAAAGATAAAGTCAAACGCTAAAAAATTTTTTTTGAAATAAAATAAAATATTCTTTGTCTCCTCACCCTCTTTTTATTTCTTTTGACGGTGCTGCTGGTATAGAGTCTGAGCCAGTTGTTTTACAGTGTTGCATAGTGCAGATGTGCCTGGGTGTTTCCTCATGACCCAGGAACACTGTGAGATGATGGGAGTGTGGTCTGCAGGTGTGGGTGCATGTGCTACTCTGCCCCTTGCTTCTCTTCGACGTCACATGCACTCCCCAATCTTTGGGAACCTGCTTCTCATCTAAAACAGGAGACCTATAACGTACACTATGGGGGATGGTTAGGAGTTCCCAGTGAGATGATTTAGACAAAGGTCAGTAATTCTAGGCACATGGTAGAGCCCCCAAAAGGCTTTCAGCATCTGAATAGCAGAGAGCTGTTGGTCAGATAGGGGAGAGGAGAGCCTAGCAGGACCACAGAGGATGGGAGTGGAGAGCATCCTAAATGAGAGCTGTCCAGGGTAGCACGTGCTTTGGAGGGCTAGGTGTCTTATTTCACTTTCTTGGATTTATCCTGTGTGATTTGGAGTCCAGAAGGAGCGGTGCAGCTGAGACACTGGAGCAGTAGACTGAGGCAATGGATTCTGAATGCTTGTGTGAGCAGAAGAGCTCTCTTCAGCGTTAAAAGTTAGGTAAGGGCCTTGCTGGTGGCTTCTGTCCCCAGAGCTCAAATGCTGTCCATCCTGGGCCTCTGGCAAGCTCCTTCTGGACACCCCAGATGCTCGCAGACCTGGGATAGCTTTCGGGAAGGTAAGGAACAACTCTCTCCCTTCACCACCACCAGATGGATCTCTCCCTCTCTCAATATATTATTATCCTAGTTATGCCAGAAAGCTGCTGCTGTGGCTGTTGCTTCTGTTATCACATTTATTGCCAGAGCACTAGCTTACATAGAGGGTTCCAAATCTTTACAGTGTCTCCCCTGTTGGAGCCCAATGTTGTCAGTCTCCTGGAGGAGGGGCCGTGTGCTCTATTTCTGCCGCGTTCAGCAAGAAGGGCAGCTCCTGGTCCTTCCTGGGCAGGCCTCAGTTTGCCTAGGTCACGCCAGGGACAAAGACTTCCACTCAGATCACTGACTCATGCTCAATTTGAGCTACGTACTTTGTGAGGCCCAGTGCAAAATGAAAACTCTAGGTCCTTTGTTTAAAATGCAAGAAAAAAGTGCTATTAAAGGTATAAAAATAGAAAGCTTTTTCTTTTCTTTTATAGTTTCTTTTCTGGCCTGTCATGAGGTTCCTAATTCACTATGGAATGTTGTTCTAAGTAGAGAAACATTGAAGTTTTAAATTATCAGCATGGATTTTACCATTCATCTTTGTAGCATGCAATGCCATTCTCTTTGTTATGGTAAAATCCACATAACATAAAATTTGCCAATCTTAACCATTTTTAAGCTCAGTAGTCCTAAGCGCATTCACATTGTTGGGATTAATGCCACTTTTAAACTATTTTTTTTTTAACTTTTATTTATTTTTGGGACAGAGAGAGACAGAGCATGAACGGGGGAGGGGCAGAGAGAGAGGGAAACACAGAATCGGAAACAGGCTCCGGGCTCTGAGCCATCAGCCCAGAGCCTGACGTGGGGCTCGAACTCACGGACCGCGAGATCGTGACCTGGCTGAAGTCGGACGCTTAACCGACTGCGCCACCCAGGCGCCCCAATGCCACTTTTAAATACAAATGCAAAAGCATTTAACTTGCATGTCGAATCACTGAAATGACCTAATTTGTGCTTCATAGCTCATACATGCATACGTACTGCCTTGTCAACCAAGTAGTGAAACGTCACACAAAACTAACTCAACTGATGATACTCTCTTCTTGATAAGCCCACACTCCACTCATTCTCTACCCTTGACTTACTGTCGAGTAAGGAAGGAGTGAAAGGTCACTCCATCTTTCCCTTTCCGTCTGTGCCATCCTTTACAGTGTGTTTGGCTAATTATGGAAATGAACACAAGTCAGAAAGGATATGATAGGGCTCCTTGCTCATTTCTGTTTCTCGGAACACCATTGCCTTCCTTCTGCATCCAAAGCAGGTTCTGGGAAGAGCAGCCCCTTGGGGTGGTAGCACCTCGGCTGGACTCCCACATGTCACAGGCCTACCATCCATCGAGAATGGTAAGGGCTGATGGGGCGCAGAGAAACCACACAGCACATGTGCGTTGCAGGATCTCTGCTCCTCACACACTCCGTGGTCCCATCAGACTCCACTTCTACAACACAAGTTCAGATAAATTAGTAAGGATTTCAGGACAGTGACAGCAGAGCCCTCTGCCCAGGCTGCACCAGGAGCTTGGCCCTGCTCATGGTAGATGTTTTACACAGCATTTCAGGAAGGAAGGATACTAAGGGACTCCACATGCCCCTTCAGTCAGACCACGTGGAGTCCTGTGGTCTGTCCCCCAAAGTCTGGCCTTGCTTGCTTGCTTGCTTGCTTTCTTTCTTTCTTTCTTCCTTTTTTTTAATGTTTACTTTTTACGTATTTTGAGAGCACATTTTGAGAGAGAGAGGGAGAGAGTGCACAAGAAGGGGAGGGGCAGCGAGAAAGGGAGACAGAGAATCCCAAGAAGGCTTGAGATCACGACCTGAGCCAAAATCAACAGTCAGATGCTTAACTGACTGAGCCACCCAGGTGCCCCCTGGCCCTGCTTTCACTCCACTCCATTTCTCCCTGCTGGGAGCTACCTCCTGGAATCCCAGATGTGATGTGCTAAGTGCCTAGGACAGGATTGGACTTGCTGTATTCATCAGAATACACTTAACGAATCCAAACTGTTTATAAGATGTGGAAAGCATTAGTTACCCGATGAATATTTTATTGAGTGTGTGATGGGAGGTGCAAATAATATTCACAACTATGACCTGAGAAGAAAGTGTCATCAACCCATTTTACAACTGAGAGATCGAGGCCCCACATAGGTAGAATGGAGTTCGGCATTCCTCAGTTACATTACAACTCTCCCACCCTACCCGTATTCTGGTTTCAGAGCTTTGTCAGTCATCCCTAATCAGAGGGTGAAGAGAATCCCTTCGTCTGCCACGAGTCACCAGCCCCATTAGAGGCAGTCCACGTTTGAGCATCAAACCATGCAGGTGAAAGGCACGCTGGTGTGAGGTACCAGGTGCAATCCAAGTGGAAGAACGTACTCGTTATTTTGAAGGTTGCAAATGGATTTCAAAAGCGGGACTGTCCCTTTCGCTCACTTCTGGACACGAAAGTGCGCATTTTTCACAACGTATTTCTTCAAAAGCTATCAGAAGCTTCGTATTTAAAAAAAAAAAAAAAAAGTGCAGTGTGTCCCTCCCCATCATCTCTGTAGTTCCCCTGTGGCTGAACATTTTAATCAGCTGTTTTTGTGCTTTAAAGATTTTTCACTTGATTTACAACTTGTAGGAGTGGAGTCGCAGTGAGTAATCAGGGAGAGCGCCATAAAGAGGACAAAAGGAAGGTGAAACACAGCGTTAATAATTTAGTTTCAATAACCTTAAAAGGTTTACTGTTCACTTTTAACCTTGTATCCCAAAAAGCAAGCTACTGCAGTGAATCATAAAAATGTTTCTTTTAATTTGCAAGTCATTTATTTAAGTGTGCTTACAGGGACTGATGTATTCCTTAAACAAAAAGGTCAAGAAGTGACAGCAGCTGCTTGACGCGGTTCTGGCTATTTGAGATGCCTTTGATGGGACAGGTTTAAAGTCTGTAGAGCCTTGTTTTCAAGGTTTATGGATTATTACAGCATCAAGTTATTAATTTAATAACATTTTAGATAGTACTGGGCAAATCAAAAGAAACTCAGCTGTCAAAGAGGCAAGAAGAGCATAGAAGTGATTTTTGAGGAGGAAAAATTGAGGAAGAGATTTTCAGGCGATATTTAACACCTGATGTCAAAAGTAGGGGGCAGGCTGGGGTCATGCTTGGTGAGGAACTTTAAAACACCTGCAAACTAGAATTCTAACATCTCAGGAGGACTGCTAAATTAACAGAGAGACTTTCCACCCAGATCTCATTACCAGCCCTATTAAAACAATCCCCCTTGTACATTACACTACACTGTGGCACAGAAAATCACCAGGTGCATAAAGGTGCGCTTTGTTTCATAATTAGGGGGGATGCATGTTCCAGCTAAAGTGAAAGAGCTAACGGCATATTTCTTCAGGGTTCTTTCTCCTCTTTAATTAAGAATATGTACCATAAATAAATGGAACCAGTTTTTTTCCTAGAATTCTTATTTTCCTGATATAATAGGATTTGTCATTATATTATTTCTCAGTTTCTCAGGAAGTATTGTACAACACTTCCTCCTGCCTTGCCTTCCCCACAGTTGGGAGATAAGCCTCCTAGCATTGCCTTGTATGATTAAACTTGAAGAACAAGAGAGGCTGAGATTATCTAGAAATCCAGAAGAAAGGTTACTAGATCCTTTCATTTTAACCTTACTGTTTTAAATGGGCAGACCCAACTGAAAAGGGGAACTAATAATTCCTAAACCTTCAGTGTATTTTGCTTTTAAAAAATTTTTTAATGTTTATTTTTGAGAGAGGGAGAGAGAGAGAGACAGAGTACGAGCAGCAGAGGGACACAGAGGGAGAGACAGAATCCAACGCAGGCTCCAGGCTCTGAGCTGTCAGCACAGCCCAATGCGGGGCTCAAACCCACGAACCGTGAGATCATGACCTGAGCTGAAGTCGGATGCTTCGCCGACTGAGCCACCCAGGTGCCCCCAGTGGATTTTGATTTTTTAGGTGAACATTTAAAGTGGGCTTGGCCTCCTTCTTTAGGTCTATGGATGCTAGAGCTACTTTTTTTGGCCCACCTCTGCCATTTCCTGCTGCCGTAATACGAACTGCTTCTTCAGTGTTCGCTGATAGGCTTGGGAGTCCGGAGAGCTGAAGTGCAGCAAGAACGTGGGCAGACAGCCAAAGCTTTCTGGTGTGTTATCTGATCCAGTTCTGTTCTTTCACCTTCTCAACTGGATACCCCTACAGTCAGGGTCTCCGGGACCCCTTTTTGCACCTGTTAGAAAAGACACCCCTTCCTCCAGAATCATTATTTCCTCTCTGTGTGGCATTTTACTAAAACAGCATACTTATTGTCACCTGCCATAAAATCGTCACCACAGTTGCACATTGACATTGTCTGTGATGCAAATGGCGCCCACTTAGTATGGCACGCTTATGCAGTGCGCAGCCTGGGCATCTGTATGAGATAAGAATAAAGAAATTATGAAAAAAGCTTCAGAATAAAAATCCTGGGTCTGCTGCTCACTAGCCATGCAGCCTTGAGCAAACTGTTTAGCCTCTGGGACTGTTTGCTTATCTGTTAGAAATAAGAACAGCACTTCCCGGCCAGGTAAGTATGAGTGCCACATGCACACACAGAGCAACATTAGCTTCTGTCTTCTCTGTTGTCAGGGCTTTCAGTACTCACTACATGAAGAGAGAATTTTGATACTTGCTTTACAAATTTTCCTATCAGAGTACTCTTTTTTTAATGTTTATTTATTTTGAGAGAGAGAAAGAGAGAGGGGGGGAGCAGGGGAAGGGGCAGAGAGAGAGGGAGAGAGAGAATCCCAAGCAGGCTCTGCACTGTCAGCACAGAGTGTGATGCGGGACTCCATCCCACGACCCTGGGATCGTGACCCTAGATGAAATCACGAATTGGACGCTTATCTGACTGAGCCACCCAGGTGCCCCTCTACCAAAATACTCTTGATTGGAGAGAGAATCACTTCAGATTGTGATGGGCTCCACTGAAAATAACTGTTTTATAACTCTTTTATATTTTTGCTGTTGATATTTCTAATGTCTGTTTTGGGGGGGGGTGTTACTCTGAATGGTTTCTATAAGGCAGAAAAGTTCATCATTACGAATCCTAGCTTGTCACCATTTTCTTTTAGATTAATAAAAAGTGAGGTTTAACAAATGAAATTTTGATAAAAATTGTCTTACAGTGCTGAAATTCAGGCACCTACCAATGAAGCAAATTGTTCAACATCAGTGTCTAGTATTTAATAAGTTATTTTGTCCTTGATGGATTAGCATGTGTTACCCTGATATGTGGTCTTGTGTGTTAGCTTCACATAAGGCCTCAGGAGACTAGAATTTGGGAACTAGCTTGTTCACATGTCCCCTTGTCCACCTTGTCTCCCCCCCTGAAGAAGGCATTCCAAATGTTGGGCCCTCACTGCACTGTTACTGAATCTCATAAGCATCATGAATTGTTACTTTTCAGGGCTCTTAGTACTGGCCACCAGCATTGACTTGATTTCTTCCAATTGAACTCTCATGTCTTTTGGTTGGAAATTTCTTGAATGCTTCACATCTTCTGTGAGCTTCCCTTTCCGCCCATATTTGGCATGGCTTCCTCACTGTCTGGCCTTAGAAAATGTTGGGTTAGTTTAGTTAAGTACAAGATCCAAAAGAAGAGACCTAATCTTAAAATATCTTTATGATGTGTTATTCTCAGATGCCACTGATTAGAGAACAAATTCATTTTTTCTCATCCCCATCATCTTTCTCCTTCTGCATCCCTAATCCTCCCTGTCCTCCTCATCCCCATCCACCATGCCCTCTACCCTCCTCCCTGCCCTCCATGCCTTCCTTCTCCATCCCATACTCCCTGCCCTCTCCTTCCATAAGGTAGGATTATATCACCTATTACAAAAGTCACTTTAAGGATGACAGTGGTAATAAATTGTTATTTCCAAAGGTTTACAGAAGTATTGGTCTTATACAAATGGAGTCTTTTTACGAGTGTGGAAAACGATCTGTGCCCTTCTTATTTTGATAAATCAAGGACAGCATGAACCAGTGCTACAGGCAGTATCAAGTACTTAGCACTCACTGTCTTCCAAGTGATGACAGTAGTATCTAGCTCTGCCTTCCTGGAGAGAACCAGCGAGCGCCCAGGGAGGGGACAGCAGTGAGGTGGCTTATGCCAGCCCTCGAGGGTGATGTCTGAAGGAGGACCAGAATTCCTGGATTTCAGACTCTGATCTTCCATGCTGGAAATAATTCCTGATCACCCACACGAGTCTAAGGAACAAGAATGATGCTTTGATGGGTAATCATAACTAAAGAAGCCATTTGCCCAATATATAGTTAAAGAAGAAACAAGTATTTATTCAAAACAAATAGTTTCTTTTTCTCAGAAAAATGCCAGTGGTTAAGGTGGGGATAGACTTTAAGGAAGACATTAACCCAGAACATGTGAACCAAAGCAATTTCCTCTAAAGTGTAATTGGCTGTAGTGTTAATCTCTATGTCCATAGTCAAAGAAATCACCATTATAGTTTTCACATGTGAGGGAAGTCAGAAGTGCCTTGTTTACATTACTGCCATTTATAAAACATTTAAAACAGCTATTCTGCTGAATAAACATTCAAGAGTCTGAAGGATAAGCATATCACTTAAACTTTGTAAGACTAAACTTTCCAAACCATTTCCTGCCAGAGGGACCCAACAGCAAAATTGCAAACTCTGTGCCCTGAGATGAGATAGGCCGAATTAGATTAAGCAGCTTACTGTTGACATGTCTATTGATCTGGGTTCAGTGCAGTTTCCTGTCTCTGCCAGCAGTCAGATTGCTGTATACAATAACACAGTGGCCTGGTTTATGTGAAATTGGGGACTCCAAGCATCAATTACTCCAGGAAGGCAGTGGCACTGGGAGATAAGGTTAAGCTGCTTGCAGTGTTTAAGACTGCTAAAATCCAAGCAACATATTTGCTGTCTAAAATGTTGCTTATAAATTTGACAGTGTTCCATTTATAAAATTTCCAAAGAGATCATCCAGTGTTATTCTCTGCAGGTAGTAGTACAAATAGCATTATGAATGCTTATTGTTAAAGCAGTGTAACCCACTTACTCAATTTCATGTGTGTTTCTTAAATATTTACATCAAGGTATTGAACTGGGTGGCAGGATGTCAACAATGGTATGGAGCCATCTTAGACCATCAGCTGTGTCCAAATGAGAGAATGTAGTTAATGTGAGAAATAAATGTCAGCCATCTGATGCGAATATTTTGTTTTCTTTTTTCTGGGACCAACTGAATAGATTTAGTCAACTGCCTTCTTGTATTTCTAATACCCACTCGTATGTTTTTAGAGAGTACTTACTTTCCTAATGCTAAATATTACATCTATAATGCAAAAAGCATGGAGAATACAGAAAAGCACAGTGGAAAACACAAATGTCATCACCCAATGATAATTATTTTGTTCTTGGATACAAATATTTCAGATATTATTTTAAAATATGTGACTCGCCTTCTTCCCCCCCCCATGTCTTTACTAAGCACTTATTTACAGTTAGAATATAATTTGTTTTTCTTTTCTTTCTTCTTAGTTAAAGGAGGTATCACTTTTCTTAGAAGGTTCTTACCTCTTACTTTACTTCAAACATTACAGAAAGGATACATGTTGAGCCTACGTTTACATACTTCTGTAGAGAGTAACAGAAAGATGTTTTTTAATCCATGGAGGTGGAAATCTTAAAAAATTCTTGATGGATCAGCTCTTTACATCTGTTCATACAAGTTGTTTCATACGTGAAATGTAACTCCCTATTCCTATAAGAAATATTCAGAAAGCAAGTTCTATGCTCTCTGCTAAGACCTATGTGGTATGAATTGGATAAAAGGATACATTTTTGAAAGTGACATTTCAGCTTGCCTATCATGGCATTTTATGTATTTTTCAATACACATTTATCTCAGAAATATCTTCCTTACTTTATTACAGGTAGAAACAGAGTTTCATATAAAACTTAGGAAATCCCTTAAATACAGCGCTGATGAAAACCAGACTTGGAAATGTGACAAGTCAGGGCACATTTTACTAATTTAATTGTATTTTCCAGGTTGACCTCCTGAGATTGGTACTGTCCTCAATAAGGCTTTGCAACATTTACACCGTACTTTTCCATTTTATATCTTCCAAGAGTGATACAAAATGAATGTATTTAAAATGTATTTAGCATTTATTGGCATAGTTTTAGGTTTTATCTTTTAATGGGATTTTAATTGGCTTTATTGCAGGATTTATGCAAGGTGCCTGGAATGCCAATAGGCGAGAGGGACCTAATAAGTAAAATGGGCCATTACAATTAATGCTAATATGACATCTGTTAGCAAAGCGAGTGGGTTAACTTCCTGACTGGGCCTGATACTTAAAGGAAACCAGGCCTGATCATTTTAGGTTTGGGGAGTTGCCTAGACTGAAATGCTGAAGACTCATGTCATAGTCTTCTTTTAATTGAAAAGTCCTGATCATATGAAGGTCCCAATTACCTTCAAAATACCACTTTCTGATATTAGACTTATCCTAAGAAAGACTCGTGAAAGGCCCTCCATATAGGGAGGGTACTTTTAGGCATTTATTATATGACAGACAAAATATAAACATTTTTTCCCATTTACATGGTGGTGGTGGCAACAAGGAGGAGGGCTGATGGGAGGAGGCTCATGAGCCATTCTCTCCTGTGTGCACAGAACAGGTACCCCCAACTCACATTGTGTGATGCTGTAGAGGTCTTTGTGGTCAATTTACCTTGTCACTGTGATGTGGAAAGAAGAATTACCAACCGTTTTCATAGGAATTGCATGTGTAGCCACATTGATAATGCCAGTGACTTTAGTATGATTCTCTGAAATCACAAACACCCACCTGCTCCCAACTTGTAGACCCCAAAGAGGCATAAATTAAAGCACTCTACTTAATCAAAAAAGTCTATGTGTAAAAATCAGCCTGAAAAGTTACCCTGTAAAAAGTCAAAATAAGCTGAAAAATGTGTAACAGAAGAAAGTCGGTGGTTTGTCATCGTCAAATGAAACAGTCCAAAAATGTGGGGTTGAACTGGCTGCTTCACCTCTCGCCCTGTGAGCTACCCAAGGGCTGGTACCTTGCCCTCATCTCTTTTATTTACATACCCATCTTATCTCTACTCCAGGATGGTGAATCCTTTGAGGACCTCTTCATATCCCCCACAGAACCTAACCAAACAGGAGACCATATACTTAGAATCCTCAGTAAACACTTATTTAATCATTGACTTGAGTCAAGTTAGGCCAGTGAGTTTTCTATGTCTGGGTAGAATGTAGGGAGTGAGGACAAAATAAAGGTTGACTTCGTCTGATGGAAGACTTGGTAGGGGAATGGGACAGATTATAAGGGCCTAAAGTGGAGTGAAGAGCATAAGAGAAGCCATTGATTGAAGTTTTAGGTTAATTTAATTAAGGGTGGAATAGAAGAGGAACGACAGGGCTTTCAGGATTCTTGTGAACCTGCCGTTTGGTGGAAGTGTTGTTGAAGACCTCTCTCCTGGACTCTGCTAAGAGCTTCCTAGTTGGTTTTAGTCACCAGTTTCTCCTCTCTCCAGTCCATCCTCCGTATGGTGTCACTCTTGATTCATGAACAACCTTTCTTAGCCCATTAGTTAAAGGATTGTATCCAGGCGTCTTAAACTCTTACTGTGAACGTAGCGCTGTCACTCCACTGCTGCAGCCTCTCCCTGGCACCCCCTGTAAACTCTCCCACCGACTTTCCACCGTCCCCTATTGCATGAGGGGCTAAAGGACATACAAGGCATGTCTTGGCCTTGTCTGCCTTATGGTTTTAACATTTTATGGTTTTACATTGGGAGTTATTTCCCTAAGTGAGGTTCATTTCTGAATATCGTTGTAGTCCTCATAGCCAAGCAGAGTATTCTCACTTCTAAATGATGGAAACAAAGCTGGAAAAAAGAAACCAGAAAACAAAATCATGATGCCAATTTGGGCTAAAAGAGACTGCCACCAGGGATCAGGCTAAAACAATGGAAAAGACAGAAGGCGGCTTAGGGAGGTGTTGACAGCCACAAGATCCAGAAGAATGGGCCAAGGTTAACAGGACTTCAAATCCTGGCATGAGTTTATTGAAATACTTTTAATATATATTGGTGAAGTTGTAGGAATGTAGGGAAATAAAAGTATGGGGAAGGAATACTAATTACGATTGCCTGATTTCCCAGTATGGCTCAACAGATAGCATCATAAATTAAACTAGGTGATAGTGATTTGAGCACACTTAAGTAGAATGGGCAGAAATATGCATGGGAGCAAAATATAGGCCAAAAATACATAGGAGCAAAAAAGAATTTTTTTTATAAATTCTAAATAAATAACATGCTACATGATATAACACAAAGTGGCCTTTCCCGTTGATGGAAAGGAGGAAATGCAATGTTCCCTGCTCTTTTTTTCTTATTTCTGCCTCTTTCTTTTGGCTTTGCCATTGTCCTCTCTCCTGTCTGCTTACACGCCCTCCCCAGATTCTGAGCATTTCTAAGTGTACAGTCATTTCCCGATATCATGACTCTGAACTTAAAGAGGAAACACCTACTTTGTAGAAGGTGTCTTGGTAAAGAGGAAAGGGCCTGCCCACACTTTGGGGTCAGATGGGCCAGACTGGGCCTACAGCTTTACTCAGCCACTTCCTGTCTTTAGGGCCCTCGACATGTTTCCATATCTATTGGTTGGGGGCAATTACGCTGACCTCACAGAAGTGTAAGAATTAAGGGTCAAGGGAAGAGAATGAACATTTATCAGTATTTATAATGTGCCAGTCATAGGTCAAAGGCTGAAGGGCTGCGTATGCATTCTCAGTTCTCATGACAACCGGGTGAAGTAGGCATGATTAAACGAGATAACACATGTAAAGACCTTGGTATAGCAAGTAGGGAACAGTACATTCTCACCTCCTAAAATTGGGGGGGAGCCAGATCACAGCAGGGATTGGCACCATACCCCATATTGTCACACTATGTTGAAAAATTAGGCCAAAAAGCAATTGTCTGTTTCTGAATAGTATTGTGGGCTGAATTGTAGTTTTCTTAGGAATCAGATGGTTGAGATCATCCCAGCCCACTGCATGTCCCGGGAAATGAATCCAGGCTGTGGCTGTAATGGCAATGAGGTAGGATGCAGAGGTGAGGTCACTCCTGTTTCACAGTAACAGCATCTTCTCAGGTAGCAGGTTTGTGATAATTAATATCTATTATGTCAGTCAAGAGAGAATGATAAATTATTTGTTCGCTACCAATGGGTATATCTTTCTTCCTTGTATGTAGAAAAGCTGTAACAACTTGAGCTGTTCCAGATGCTACAGAAGTCATAGGCTTCAATGCAGGGATGGTATCCTACAAGAAATCTTTCTATCTCCACTGGTCTCATCAAATTCTTATCCAACACTTACATGCAACATATATGGGGCAATCCACCCATGAGAGAACAGTTCTGATTTATGTTAACATATCACTGAGAGATTAAACCACAGCCTTGATGAACAGAGGAAAGAAATAAAACCTGAATACAGCTGACCCTTGAACAACATGGTTTGAACTGTGTGGATCCACTTGCATGTGGATTTTTTGGGGTGCAGTACAGGACTATAACTGTATTTTCCTTATGATCCTCTTAATTACATTTTATTTTCTCTAGATTACTTTAAGAATACAGTATATCCTACATACAACACCCAAAATGTGTGTTAATTGTTTATGTTATCAGTAAGGCTTCTGGTCAATAGTAGGCTAGTAGTAGTTAAGATTTGGGGGAATCAAAAGTTATACATGGATTTTTCAACCACACAGGGGTCAGCACCCTAACCCCACAATATTTAAGGGTCAACTCTACTGCTATTCCTCCAGTTTCTCCTCTCTTTCCCACCCACAACACGAACACACATGTGCACAACATGTACGCATATGGATGGATGCGCACACAACTCATATTTACATTGATCGTGGTAACAGAGGAGATATGCGAGCTAGTTTCTTATGTTATGTGTTGGGAAATCCTCAGTACTGGCCTTGCACATATCACACCAAGACAATATCGTGCGAATGTTCACAATTTGACATAACTTCTAAAAAATTCTTCCTATCCTTGCAATATGTGGATACTTTTAGAAAGATACATGTTAAAAAGTCAATGAATCTAATCTGCGCTAAGTAGGATTTTTGGCAACTGAGGGTGAAGGTTACACACGAATGATAAACTGGTTACCTGTTTTGGATTTCTGTCTATAAACGTCTTACCCCATACAGTTTTTATCATTACCACAACTCTGTGATTAAAATGATAATGTTAATGATAACTAATTATGATAACTAACATTTATTAAGTGCTTTCTCTTGCAAGAATTTATATACATTCCCTCAGATTTCACAGCATCCTTGTGAAGTGGACACTATAAACAACAACAACAACAACAACAACAACAACAACAACGACAACAAAAACACTTTGCAGTACACAGCATGTTTACAGACCTAGAGAAATGGCTTAGCCAAGCTCCCGGAGCTACCAAGCAGTGGAGTTAGCATTTGAACCCATTGGAACCCATGTCTCTAGGACTCCAGCATCTTTGTTCCTAGTTAAGAAAATGGAGTTGAGAAATATTTTCCCTGTTTCTAAAAGGTGTTAAATTTTTACTCCCAGGGCAGCTCCTACCTGTTAGTATTTAACATTAATATTAATATTATTTCACAAAGGACAGAATCAGCTATGCTTTGCTGCTCAGAACGCTTCCTTGCCCAAGTTCTAACACTGGCACTGATCATGCTTCCATGTGACTTCTACCCCTCCTTCATTTCTGGAACGTTTAATAGCATGACATTGAGAGAAGTAATATTGAATCCTGGCAAATAATCGCCCAACCAATATTCTGCTAGACCTCTTGATGAGAAGATGTTTCCTACGAACTAAAGTTGTTGTTCATTAAAACAACCAGGACATTCATATGCTGTTCATCTCTTGACCCAAGAAATGAAATTTAAAAGAATCAGGGATTCTTAGGTTACTGATGTGGAAAGAACATTTGAAGTCATTATCCCCCTCTTCTAGTTCATTTTAAATGACAGAATTAAGGTTTCCTTTGTTTTACCTTTTTTTGGGGGGGGGTCAAAATACATGAAAATTTAGTGTGCATTAAAGTGGTTATCCTCAAATAATATTAATTTTGTCTTTTGGTCAAAATATTCATATTTCTGAAAGTTTAAGGAACTTGAGATATTTAAGTTCTTGGAGAAGTGCTGAAGGGTCTGTTTTTTACAGAGGTTTCAAACCGTCACCGTTCATTAAAAAAATTACAGAATCCTTTTACAATTTTTTAATTGTTTATTTATTTAGATTTGAGAGAGTGAGAGAGAGAGCACAAGCAGGGGAAGAGCAGACAGGGAAGGAGAAAGAGAAAATTCCAAGCAGGCTTTGCGCTGTCAGCACAGAGCCCGATGCGGGGCTCAAATCCATGAACTGTGAGATCATGACCTGAGCCAAAGTCGGACGCTCAGCCAACTGAGCCACCCAGGCGCCCCTACAATTTTAAGATATCAAAACCTATGCCTGTCAACATCTGAAAGGCGCCCAGAGAGCGTGTCCTGAACCCCGCTGGTAGCTACAGAGCAGCCTGGCATTCTGGTGGCCTTTGGCTCCTTGGGGTTTGTATGTGAAGCTCTAAGGTGGATGCTGTTGAAGCATCGAGGCAGTAAAGGTCTGATTGCTGGCGATGGGCTCACTGCTCCTGCTCACTGCTCTGTTGCCCTGAGGGAGGAGTACTAGGGAACAGGCCTGCCATGCACCACGCATTCCTGTTGCCACCCTTGCTATGACTCTTTCCTGCCTTATCCGTTATCTTTCACCCTGTGCAAAATGAGACTCCCGAGAAATCCTCTCTCAATGTGCCTGTGCCACTAGGTGTGGTATATTAGTAAACAGTCTTGTTAAAAATGAATTTAAAGGCCTGGCACACCCCAGTGGTGTTGGCAAGGATTTGAAGGTAGAGGACAGAGGGATATCATTAGCATTATTTTTATGAGAACTCACTAATATTACCGTTCTCATCTTGAACAACTGAACAGTCATATACAAAACCTCTGTAATTCAGCTCAGCCTCCCACATTGGGGCCACCTGCAGGCAATCTTTACTTATACGTCATCCTTATTGTCAGTTACTTTTCTTCGCTAAAATACTTCTTTAATGAATGCTATTATTTGCACTTTAGAGAACGGCTCATTATTCCTGATTTGACTTGCGTCCATGATGGCGACTGAATTCTTAAAAAGATGATACATGTAAGAAAAAAGGTAAATTTTATGTTCATGGCTATGTGTCTCTAAAAAATGCAGTTCTGCTGACTTATAGCTAAAAGCAGCTCATTAATTAGCAAAAGTACTTAGAACTGTTTTACACCATAGAGAATATTTAAGCATTGAAAAATTGGAGAAGTATGTTCTTTCCGTGAGAATCCCAGGCATATTTTGTCCAGAGAGAGCTCATTACTTTTTCCTCTGTTACACAAAGTTAGACCATGGCCTCTTTTGACGTAAAATTTTTACTTTCTGAAAAAGGACAGGAGGCACACTTTTTTCTTTTTACATCAGCCATTCAGAGTTTACTAATAATGCTTCCGTGTCCACTCTGGAGGGAATTTAAATCACCTTAAGAACTAGAATTATACTGGTTATTTTTATTTCAAGTTGGGATTAAGAAATTTAAAATGAAAGAAACACTTTTGATAAATAGCAATTGAGAATTCCCATTAGGTTTACTGTGTCTTTATTAGTGCATGTTTTGGGGGACTTGTTAAAAAAAAAAGGGAAAATCATCTTTTCTTGGTTGAAGGAAGGTGGTATGTGCGTTTAACCCTTCAGCGACTGCAGGCATTATTTATGTAAGCAGCTTTGCCCTGAGTAAGTGAAACTCAATCCATGGTGTCCCAGAAGCAGTGACCTCTGACACTACCTCTGGGGGCAGAGGGCAGTTGTTCTTCACCCACCTTGGAAATGCTTTTACCAGGGACCCCAGGGCTGGGGTTTCACTTCTGCTCCACGCTGATTTGTTTACATTAAATTAGCTTGCGGGACATCAGCTATATCCTCCAGCACTTAGTGTAAGGCTGTTATTGAAAACCATGGCTGCTGTGCTTATTTTTATTTATTACTTTTTTTTTAACCCAAGAGTTGCAAAACAGCCATTTGAATGGGAGATAATCAGAAGACTGAATCTTAATGAATCATGAGTCTCTGTATAATATAAAGAGGAAATATATTTTTGGAGCAAATTGCGGGTATAAGGTTAATAAATCTTGTTTATCTGATTAAATTACAAACAGGGAGGCATTACCTGCCCCAGGCTTACCAAATACACGGACTAACATACCTGCAGTCATGCACACACCATGACAGATGATGGCTTCATGCTGGGCACAAAGGAAGTGGCACCTGGGTGCCTGTTGGTTGATGAAACCTTGTAGAGTCCGCTATTGAGCCTTTTGAATTGTAGGGTGGTACCACTATTTTTTCTGACTACATTCAAGAGAACTTCCTCCAGAAGCATACAAACAGGACAAAGCCTGGATCCAGTAGGAGCTTGACAAATCTCAGTAGCACAAGGAAGGGCATAAGGGGGCCATTTGGGGCTCACCCAAGGCAAAGGTAACCATTTCCTATTTTCTGACAGTGCTGGGTTTGCTGGAACATTGTCATGGTGACCAGTGACACCTGAGATCTTTAAGTCTCGTTTCCTACCCCAACGTACTACAGATCTGGCATTAGTAGCCAGCAGTGATGGGTCTCCTGTCCAGCCCTGTTCTTTTCACTTGCTGTCTCTGTGCCATTGTATCTGGCAGAGTGCTTGCTCCTTGTCACCCAGCAGCCTCCTCTCACACCTGCTTCTGGACCCTCCAACCCTCCTTCTGTCTTCGTGAGAATGAAGTAAGAGTCCAGTGAAATATGTATGTGATTGACTATCAGGTTGTATACTGAGCAAGGGATTTTTCACCTCCATTCCTCCCTCCCTGCCTACCCCCACCTTCACATTGGTCCTCAGCCAATGGACCCAGTGGGGTTTGGTGACAGCAGCCCTCAGATACCTAGCCCCAGGGGGTGGAGGGGACTCTATCCACAGTACACACCACAGTGTGCTGCTTCCTCCCAGTCGAGACAGCCACAGCAGAAACAAGCCAGAGAATCCTTGGGATCTGTTGCATTTCCTGGGCCCCAGATGAGGTTGAAAAAGTGAGGAGCCCTGAGGAACAGTATCAGGAGGTGAGTCTTTGCATTTCTTGAGGACCTGGTCTCTGTTTCCATTCTTGCCCCCACTTTTACCTTTTCTATCACCGTGCCCTCTTTTCCTGCCCTCTCGCCTCAGTTCCTCAGGGCTTGGCATCCTTCTCCAAAATCCAAGCCTGTGTCCTTGTCTTTGTGTCTGATACCTCATAAGAGTCATGTGTGATTATAGTTCATGGATTTACTTTTGAAAACTGATCAAGAGAATAGAGTTGGAAGGGAGTTTATGTTTAAAAAACCTTTTTAAACACTACAAAAGTATTTGAATATTTAATTTCTTTACTAATACATTGAAAAGTTTTTGCTCATTAAACTTGGCCAAATATAGCATTTTGTTAGAGATTAGGTCAGCACAAGAGTATTTTTAAACTCAAGTTCAAGATATCAGTATAACAGACTCAATATAGTCAGATCAGGCAAGTTCAATAAGCAGGTGTTCAAGATCTCAGCTCCTGCTGATTTTCACCTGAAAGTTCCAATAACTCCAGCATCAGAGGTCTCCTAGTTGAGAAATATGAAATCAAAGACTTTTTCCATTGTTAAATACATAACACATCAAACTGATTTCACTGGAGCCCTGAGGTTGCTGTTGACGAAATGTGCTTATGATGCAAACATTTACAGTGTGTTATTTTAATTTTTTTTTGGCAGATTATTGTCCCCAGACTCAAATTATGCCTTACATTTGTCCTAATGATGCCAGTACAATTGTTTTGCTTCATTATGGCTGACTGTCTAAAGCTACCTTTCCCTTGAGTCACTGAAAGTTTTATTGGAGTTCTTTAATATGATCATAAAAATTAATGAGCTTGTAATTAGATATAAGAGAAGCAAATCCAAAGTTTGCTAAACAAACAGTTGTTCTACTTATGAAGAAAAATCATATTCTGGCTAATGTCCACATTAAAAAAGGTAATTGGAAAATTAATTCAGATTTCTCTTCTAACTTTCATCCATCATTGAAATCAATACTATCAATAGCATCAACCTTCCATTTCCCAAGTGAGATCTAGGCTTAGTCAATACATTTACTATAAAGAGAGCTCTAATCAAGGGATGGAATAGAACTTCAATTCATGAATATTCCAACTGTAATCGAGCTGCCACTGACTTTTAATTAGAACATGAGAGAAATCTTGAACTCTTTCAAAGCATTCTCCAAAATAGATCAGCTATCTCCCAAACTTCTCTCGCATATGAGCACAGCACTTTCACTCCATCCCTATTTAATAACTTGATTATATTTTCTACGATAGCAAACCCAGTCACTGATATATCAGCAGAACTCAAGTGAGTGGACTGGGGGCAGTGATTTCTCTGACTCTGGGAACACTTGACATTCACATTGGAGGCAGAAAGAAACAGAGCCCTCTTTTGCATTATACTCATCCCAAAAATGACCTTAGACATTAAACTGCCATGGTGTCTTGGTACAGGCAGAGGGAGAAACTGGAGATGTGTCACTGGAACTGAAGCTGGCAGCAGGGCCTGGGTGGTGGGGAAGGTGACACTAGAGAAAGGGAGCCATGCGCACTGGGTTGTATTCAAATGCAGACCTCAGTGGATACAGACTCTGGACCCTCAGAATGCCAGGCATCCTCAATTACTGCCAGCTCAGGTGGCCGTTGTCACTGAGTGGGTTTGCTAATCTTATTTTTTTCTGGATCTAAGCCACTTGTCTCTCGTGTGTGAATAACAATAGGAGAAAAAGATCCATGTATTGTGCCTTAACTATTACCAGGAGACATATTAAACATATTTAGACCTATTTTTCTTTTTTTCGTCTCCTATTAAGTTGAGTATAAACTCATAAAAAGAATGGATTCTACAATGAAATTTGATGAATGCCGCAATATGCAAAGCATCACTTGAAATACAAGGAAGAGGAGGTTTATCTTACTGAGTTCGCAGATACATTGGGAAGTGGTTTGGGTCACGGGCCATGGCCCTGGTTCTGGATCTGCTGTGTGAAGTCACTTAACTTCTCTGCACCTCTGTTTTCATCCTCACTTATACTCTATGATGGTTGGGCAAGAAATGATGTTTTCTTCTTCCAAAGAGTGGATCTCAATCTTAGTAAGTTCTTCACACCTCTCATCTGTCAGATGAAAAGAGGGTGTGTACCGAACATGCTTGAAAAGTCTTTAAAATATTTTAGAAGCTCTCTGATCCTTTTCTCCAAACACAACGATGTTCTGGGGTAGGGATCCTGTCGTTCAACTTTGTCTCTCTGGCACCCAGGGCAGTTATCAGCAGAAGTAAGCACTCAGCACTCAGTTGCTAGATGAGACCCCATGTCTCCTCATTTGATTTTTAGGGTATCAAGAGCTCTGTATCCTGATGGGATGCTTACATGAGTCTCTTAAATATATTAAATTTCATTCTTTAAAAATCAGGTCATTTTATTTTTAAATTCATTCTTGCTGTAGTAAAATGCATTTTACTTCTAAAATTATTAAATTCATTTGCTTTTTAAATTATTTTTTAAACTTCTCTTATTTTTATTTTTAATTCATTTTAATTTTTTCCTTTTCTTTTTTGTTTAATCTCTTCATGTATCAACACTCATTTCATTTTTTTAACAATATAATTGACATTTTTTGGCATATATAACTATGAAATTTAACATTCAGAGCCTCCAAAAACTCAATTTTAATTTCTCTTTGATTTTCTACTAATTTTTTTAAGTCAACTTGTATGTATGCTGAGATAAGGATCTTCCTCTGTTATAAAGTGTTATTTTTAAAAAATGAGAGAATACCTGTTTTCTTTCAAGAAGGTTCTCACAGTGGAAATAAGATCTGATTTATCAGCATTTCCTGAGGAGCAGCTACTAACAATAATATTAGTGAATTGCTTTCTTTTAGTGTACTGTGTGCCAAACACTGCTTGCTATATGTAACACAGGTTCCTTTACTTCATCCCAGGAGCCCCCTCAGAGTAGATGAGTGGACATCCTTCTTTGACAGATGAGAAATGAGAGACTTGGAACGATTGCATAGTACACGAGGACAGAGACAGGACTCTGGTCTTCAAATCCTGCCCCATTCCCATTCCAGGCTGCCTCCCTGTGAACAGATACCATTTATAAAGATGATGTGGCAAGTGTGTGTGTGTGTGTGTGTTCGCATGCACACACAGGCACCCACACGTGTCCTGGAGGGAGGGAAAGGGGAGATTTGCCAAGAAGCTGCCAAAGAGTTTGTTGCACGTCTACCCTGTTTATGAAATAGCAGAGGCGGGTGCAGGGACAGCCACACTCAGCTACATGCCTGTGTTGACCACGGCAGCCAGCTGAAAAACCATCTGCTATTGGAGCCCTGGTGTCTGCGTGTGAGCTTTTGTTCCATGACGCGGCAGTAGGCCTAGTGTGGGAAGAGCCAGCGGCCTGGTGACCAATGCTTTGTCCCCTTCTTCCTGTTGTCACTACTTGGTATCTCTTGATGTTCAGTGCCCAGCTAGCCCCGGTTCCTAATTATACATCAAGCCGAGCAGTTGGACCAGCACCTGATACCTGATGGGCGACTGATACCTTCTTGGACAATAAGTACTAAGCCCTGTGACGGAAGGCTGTTAACAGTTTCCTTTTTCTGATACAGATTAAGACTCCTCAACCAGAGATGAACAAATAAGCAGATAGATCCCATGTGTTGCCACAAATGCATTTCCTGACCCATTTCTTCACTCTTGTGAGGTTTTAATTCCCTCAGTTTCTGGCAGAAGTTCCATGGGGCGGGGGTGCCTGGGTGGCCCAATCAGTTGAGCAGCTGACTCTTGATCTCGGCTCAGTTCATGATCTCACAGTTCGTGAGTTCGAGCCCCATGTTGGGCTCTGTGCTGACAATGCAGAGCCTGCTTGGGATTCTTTCTCCCCCTCTCTGTCTCTGCCCCTCTCCACTTGCTTGTGCTCTCTCTCTTTCTCTCTCAAAATAAATAAATAAAAACTTTAAAAAAAAAGCATTCCACAGGGCAGCAGCCAGCTTCCTCTAACCTCTTCTCCACATCAGCAAATGCCACGCATCCCTAAATGTATTAACTGTCTACAGGAAATGTATGATTTCCTTTTTGTTGTTAGGAGGATCTGGAAGCCAGCACTCACAGGGGCTCTAACTGTCTGGGTGGCGTTAGGCCAGGTTTTTAGCCTCTCTAAGCTGTGAAAAAGAGTCGTGGTTCTCCCTGTCTCATGGGCTTGGGGGACTAAGTGAGACAAGGAATATAAGCTGATAACGTAGCTAGAGATCAATTAGTTACCATTATCATCACCATTCATAACAAAGATCTACATGATCATAGCCTCAAGGATAGTTTATATATACAATTCTGCTTTTTTTGAGCAGGCCTTTACTTACCATTGGCTGTCTTGATTACTTCCTTGCCTCAGCGCAATTCAGGATATACATGTAATCTCCTGGCATCACTGGACCATTTTTTCATGGATATAATATTCGACTTTTTGTTGGGCTATGCGATTGCTCCTCGCACTTGAAGAATAGTCTTTGGTACAGAACCTAGGAGGTTGTAACTAAAAGCTCACGCCCTTCTTTGGGCCCAGTTGATTCACCTGTTCTGATTAGTCACTCAGAAGAGAACGGTTGCATCTTCTGTGTTCAAAAGTAGGAGGAGGGGGTGCCTGGGTGGCTCAGTCGGTTAAGCATCTGACTCCTGATTTCAGCTCAGGTCCTGATCTCACGTTTTGTGAGTTCGAGCCCCACATCAGGCTCTGTGCAGACAGTGCAGAGCCTGCCTGGGATTCTCTCCCTCTCTCTTCCCCTCCCCTGCTTATGCTCTCTCTCAAAACAAATATATAAAACTTAAAAAAATGAAAAAAAGGAAGAAGGAAGGTGCTGTTGTTCTATACACCTGGTCCAAAGGTGAATTTTGAAAACTGTGAATGCTTTCTTCTGTTCATGTTATTATTCGCATTTCCTCAAGACAACAGACCCGCCCTTGCTGACAGGTAACTGAAGTTAGGACTGCCCTCAATGGCCTTGGAGCCGAGCAAAGCTCCCTGGTCACCCGCTTGAAACCATGACTTTGGCTTTGTTAACTCAGCTCTGCCTGCGCTAACCAGCCACAGGGGACCACCTGCTCAGAGCACTTGTTATTACCTCTTGGTCCTCACGCAGTGCTTCTCTTTCCAGTTCTGTGTGTGGCTTGTCTGTGGCTTCTGCAGGTCAGTCTTTATTAAGGGAGCCCCTCTGCGCGTGGAGTAGGGTGCCACTCATATTAGGGTGAGTTCGTAGCTATCAGGTCACTGCCCAAATAAATCCTTGGTCTGGGTTTAATCTGGCAATTTTGCTTTCCCTTTGTAATTGCCTACTTTATGACACCTTTTGAGGGAATTAACTGCTTTTGAAAATTTTGTAACCTATAAAGGAGTATCAGGGTGTATTTGTTGTTCAGTTGACTGTCATAAAACAAAATAACAGCCAGTGAAAATTTTCCACAAAAAATAGAATATTCTTTTTTTTTTAAATAATAAAGGGAATTGTGTTCATTATAAAAATACAAAATCGTAGAAAAGCATAAAGAAAAATAAAGATGATATCATGGTCTATCAAGATCCCTCCAGGACAGATCTCCGGATATTCCTGTGTATATGCACATGCCCACCAGTGATTTCAAATGGTTGTTCTTCTAGATTTCAAATTAATTTTAGTTAAAAATTGGTAAATTGGTAAAACTTACTGAAATATGATAAATCTTTCACTAAATATTGACTATAAGAACAAAAGACCAAAACATTAAAATCATGATTGTCAGGATTACCAGTGATTTTTATCTTCTGTTTATCATCTGAATGTATTAGCGTTCTTTGATAATGAAGAAATAAAGTGATCTAAAATTTTAATTTGGGGATGCCTGGGTGGCTCAGCATTCGACTTCAGCTCAGGTCATGATCTCATGGTTTGTGTGTTCGAGCCCCACATTGGGCTTGCTGCTATCAGCACGGAACCTGCTTTGGATCTTCTGCCCCCTCTCCCTTTACCCGTTTCCCACTTGCACTCTTTCTTTCAAAAATAAAAAAAAAAAATGAGAAAAATTTAATTTGGTCAGTAATTATGCTTATAGAATTTTTTCACAATTTTAATTACTGCATCATCTTCTAATAACTTGCTGCCGTCATTGCTAATGTGAAGAGGTATAATGTGGACATCAAGGTCCAAGATCATGTCTCATCCATCTCATTACATAATAACAAATTCATATTCTTCGTGGTAGGAGGTAGGGTTACACAGTAAACTACGGGGGAGAATTCAAGGAGACAACTAGATGATTTATATTAAAAAAAAAAAAGTACCTTGATGCGTTAACCTGGAGTCCTGGATTTGGTATTCACTCAGTAAGTATCTGGTCTGAGTAAGAGTGAAGGCTAGAGCAACTTTGATATCCTAAAGTAATTAAACACAAACTAATGATTTTTGCATTGTTGAAGGTTCCACAAAGGAGTATGTACACACCAGGAACTTGGAGGTTGGTTTTGTTGTTGTTGTTATTGTTGTTTTTATTTGTTTGGTGGAGGCAGACAGGTGGTCTCTATTTTTTTCTTAGAGGAAAACAATGTATCGTCCTAAAAGTTCAGTCTGAACTGAGTGCCAGTGGGACAAAAACCAGGAGGCTGAGGGTTCATTCCAGCCCTGGTCCAATCAGTCCCTCAGACTGAGTAATTACAACATTCAGACCATCTGTGAATACTCAGAAGCCAACTGAATCTTAAAAACAAGCAAGTGTTTTTCCTAAGAATATATACATAGTATTTGGTCACTGCAAAAAATTGTTCAAGATATGAGCTAGGTAGGGGTGTGTGTGTGTGTGTGTGTGTGTGTGTGTGTGTGTGTGCGGATGCATGCCCTATACATATACACACACTTTAAGTTTGGAATAGAATACATTGTTTGAAGATACTGCACTATTCAAATTAATTTAACTTAGTTCGGAGCTGAATATTTTCTCATCTAGGGAGTGCAGTTGGGAAAGCACAAGGTCATAAAGTGTAATGTCTACCTGTTTCCAGATACAAGAAGCCATTTCATAAGGTGGATGAACAGAGCTCACATTACATGGTAACATCAAAAACAAAAGACTTAGCTGACGGAGGCACTTCATAGGATGTTACACAGATAATTGGCTTTAGCTCTGGTCTTCCTCTTATCTTCATTAGCAATCAGAACAGGAAGAGTACGAAGTATTTAACTTAAGTATTACAAAGTATTAACTTAAAAGATACTACAGGTCAAAAGTAAGTAACAAGAAATGCCACTATCATGAAAGTCATGTGACAGAATGAGTTCAAAGCTTCCCTGGAAAGTCTGTGTATTTCATACATTGTTCAACATAAGGTGGGAGTTAGGACCATCCTGTATTTTATCCAAAGTTGTCAAAAACACAAGAGCTAGGACACAATAAAAGGAGATGCAGGAATATTAAGAATAAAGGTGATTGTAAAAGTGACTCCCCAATTACGGTGCTCCTAGATTAGATTTGATGGGGTAGAGACTAGCACAATTCAATGCACTCTAGATACAGCATTATGTCACAAAGCTGAGATGGAGTCACTGTATAGTCTGTAACCCCATGGAGCACTTCAATGCTGAACTCCGTCTGGGTCACTTATTTCTAGAAAGTGTAGACAAGGGGCCTCCCAGGCCAGCAACAAGACTGATTAAAGGGATGGGAAAAGTCATTATGAGAACAAATTAAATGACATAAGAATGAATAATTGGGCTAAGAGGGGGTGAGGTAAGTTTAATGTAAATCAGCTGTATTATAGCTCATATTTCTTGAAAGCATAGTCTGTGCACCAAGCACCACGTAAGCGCTTTGCGTGCATTCCGTCGGTTTTTACATTTCTCTTTCACAGTGAGTTACTATTATTATCCACATTTCATAAATCAGGAAACTAAGGTTTAAAGAGATGGTGAATGAGCATGCCCAAGATTTTGTAGCTAATGAGTGGTAAGCTTTCTGCTCGTGGGTGATGCAAATATGTATTCGTTTGTGTGCATACATAGAGCCCGCCCTCTTCCATTTGCTGACATCACACACCTCTTCCTCAAATTCCGTTTGGGGTGTTTGCGCCCATCTACATGACTCTAAATACATTTCTAAGTGTTGCTTCTTATGGCACCTTCTGTCCCTTCTCATTTTTTATGTAACATATGATGTCTGATATTCTTAGTTATATAAATATATCCTGTCTCCTAAATGGAGCTAATTTCTTGAGAATGGTAAATGTGTCTCCTGTCCCAACACATAAACACGCTATAAATGTTTGCTTTTGAAGTCTATGCTTATCATTTGTCTCTTTTAAAGAATTTTTCTCTGACAAGCACCTAGCATGTCACCGTGTACTGTCAGTTAATACTCACTTTGTATCTTAATGTGTGTGTGTGTGTGTATTCATAGCAAGCATTCTGTGCACTGCTTACTATATACATTATAGTCACAGAATGCCTGTTCCAAGTGCCAGACAGGGCTTGAACGGAAAAGAGCCAGACACCTTGCTCAGTGGGATAAAGAAAGTCCACCGTCAGTGCTGAGGATCTTTTTTGTCTAAGACTAAATAAAAATGGGCACATAAAAAAAATCAAGTTTATTTTAAGATTGGGATTAAATGGGGCGCCTGGGTGGCGCAGTCGGTTAAGCGTCCGACTTCAGCCAGGTCACGATCTCGCGGTCCGTGAGTTCGAGCCCCGCGTCGGGCTCTGGGCTGATGGCTCAGAGCCTGGAGCCTGCTTCTGATTCTGTGTCTCCCTCTCTCTCTGCCCCTCTCCCGTTCATGCTCTGTCTCTCTCTGTCCCCCAAAAAATAAATAAACGTTGAAAAAAAAATTAAAAAAAAAAAAAGATTGGGATTAAATAAGATGAAAATTTAAAGTAGAAACCACAAACATTGGATCAACTGTGTTCAACCTTTTTGCAGCTCTTCTGTTGGATTAATTATCGACCTGTTTTTTCCTTAAAACACTGTTTGGCATATTATTTGTACCATAAAGCAATTTGGAGTCTCCTGTTAACATAGAGAAATCGTTTTGGCACATCTAGAGATATTTGAAGACAATTTAGGGTGTTACAATATTAGGATGGAGGATCATTTCATTATTTAATTATTGTATTCTGCTACAGCAAAAGTAGCAAATCTATTTTATAAATAAGCATATGTTGAATTATAACTTAATGGATAAGTTCACCAGAACTTTCTCTAATATATGTAATCACTCCTGCTATAAAAGTGAAGTTTACAAAGACAGACTTTTCCTAAGCATTTAGATAAAAATAGTGTTTCTTGTGCTACAGTCCCACTGGTACTCTTCAGGGACTACAGGTGCTAATTTAGATACATATCGTCCTGAATCCACAGTGTGTCCTCCATCATCCACCTCACAGTGGCTTGAGAATGGAGGGAGAAAAGTGTTTGCTTAAAAAAAAATAGCTTTCGCATGTTATAGGGTATTCATCGTGATTTCTTGAATTATTTTAGGAAACTCAGTTCTCACTGATTTCCAGAGACCACAGTTGATGTATAAATTCCCTAATTTGTTTACTTTAGAGAGATCGTCTCAAGTGCAGCATCTGTTTTTGCTTTTTCTGTGCGATCTTGGTTTTACATCAGGAGGACGGAGGCACGGGGAAGTCACGTGACCAGCCGGAGCCCACACAGGAAGCTCCTGGAGTCTGATGGAACTTGCACCTCCCAGGATTGCCCCTTGCCTCCCTTACCGCTTCAGAGAGGCAACTTCTATGCCTAGCCTTTCCACTGTTTTTCAAGGATAGACTCCATCTGCCAGATAACATTATTTTACAACTTGAAGAATGTCAAAACTCTAATTTTGCCTAGGCATGTCTTATTTTGGACAGGCGGCTTTCTTTCATGAAGCGAAGATCAGTAACCTAAAATTACTTTCAATATGCAGAGGGGAGAGCCTTCTGTAAGTGCAGTAGTTATTTATGAAGCTTGGGTGGGGGAGCTCCCGATCATGTTCCAAAGAAATCAGGGAGATAAAATTTTAATGTTGAAAGCACTTATATTTTAAGCGTTTTCCACCATTTTGCTCCCTCTATTGTTCTTGCAGAAATGGCTGCTGTAGGAGATCTATTCCCAGAGCCCTGTTTAAGCTCATGTTCAAGATCACAAGGAGAGGAGCACCCCATATTTTGTGATGTTAGTAGAAATACAAGGCATTGCAACCCAGGAAAGTATCAAGAACTTCCATCTCCAAAAAAATAACCAACTAAATTTTCTGACACAAAGAGTGTCCCAAACTGGTCCTCTAGCTTCAGTTAGCACTTCTGTAAGGAAGGCAGAATTATTGTGAATATAAATTCAAGCTCAAGAGAGGAGAGGGATGTGGGGAAAATCCAATTAACTAGAGTGAATGTCATACAGAATAAACTACCCACTGCTAAAAGAAATAGTTTTTAAATTGGATGAATCTTTAGAGTAGAATTGATAAAATATGTCCTTATTGTATGAGAAGATGCACTTTGCAAATAATATTTTTCAGGAGGCATCATCTGCTTGAGAATGTTTCATGTTCTTATTAAGAAGGCGATTAGAAGTTTGGAGGCTTTTTCATCATTGTTATTAACTTGCAGGGGAAAATCTTCCTACTCCAGTATTCATTAAATGGATCTCTTTGTGTATACAAATATTAAAAGTAGTCTTGAAAGCACTTTAGGTAAGCAAGGAAAAAATGCACTGTTTGTTTCCTCATAGAATTGACATTTTTATTTAGGGAAAAAAATCCATGAATTTACAATCTCTCCCTTTCTAGGTTTTTCAACATTTCTTGCAAATTGTATGTAAATGAATGCAAATAAGCAATCCTCACTAGCAAGCTGCTTAGGAGTGTAAAATGCATAAAATTAAGATGCTGGGAGAAACGTGCATCTAATTAAGGTAGCATGTAAAGAAATGTTTAAATTCAAATTAGATACTTCAGTGGAAAGAATTACTTGTTTAATTCAAAAGGTGTTTTGTATGATTCAGGGAAGGCTTGTCCTTAGCGGTATTCCCATTTCCTTCAAAAATCAGTTTTAGGGGCTCACGCTGGCTCAGTTATATTTTAAAACTGAGTTTAACCTAAAAGTTCGAATGCTACAGCAATATGTTCTAGTTTTAATGCCTCTAACCCAGATGGAGAGGCAGGGGTGGTCATCATTTGAGAATGAGGATGGTAGTGATGTGGCTGTTTCTGTCCCGTTCACATGGAGCCCCTGTGGTACTTCCGTGTAATGGCTTCATCCAAAGCCTTGAGACATGCAGACAAGAGCCAGCTAGTGCTTCCTGGATCCGAAGATTTTCTGTGCAAGATGGGAAGGATGCAGGTGCACTCCATCAACAACCCCCTGCCATGTGGTTACCCCACTCAGGTGGACACATTCTTGATTCTTTTGGCAGTTTCAGGCATCTTCCAGTCCTGCCTGGGACAGAAGAAAGGAATTAGTTTAGGGGAGCCCGAGTGGCTCTGTCAGTTAAGCCTCCGACTCTTGATTTCAGCTCAGGTCATGATCTCGCGGTTCATGACAATGAGCTCCATGTTGGCCTCAGTGCTGTCAGCACAGAATCCCCACTTGGGATTCTCTCTCTCTCTCTCTCTCTCTCTCTCTCTCTCTCTCTCTCTTTCTCAAAATAAATAAAAAACCTTAAAAAAAGCCTTTGGTTTAAATAAATGGAAGAACTCTTTGCAAAGCATAAAGCAGCAATGAAATTATTGAAAAGTTGAAGATCTGTGTTGAGAAGACATAAACTATCTTGTAAGAGTAGTGCTGTTCCTGCCCCAGATGCAACAACCTAAAGGGCAGACAGAAAAACAGGAAAGTAGTTCGTGCTAGATTTTGAATGCTTGAGTTTGAAGCGTTCTGCTAAGTCCCATTCACATGGTAAGAGCTCTTACTTTCCACCAGATTGTGTGCTTAGACCAAGTCCTCAGATTTCAAACGCATCCATGTTTTAGCCCAGAGTATCTGTTTCCTGGCTTCAGATATAAAATTAGTTCATTGTTAGGAAACAGTTTTGATCACATGTAATATATAAAACTCTCTAAGTCTTGGGTCCTCTCATCCAAAATTCCTCTGTCTGCGTCTGACATGGGAACCAGGAGGCGAAGCTGATACTGTTGTCGTTCATTTGGAAGGTTGGCTGTCTCTTTCAAGCAGGGGCAGAAATCCTTCCAAATCAGTGCCTATCTGCATTTACCCTCTCTTCCCCTTGTGCCTCAGTCCCCATGCTCATCACTGCCACTGAGCCTGGACCACATACTGAGGCACTGATATTGTGAATTGGAAAGCATCTTCTGGCTGGTCTGTTTTTGAATCTCCAACAAGTTGGTTCAAGTTCAATCTACAGAGTCATAGTTGTGTCTTCCTTGGGCCAGGGGATGTTTTCTGTGTTGACCTTGGATTATACCTTCCTGTCTGCTGGAGCCCTTCTTCCTCTGTCTCTCTGATTCCTTGGTACTTTAAGTGGCAATCTCAGCCAGTGATTGGTGTGGTGATGGCCGTATCCTCCACACGGAATATACCTAGCTGCCCACTTCGTATTTTTCCTGGAGGTCCCATGTTTCAGCACCATCAGCGCACCCCAATTCAATTCGAAAACTTTCCTCCAGACAGGCTCCTTCCCAATTCTAGGTCTCTCCTGGGTAACGATGCTATGACCTGCCCCCATCTGCTCCCAAATCACTAGTGCCCCAGATAAAGCTTTATTTTTCACCTGAACTTATTATGGTAGCCTCCTACCTGCTCTCCTGCCTCTCGTCATCACGTGCCTCTTCACTCCTTTCTTTTTTACATCATTGACAAAACTTTTTTTGCTTGAAACCTGACACCTCTCTCACATCCCTGATTAAAGGCTTTTCTGATGGCCCATCATCAACTTTGTTGATCTGGAATGGTCTGGACTCTACTTGCCCTGCCAGCCATTTCACTCTCTTCTGCCCACAGTCTCTGCTCAAGCTGGCTGCACTATAGGGCTTGTGAGGGGCCATGCCTATGTGTATGCCGTTGCTTCTGCTGTCTCTCTGCCTGAAATGCTCCTTGCCCACCGGCATCCTCTGTGTCTGTCTGGGAGCCTCCTCCCCTGCCTCCTGCTCTTCGGGTGGGGTGGGGTGGGGTGGGGGAGCGGGGCCTCTCCTCTCCCTCCTCCAGGCCTGAATTTGTCATGCTCTCTTTGCTTGCATGTAGGGCCTCTGGTTACAGCATTCATCAAACAGCATTGTAAATTGTTGTTCCCTGGCATGCCTCAGTATTAGGCTGTGAGCTCCTGAGGGCAGGAATTGCACTGGCTGAGAAGGTGCCCAGGCATAAGACCAGATCAGTGATTCTCAAGCTCTCTGGTCTCAGGATCCCTTTACACTCTGAAAAATTACTGAGGGCCTCAAAGAGCTTTTTGTTTATTTTGTGGGTAAATACCTATTGATATTTACTATATTTGAAATTTAAATTGAGGGATTTAAAAATTACTTACTAAGACCTTTAAAAATCAACAGAAATATGGGGCGCCTGGGTGGCGCAGTCGGTTAAGCGTCCGACTTCAGCCAGGTCATGATCTCGCGGTCCGTGAGTTCGAGCCCCGCGTCAGGCTCTGGGCTGATGGCTCAGAGCCTGGAGCCTGTTTCCGATTCTGTGTCTCCCTCTCTCTCTGCCTCTCCCCCGTTCATGTTCTGTCTCTCTCTGTCCCAAAAATAAATAAACGTTGAAAAAAAAAATTAAAAAAAAAAAATCAACAGAAATAAACCTATTACATGCTACTATAAATGATACATGTTTATATAAAATAACTATTCTTGAACATTAAAAAAAGCGAGAAGATCATCATCTTGCATTTTTAGAAAGCTCTTGATGTCTGGCTCATTGAGAGAGGACAGCTGGATTCTCATAACTGCTTCTGTATTTGATGTGGTTCATTGGGTTGTTTTGTTTAAAGCCTATGAAGACAGTCCACCTTGATTGTGTTTCCTACATCCAAACTTGAAAAGTGATAGTTTCTTACATGCCATTGTGATGTGAAAACTAAAACTTACAGGGATAAACTTTTTGTTCTGCTATTCAGAATGCCTTTTAAGTACCTAAGTCTGAGTAACAGGTTTTTGTCAGTTGTTCTTTTTAAGTCAAAATGGTACTCTGTGAAAAGAAATGACTAGTTCGGCTCACAGTTCAGTCACACACGTGCTTTTCCTTGAGTCAGACAACATACTTTGGTGTATAACACAACAGCTTTATGTGTACTTGGTTTCTCCTGACAAAACATTAGAAAGATTCAGAGGTGCCTGGGTGGCTCAGTCAGTTATGCGTTCGACTTTGGCTTAGGTCACTATCTCACGTTTTGTGAGTTCGAGCCCCATGTCAGGCTCTGTGCTGACAGCTCAGAGCCTGGGGCCTACTTCAGATTTTGCGTCTCCCTCTCTCTCTTCCCCTCCCCTGCTCATGCTTGCTCTCTCTCTCTCTCCCTCTCTCAAAAATAAAATAAACATTAAAAAAAAAAGATATGTACTCAGGGGCAAGATTTACTAAAATTAATATTTACTGCTTCATCAAGGGTATGCCCAAATGAAACCTGCATTTATCTCCCTTCAAGTGCTTCGAGGGGAAGAATACAATGACCACCAGGATTATTGGTGCTACTGCCTTGATTGGTGCCAAACCACCAGCTGTTTTATCAGCTCCCTTGCCCACTGCGTACCATCCATGCAAATGTTAATCCAGTGAAGAAGGGAAATAACGTCTTAGTATCATTATAAAGTAGTTCTGACCTTGTGGACCCTTTGAGAGGATCTTGGAGACCCCCAGGAGTCTACAGACCACACTTTGAGCACCAGGGTCATCAGTCAGGCAGAGGCGCTTGACAGGGACTACAGAAGTTAGTGCTGTGCCAGGAAGGGTGTGAGGGGACGAGTGGCATGGTCACATTGGGACTTTGGAGTCCCTGTGTTGGCAGCAGAGTGGAGCATTTCTGGGGAGTCAGGGAGTGGGAACTGGACATTATTGCCAAAAACTAGCCAGTAAGATTGAGTAAGCCCGATTATGTTTAAACACTTTTGGAGTGGTGTCGTTATTCAAATCACATTCAGTTGCATGAATGTACTAGGTTGAAGGTACTTCTCGGTGCTCTTATTTCTGCTCTGTAGGTGTCATTCAGTAAATGGGCATATATTGGGCATATATATGCGTGGATCTGGTAGGTAAAACTTGGATGTGTGCACATCACTGGCTCGTTGGCCTCCCGGATCATTACTTTCTGACCCACTTTGTGTTTTATCATCAGCAGTACATTTCTTGCACTGTACATCTATCCTGTTTCATATGTGGAAAACATTTGTTTACCATGGAGACCTCCTACTCAGTGGAAGCGTGGGAGACTCATTACTCAGTTAAAAGGTCTAGGTCAATATGATATTCAGAATAATCACAAATCATTCTAAACAGGCTAGCAGTGTTTGCTTAGGACTCCATTCAGGAGCCCTGCCTCTCTGTTGATTTCTTTAAAAATACTAAGCAGAAGACAATGAATCTTCAAACTCAGATGATTCCATTGTGATTGATCTGAGCCAATTTTTAAGGTAATTGATGATATTGCCTTAGTTGAGTCTGTTAGTGCAAATAATTATTAATCAATATGCTCTCAGCTCTTACTTCAGAAGATAATTCTAACACATGATTTATTCTGAACATTTCAATTGAGCTACCTTTACAAGAGGAAAATCAATTGGCGACTGGTCTAAAGCACTTTAATTATCTTCAGCTCTGTATTCCTTTCTTAGCCGAATTTACCCAGGTAACAGGCTTTCCCATTCTGGCAAGGGTGACAGGAAGTTGTTCATTACCATGGTACAAAGATAATATATGGTTCATCTTTGATTGGCTAAGTTGATTTAAAGTGATTTAAATACCTTAAAAACAAAGCATATGGCTTTACTTTGGAGAGTATAGTTAGCATTGCCCTGGAAAAAGAAGGAACATACTGTCAATTACCATTCAGTTGGAAAGCAGTTTGCTATAGCAGATAGTGAATGTCGTGAGTCAATTTCCCCTGCAAACATGGGGATGCCAGAATTGTTGAAAGGACATAAAGGTGTGAAGCATTTCAGAGGCAAGGCTTATAGTACTCCCCCAATTGTTGCAGTTTTTGGAGATGCTTTGTGGCTTCCCTATGCTAAGGCTTTCCAACCTGGGATTTGTTGTTTTGCCCTTTCAGGCAATGTCCTGATGAATGTTGTGGTTTGATATTTTTTTTTCTGTGAGAAGAGATGCAGAAGAAAATAATCAGCACCAGGAATGAGCCTTGCCTTTGTTCCCCAGTGGAGCTTCCAAGCATCTGTTTTTGTTGTACTTGTGGAGGGTACAGGAATGTGTGGGCCTTGGCCTGGGACTTTAAGACATGATTCTAACAGATGGGAATTTTAAACGACAGTTCCCTGAATTGTCATCGTAGAAGCCCTTCAACTCACATTGAGATGTTGTGTTACGCTTCTTGCCCAATGTGGTGCCTCTTGCTGTTGTTGTAGCACATCCAAATGGCAAAATGTTAAGGTGTTCAGCAGCTTTTTTCAGGCCAGCTCTTCAACCGCCTCCACTCACAGAACACCCCAAGCCTGGGCCCAAGACTTCCCACACCAACAAACTGAAACCCCAACTCGTTGTTATCAGCCTGCCCAGTGTCCTGTCTCCAGAAGGTAATGTTCTTGAGCATTGAATAGAGTTCACACTATCAATTAAGCAGTGGGAGACAGGAAAGTTGAGTTTGAAAAGGACATGGTTTGTGTTTGTTTGTTTGTTTTTCAGGAGCTAGTTGAGACATTCTTGGAATGTCTGGCTTAGAATTAGCACTACGGGGAAGACCAAGAAAAATGAAGCCTTGCCTCTGTCCACAGACAGTCGCAGCCCCGTGGGAAGGGTTGGAGTAGAGAGGTGAGACATCAGACGTGGGAACACAGCAGGGAAGGGACTGGCCCCAGAAGGGCTAAGGGTGTGAAGAGGGGTGGCGAGGTCTTCCAGCAAAGAGGAAGCAGAGGTTGATGGGTCACAGATTGGCGGATCTACAAGGACCCTCAAGGCGGTCTCTGTTTATACCCTCCTCCACTGCTTCACTCAATGCTCTCTGGGAGCATGAACTCATTCTAGGCTGATGAGAGAGAACCTGAGGCATAAAATCTGAGGTCAGCCATGGTCTCTGTGATGACTTCTTTCAAAAGGACTCTCAGAGCAGCTGTCAGACTCCAGGAGACCTTACAACAGTGAGGTGTGGCTGAAGGTCACAACAGTTATGGGACTCCCAGTTCATAGTCAACTTGTACATGGCAAGTCCCAGTGTTTGGAGACCTTTCTGATTGGGGCACTCTAGAAGCTGGATGGTTTCTATGAAAGTTGTGTCATCTATACTTGAACCTTCGTCCAGCACACTCCTCCTGCGTTTCTTCTCTCTCTTTTCTCACACCTTGCCCATCCTTGGAGTTAGTGTGTGCAGGCTAACCCTTCTCCAGTTCTTGGCAGCTCCCTGGGATATGCACCTTGACTGGCTGTGCGCTCTTAGGCAGTCACCCAGCTCCTTGGGGCAAAGTTTTCCTGTCTGTAAAAGGAGTACAATACTTCACTCATGGGGTTTCTGTGAGCATTAAATGAGATATTAAAGCACTTTCTAAACTGGAAAACTATTACATGATATCTATGTATATGCACATAGGTATACATGTAATATAATATGTAAGGTGTCGTTTTACTTTTCAGTTCTATTATTCCTCCTTACCTGCTGCCTGCTCAGGGCTTGTCTGTGTTCCCTGTAGCTGTTCTGGTTCTGAGATGAAGCCTGAGTAGGTTGTAGTCCTTGCTCACCCTATCCCCTTCCTACCAAAGTTATGTCCTAGAGCAGAAATGTGAAAGGTAAAAAATATCCTGAAAATCAATGCCATGTCTGTATTGCATGTACTAGTTCAGTAAACATCCAGAAAATGAAGGAATTACTTGAAATTATTTGTTCTTTCTTTTCCTTTTGTGTTTTGTTTTTGTTTCCATATTTAATATACAGGAAGACTAATTTAAAGCCATTTCTCCTTCCTCTAAATGTGTTTGGAGATCTCTTTGACAGCTTTGCTCCTAATATTGTGTAATACTAATGACGTGATATGAAAGACCATGGTCTTTAGTACAAAGGAATGGAATTCTCAAAGACCAATAAAAGTTGCCAAAGATATTTGCGGATTAGGACCCAGGGTAATGCTTACATAACCTCCAACTGTTTTCCCAGGTTTAAAGTGAAAATAACAGAGATAAAGGCAGAAGCTACATGTGTAAACGTGATATACTAATAGCTCATCCAATCTCCATTAACAAAATAAACCAGGATTCTAGGCCCTAGAAGTGATAGCCATGGTGTCGAATGTCCTGTTCCCGTCCATTCCCAAGGATAGGGCTATGACAGGTGAAACACTGCATTTGTTTAAACAGAACAGGGGAAGACTGCAAAACATTCAAGGGCAGGAAGCAGTAATAAATACTACATGCGGTTGGAGCAGCAGGAGACCCTGAGGTGAGCAGAATGTAATCACTCAAAGTGGTGTTCAGCCGGGGCCTCTGGGGTCCCACCAAGGGACACAGTGAACTTTCTAAAAAGTCAAGACCTCTGTCTTATCTTCTTCCAAAGATGAGAAAGTGAGATGTGAAACTCCTTTCTGGAGGTGAGATTTGTTTTAATGATAGGTTCTGATCTCTTTTGCAGGCTTTGAGCAGAAGAACCAAGGGTCCAAAAATAGCTCCTTGAAAGAAAAAAAAAAAAAAAAAAAACAACCCACAGCCTCAGGGCCTGGAACACAGGCTGATATGCAGACATGGTGATCTGGGGTTGTAAATCGACAGTCCCTTTAACGTAGGAAGACCTAGTTAAGGAGACTTTGGTTTTCTTATAAGGCATGAATAAGTGCTCTGGGCAGTCTGCCCCTTTGGAGAACAGAATAATGCTAATAATTTGCATTTATATAATACCCCTTGGCTTGTGGATCTACAAGCACTTTGCAAACATTAATTAATTCTCTAAGCCCTCCATGAGCCAGGGGGTGCCATCGGTAACTAATCATGAAGGAGGGCCAGTGATTCTTGCCAGAGTGGATATGCAAGTTAGAGAACACTGCGGGCTTGGGAGCCGAGGAGGTGGAGTGGAATTTTTATGAGAAAGAACAACAAAGGTAGAATGTTGATCAGCCTGTGTGTGGGAAATAAACCTGGGTATTATGACCGGGGATGGAGGTCTATCAACAACAGTTTTGTTTCTCTCCTGTGATTCCAGGCATTTGTGGTGAAGCGGGCTCTGTGACGGCTTTGCCTCCTGCTGTGCTCTCTTCATTTTCAGAGCTCTGCTTGTACTTTGAGAGCCCAGAGGAAAGATCAGGGCTCAGTTCACCTGTTCCCAGTAGATGAGCACATGCAGCAGCTGGAACATACTGGAAGTCAGTACTCGTGTAGCTGTTCGAATAGTCAATTCAAAGATTCATTGATTGATTGATTGACTGATTGATTCACTCAATCACTACTTTATTTGATAAACACATGTTTTTGAATTTTTGTTCCCTGTTAGATATTGGGATTATCCCTGAGGACTTGTATAAGAGAAAAACAACTGCCTATTCATGGTCTAGCGGCTCAGTGCTATTTTCTTTATTCTCTCCATGGCATGTAAATATTTTCATTTCCCCAGTTTGCTTATTTGACATAGATGTTAGGATCATTGGAATGTTTCTGCAATTTGGATGTAATTTGCCAATAAACATTATGTACTTGAATTTCTTATGAGAAAGACACACTATGCATAGAAGATAGTAATGATGTGTCATAAAATAACCCATTGATGTATATAGTTAAATTTCATTAATTGTGGCCTCTTAGAAGGCCTGTTGGAAATTGTGAAAAGTTCACATTTTAACCTTTTTTTTTAAAGAAATGTGGCAGTTTTCTCTTCCTTCCTTCCTTCCTTCCTTCCTTCCTTCCTTCCTTCCTTCCTTCCTTCATTAGAAGTGTAGTTTGAAGCTAGCCAAAGTGCTGCTTGTTGGTGACACTCAAATGCATGTCCTGAGTAGACAAAATGTGCTTGTGATCTTCTGGCCTGTATCACCTGGAACAGATGGGTACTTTGGAAGTGCTAGGAACTGGTTAGAACACTTGTTTCCTAGAATAGATTCCCACTGTACGAGATTTTCAGAAAATGCAGATCATTTGTGCTTATGCCCTTTATAGATTAGTGCAAATGCCACCTTCAATCTAGCTCTTTCCAACTTATAAGAATTAGTGGAATGTGCATTATTGCCAAGTAGTCTCTGTTCACACACATGTGTCTCTACTAAGGTGTAACTCTGATGAAATGAAATGATTTCGGTGCGGGTGGTTAAATCATTTTTATGTTACCTTCCAGTTAACTAGTATAAGAGGGAGAATATTATTTGGGGTAAAAATGTATATATGTTTTTCAAGTAGTTATGAGCTCTAGAAAAAGAATGAGATGATGCTATTGCTCCCAACATCCTTGCAGGAGCTGGCTGTCAGGACAGCGACATAGGAGTGGACTCAGGAGGGGAGAGTTCTGGTGTGTGTGAAAGATCAAACACTCCAGAGCTGGGATTTCTCCCAGCAAGACACACACTTTTTTCCAGGCTGTTGCCAGCTGGTTTTGCTGTGCGGTAGTGTTAAGCTTTACAGATTGAAAACATCTGGCTTTTCACCAGCCATGTGTACTCAGAAGGAGAGTAGTGTTAGCTGAAGTAAATTCACCAAATTCTTATCTGACACACTGAGTTGACCCTAATGTGATAAGTTGGGGCGATTTCTAAGGATGAATCTTGTTTCCAGCTGTGCAACTTTTCTCTCCTTAACCTGCCTTTGGAAGAATCCTAGTTTTAAAATTTGGAGCCTGTGCCTCTATTTGAGGCTTTCAAATGCAATGTCAATCCTGAGTTCTGAAAGTACCCAGAGTCATTTGCATAGAGGTCAAACACCATGTTTCCTGTAGGAACTTCCTGAGTTATGAAGTTAGAGCAATCGCTTGTAACCAGATGTCAGCAGGTTCCAAAACATGACTTGTTACCTGTTGCTGTTAAGAGCCGTCGACTTCTGGTGTTACCTGATTTCTGAGGCAATAATGGAAAGAAAATCTGTAAATGGTAGAAAAGTTTGTATTTGTCTACTGGATACATACTGACAAACAAGAACAAATTAAGGTGATGGACTTTGGTTGTGTTGACCTTTTGACAGCAAGGTATTTCTTTTGCATGAAGAAGAGGTGGGGAGATGGTGAGGTGCTCAGTCTGGATCTGTGTCTGAATTTTAGCAGACCAATGTTTTTAACTTATTAAATGGACATTGTACAGATGCATATTTTCGAACAGCGATACACAAACCAAATGTTTGTTAATTGGATCATGGCTTCCCACTGAGTTAAGACTTCAGAGCTGACTGATCAGTGTTTATAATTGGTCGCTCTTGTCATTGGTCCTACTGCTTTAGCTTGAAGTGTCTCAAGAAGTTAATGACCTGTTAAAACAAAATCCACTAGAGAAAGTCTTGAAACAGACTGGTAAAAGCCAGGAGTATTTATATTGTGTCAGGAGTAATTTTGTACACCAGTTGTGTGCCAGGTGTGTATGTGTATGTGTGTGTATATGTATGTATATATACACAATATAATAGCACAATAATCCAATCAAGATGGTAGTAATTACCTCATGCGACATAGAGGCTCAGAGAGGTGAAGTGGCTGGCCCAGGTTACACAGCAAGTACATTCCTGTGTTAGTTGCCTCCCTGGTGACCAAAAATATATTAGAGCCTAGGTGATAATCTTGGATAATTTAGCCTAGTCCCCTTTCCTCCAATTTTAAAGAGTTCAGGAGAAGAAAGGAAGCTGGTAATCTTGAGTATACAGAGTGGAGTATCAAGCACTGAGCTGGACAGTCTTCCCCTTGCTAATGATGCTTCTGCTACAGAGACTTTTCTTTTGTTCCATATGCACATTTGTTGTTGCCCCAGGGCCTTTGCATTTGCTGTTTCTTCTGCCCTTCTGTTTCCACAAAGCACCATATAATGTACTTTTTGTTGTTTAGAACTCAACTTTCTCCTCTTGTGAGAGCCCACACTGACCACACTCCCTCAACAAAATTGCATCTCAAACACCCAAGAGAGACTCTACTCCCTGTAAATGCTGAGAACTACCCTTCCTGATTACCTGCCTATGTTACTGGCATTCTGTATTATGAAGGAGTTTTAAGCACAGTCTGGCTAAAATGTGACGTTTCACCTGCACGCGTGCCTGTTCTTCTTTTACACATTCCTAAAGGAAGCAGTTGAGAAACAGACTTTATTACAAATATAATTGTGGTTCTGTTTGAGGGATATTGTGATTGCTTTCATTGCTTTTTTGCCTTGGACTTAGTCTTCCCCTTTCATAAACTTGAATATGGGTTTTGTGTAGGTTTGCTGGGTTAGAATTTGATAACAACTACAGGATAATTTCATTTAGGACTGCTGTAGCCAAGCATATGGTATTTGGTAGGAGTTAGTGAAGAAAGTCAAGTTATGTTAGGAACAAATGAGTTCTGAATTTCATTTCAGTCTGGGGACATTTATTTATCTTGGATTGTTACAGAGATTTTCTGGATTGTTTTTCTATAATTACCTTGATTAATATTTAAGTGGTATGTTTACATTTTGAGTTGATTTATATGAAGCTTTGCGTTTCCTCCACTGAAACACTCTGGTTTCTCATGTTACCACAGTGATAGAAACCACTCTCTCTGCCCCTTGCCTTCCGCGTTCAGAGGCTTTGCTTTCTCAAGTTGAAGAATGGCAGCATATCCACACATATTTTGTGAAACAGCAGTAGTCACACAGCTAGAATGTTCCACCAGAGGGCTATCCTTTCCAGATCTCCATGCTATTTATAGATACCTCTACTTAGGGCCTCTGTGACCTGCAGTAAATTTAAAAATACAGTCCCTAAACTATGTGGTGTGTGCATGCATACTTGCTGAAAATGAGTTTCCTATGTGTTATTTCTGTGTTAGAAGGCTGGAAGAAATAGCAACCTCTTTTCTCCTCTTCTTGGTGTTTTCCCTTGCTTTCTCTAGTGTTTTTCCTTGCTTTCTCTCGTCTTTAGTTCCTGGGGAGGTGAGGCCTTGCAGGCAGGGCCGGTGTATTTGCCTGGCTGTCTGACCCCAGTGCCTCTTTCCTTTTACATCCTCACCAAATCATTTGTCTTTTGTGACCCTCCATTCCATCATTAGTAGAATAGTTGCAATAATGTAGTCGGTTCTTGTTAAAATTTCAAAAGCACTGTATCCGTGGACCGCTGTACAAAGCATGGAAAGTTAAAATTATTATATCCATTATCACCAAACCGTTTTTCCCTTCATTGTACCACAAAGTGTTCTTTTTCGGTTTGGCTAATGTCCGTCTCTTTGTAAACCCCAACCCCTGTGCTTCAAGGTTTAACATTTCATGATGAGTGTAGACCAATCCATTCTACACTGTGATTGCAGATAAGTCAGTAGAAACCATTAAGGAGGAGATGTGAGGTTTTGTTTTTTTCCTTCTGTGTGTGTGTATGTGTGGATTTTTTTGTTTGTTTATTTTTGAGAGAATGCACGCACACATTAGTGTGCAAGTGGGGGAGGGGCAGAGAGAGGGGGACAGGATCTGAAGTGGGCTCTGCATTGACAACAGAGAGCCTGATGTGGGGCTTGAACTCATGGACTGTGAGACCATGACCTGGGCCGAAGTCAGATGCTAAACCGACCGAGACACCCAGGTGCCCTCGTGAGGTTTCTTTTAATTCCTGTTTTTCCTTAGGAGGAATTCTCACAGGGAAGGTCAGTACTTATGAAGCATGCTATCTCTCATGGATTTTGTTTTTTCACAAAGTGATTAAAATTCATTATCTTGTTAAAAAGAAAAAAAATGTTGGCACTCATGTCTTTGTGGTCTGGTGGAAAGTATGCTGTGACCCATTGACTGAGCTGACTTGTTCCCTGGAACGCCTTGACTTAATCTCCCCTTTTACTACTGAATTCTTAGGATTTTCATTTGCTGAACTTGGATTTATGAATAAAAGAAGCCAACTTTCCTATAGTTACTTTATGAGAGAAGGCTTGGCTTATTTGCAGTGCATCTTTTATCTCCTTGTCTCGGTAAACACGCAATTTACAGAGATTTGCAGCCAAAAATGGATTGTTCTAATTAGGTCACTTTTATCAAGCATAAAAAATTTATTTATGTTATTTTGTATTGCAGAGCCAGTAGAAAGTAGCTTCTCAGTCATTGGTGTGTATGGTTTAGGTTATGTTTTTTAATTATAGTGCATCCCAGGACCAAGGATAGTAACTCGTGTAAATAACTTGATGAGGTCGGAAGTACTTGAAGAAAGTAAAATGGCTGAAGGCTAGAAATTCCCACCAGGGGAAAGAAATGTGGCGTGCAGCAGATTGAGGGGCGAGGGCCAAGGAAGCAAGAACTCCCTCTTTCTGGTGCCGCTCTGTTAACTGCAAGGGCGATGTCGCAGGATCTTTAAAGCGTCTGTGATGTTACCGAGACTGGTGCAGGCTTACCGCCCTTTCAAGGGAACTCCTTGATCATGCATTCGACTAAATCCAGGCAGTTGGAAAGCAGTTCTTGTGTTCTAATTGCCCAGTGGGCTGAGGTCTGGGGACAATAAGTGGATATCAGGGAAGGGTCAGGCTTGAAAGCCGGCAACCCAGTGAGCAGACCAAACGCAAGAGAATGAAGGATGGCTTCTTCTTCTTTCTTCTTCGTATTCTTCTTCTTCTTTTTTTTTTTTTTTTAAATTATTTTGTCTAAGATAGAGGTTTCCTTTCTTCAACATTTTGAAATCTGGTTGATGAATACTTGTCAAGTTGATTTGCGGTATTTGTCTTCTCTTTTTCTTATTCCATCAGATCATGAATGAAAAGCCCAGCTCTAAAGGAGGTTGAGACCAAGTATGCTCCCCACCCCCCCTAAAGAATAACAGCACAGGGCTGCCTGGGGAGGTGGGGGGAGTGGACTAGGTCCAGGGTCAGACAGTGCACATCGCTGCTGTTATCTCCTGCTGCATCCTTCAACCTCTGCTCTGCCGAGGGCAATTTTAAATATTTGTTGTGTTTTTGTTTTTTTTTTTTTTAAATACTATAAGTCCTTTTGCTACTTTATTGTCTTCAGCACACCTATATATACTAACCTTGGATTTTAAGATCAGGACCTTGATAATAAGAGCTAAGAGTGGCATGGGCATGTTTCAAGGCCAATCCAACTAGGACGGGGTTTTGACAGCAAAAAACAACCTTGATTGTGCACAATTGCAAATCTCTTTCCACTGACAATCTTGTAACCTGGGAAAGCCCTGTGAATTCGGTTCCTTTGTCATGTAGGGTTTTATGATTGGCTGACTTTCATCCCTCTATCAGGGCTTACCACCCCCCCCCCCTTTTTTTTTGGTTTTGTCTTTTAATTGTAGTCATTTCCAGATCTGATTGCACCAGCCTCTGCGACACCTAAGTCCCTTACCCCAGAAGTCCATCCCCCTTCCAAGGCTTTTCCCAGTGTGTTAGAGAGACTGATTGGCAAGCCTGAGAGGAGGTGGGGGTGGGGGCTGCAGTGACGGGTACAGGTGGCAAGAGTTGCCCCAGAGACAAAACACAACACCACTGGGCCCATTATTTTGGTTGGAAATACGTAAGAAAACCTTTCCTCAAAGTGGAAACAATAAACAAATTATCCACTTCCACAATCAGCTAATTGAGGCTGTCTCTCAATAAACAAGTGGACTTCCTGCTAACAAGCACTTTTATGAACTTAATCGCCAATGCTTTTCTGTTTTTCTGCCCTTCCCCCATGTTATTTACGCTCACTAAACTTTTTCTTAATAACATTACATATTAGTAATACTTTATGTCTCTATTTTTGCATCCTCTTGGCATAGAAGTCTGTGGCTGCCATTTGATTGCCTCGTGCATTTTTTAATTGGAATTAAAATGAAATCGATTTAACTCTTTTTATTTTCCTGGCTCTAATAAATCAAGGAAGGGAAGTGGCAGCCACTGAAGTCCATATGCATGCAAGACCTAGTCATTTTAGGAGCATGGGAAGAGCCTCCTTTTTTATAATGACACCTTGGTTTAAAATCCTGCCAAATAGATCACTTTTGTCCAAAAAGATGAAATAAAGTTTCAGAGAGACATATTTGTTAAGTATTTGAATCACATACTATGTATTTGTGGACTGTTCTCCACTAGTGTATGAAGGATGCTCAGTAACTGAAGTCACTATTTGAAAATTATCTTAATGGAGTGAGAGGAAGAGAACAGTGTAAGTATGAGGAATAGAGTAGCTTAAACACATGTTTTCTGTTTAACAATATAAGGGGATTTAAATGAATTGACACATGGGGATTTAACACTTAAATTGTTAATATAATTTTACTTTAAAATTCTCAATCATCCCATAAAATTGATTGTTTTAAATTCCCTTTCTTGTATCTCCTGTATTATTCACTCTATATTACCTTCTAATACAAGGGAAAGTAGTAGCTTTATTAGGCTTTTTAAAATCCAGAGCATTCATTTATTATAAATTGATACTTGGATGTCTAAATAAAAAATCCCATTTCTTGCCTGAGGAATATTTTTCCCCAAGTGAAAATATATTTTATTTTATGTGATTGTGCTGATAAAATTGCTTAGTGCACTTTTTGAATCAAAAATTCATGTAGACAATTTAAATGTGCAAGTTTATGATCAAGTCTCTGGGGGCCCCTGCACTGGCATATGGAAGCATATTTAAGTTTGTTTTTAATTTCCTTTATGGCTGGCATGGTTTCTTTTGGTTCAGACACAACGCACATCCGCTTACATGCACGCAGGCGTGGGGGCCAACAGAACCCCCCCCCCGCCCCCCACCAGCAGAAAGCATCAACGGGGCTTTTCCAAGTTATTAGGGCAATTTTCTGAATGAGCTGCAAAACTGAATTTAATATCTTTCTTTAGAATCATCAAGGACCAAAGCCCATCATCTGCCAGCCCTGCTTGATGCTTAGCTCTCCATGAAGTTAATGTGGATTTTGTATATACAAGGATGCATGGTGGGGGGAAGCAAGCAATTCTTTTTGACCATGTGCTGTTAATTCCCATTAACAACACATGCTCTGATCAGTTAGTCCTCATCAGCTAAGGCAATGTCGCCAGATTGATATGTTTAATAATGATATTGCTAATAACTTTACCATTATAGATACTGGGAACTCCAGCATTACATTTTAAGCATTTGTATTATTTTCTAAATACGATGAATTTTAAATTAATCTTGAGGTGAATTTGCATTATAAATAAAATGCTTCAAATTAACTAGTGCCATTCATTTCTGTGATAACTGAAAAGGTAGCTGTCTATTATCAAGGTCATTCCTTTTTTCTCAATAAAGTTGTACACAGAATTTTAGTATATAAGACTAATCAAAACAATTTTACTTTATTAGGAAACATTTCGTTTTAAGGTCAGAAGTATTACATTTATATGTTCTTAGAATTAATCATTGAGAATATCGAGTCATGTTTGTAGAATCTTAGGATTCTGAGAAACATCATTTGAAAAACACCCACCTACCAAATGGTATCCAAATTCTTTCATTTGATAATATTTTTACTTGAACCATCACCTAAATCTCCACCTGATGTTGTCCATTTCATACCAGCCAGATGGGTTGACTCCCTGTGTCCTGAGCCTCAGGGTTTCGTAACTACACATCGCCAGTCTGGACTCCTATTCCTCTCCCCTTTCTTTACACATTTTTCTCGACCTTCAGGACACAGCTCAAGCTCTTCTTTCTTATAATTAACACCATTTCATAACATGTCTTGTATTAATATTCTTGGCTCTGTAAAGCTGTTTAACTGCTTATATGTGTATGTGTTGTCTTCTCATCATGATTGCAAATTTCCTTTGGTTAAAAAATAAGAAAAAAAAATAACACTCTCCCCAAACTTAACGTAGCATGTGCTGTGCATGCACTTGCCGTTTACCTAATGTTTGAAGGAGGAATTTATGACAGCCATTTCTTTCAAAAAATTCATTTCAAGGTATCCTTCTTGAGTAGATAGCACAAGTTTATTTCTATTTGGGCCTGTGTAAGCTGGCCTCCATTCTCCTGGAGACCTTTATTATGCTTGGTGACATACCTGATATGGAGATCTAATGATCCACCCACCAGCCAATGCCACATATGACATTGCTTCCAGACCAACCATATGTAATATGTTGATTGGAGGAAATGCTTCCTGTTCTGGCCAGAAAGGGTCAGCAGAATCCCTGTGCTGCTGCCTTCATGATGGGGGCTTATGGCCTTGGGGCTTTGGCTGCAGAAGAACTCAGTGCAGGGATGAGAGTTGATAGCTAGGATTCTTTGGGCTATGCCAACTTGTTGCCCTTCTTCCTCTGCTGTGACCTTCCTATATTCGGAGCCCAGGTGCTCTAATGTGGAGAATGAAGAACAGTGACACAGTGGCTC